>NC_140174.1:59283059-59750559 GCF_963971535.1 Notolepis coatsorum | reverse complement strand
TTATTGTTCACAAATCACGACTGCAAGTGGTGTAAAGCTTTTATACAACTGCCACATTCATCCAACCTTATTGCTATACAATAAACACACATTAATCGAAGATTTATTGAAAAAACCATCCGCCAGAAAAAGTAGTTCCCACAACTACAAAAAAGACAATTTGCCTCCATGTGGAAGCAGCTCGGAAGTGCATCCAACCAACTAACACATCCAACTGTGTATTATTGGAATGATTGAGAGAAGTTGCCTCATGTGGAAGCAGCTCGGAAGTGCATCCAACCAACTAACACATCCAACTGTGTATTATTGGAATGATTGATTGAAAATTTTATTACCAGATGCAGAATGGGTACAATACAGTATGGCTCAATACACACAATTGTTAAGGGGATGCAGACCTACTTTCTATAGAACTTCATTCTTAGATGCTTCTATAGAAAGTAGGTAAAACAAATTAAAAAGTTTTCTTTGCCCTATAGGAAAAAAAAGTTTTCTTCGCCCTATTTTTTTATTTATTTTTTTAAACCTACTGTAGAGGGCCTAAACTTAACCAGTTGGAAACCAAGTGTACAGTAATAAAATTAGCAATCAATCAATCAATTAATCAACTCAATAGGCCATGCTCACTTAGAACAGCGCAGCACCCAGCTCTCTCTCAGTCTGACTATCCCCCGTGTTGCAGACAGGAGTGTGTGTGTGTGTGCGTGTGTGTGTGTGTGTGTGTGTGTGTGTGTCTGTGTGTGTGTGTGTGTGTGTGTGTGAGTGTGTTTTTTTTTTTATTGCGTTTTTTTTTTTTTTTTTTTTTTATATATAACTAGGGTTATAGGATAACCTTCGTTTTCCTTAAGTTTCGTTTTCTCTTTGCGCAAGCTGTCATGAGAGAAGCATTTGGATGTAATTACCACAGCGCGCAGGGAGAACTCAGGGGACAACTCGATTGGTTGTGTTGGAAATAATATAGCCAGTTGGCGAACGTTTTAATTTGTTCTTGGATGTATGTAGCTGGTTGGCGAAGTTTTGTTAACGTTGTTCAGCGCGTTGCTGACGTCAACAGCGAAGTGGTGAGTGATGTTTATTATTTGCTGGGTCGCTGCTGCCCTGTTTTGGTTGTGCTTTTCATTATGTTGCTCTGCTCGAAATCTGATTTCTGTTTTCTGTTTGTTTGTATAGTGACTGAGTAGGCTATTGTGTCGTGTGTGTGTGTGTGTGTGTGTGTGTGTGTGTGTGTGTGTGTGTGTGTGTGTGTGTGTGTGTGTGTGTGTGTGTGTGTGTGTGTGTGTGTGTGTGTGTGTGTGTGTGTGTGTGTGTGTGTGTGTGTGTGTGTGTGTGTGTGTGTGTGTGTGTGTGTGTGTGTGTGTGTGTGTGTGTGTGTGTGTGTGTGTGTGTGTGTGTGTGTGTGTGTGTGTGTGTGTGTGTGTGTGTGTGTGTGTGTGTGTGTGTGTGTCAAAGAAGATTCTATAGCCTTCAATACGTTTTACGAGGCTGCCGTCCCCTTCCTGACAGGCAGCGGCGCGAGTGAGCGTGATTGCGAAAATGATTAAAATGTATTCCTTTCAATCAGACTATCCTGACCTGCCGCGAGCGACAGCGAACTTGCCGCGAGCGACAGCGAACTGAGCGGCGATGTCGTTCACCCCTCAAATATTCGCTCGCTGTGTCTCTAGTTGAGCGATTACGTGGCCGAGTCCCGCCCCCTCCCGCCCGCAGATCGGCCAACAGGAAGTGACGCGCCAAACAGGAAGTGCTCATCCATATTTCGTCCGGGCACTCGCGATCGTTAGCCGGACTCCATCTCGACACATTAGATAATCAATCACTCGCCCTAACTCAATAAACAACGTTATTTGGACGTATATAGTATTATACAACCTGGAAATGGTTCATCTATATCAACATCCCATAATCGAAAACTGTCTACTCCAAGCTGATCGTCCAACGGCGCGAGGAAGATACGGTAAGATCCAGCGTTATTTTCTAACATGTTCCATATAAACTGCTCTGATGATCATATGACCCACACTAGGTGAATGATATAACATTGCCCACGGAATTATAAACGACCCCCCGCCCATCCGGTCATCATCAGATGATACGTAGTAACTTCTAGAAGTACCTCCAGTTGAAATTTTTTATTTGGCACCGATCGCTACCAAACTGTATTTGATCATCAATATAATAAATTTGGGGCTATAAATCAAGTTCTGGAGAAAGCTGCAGAAAACGATAAAAACATACTTATACTTTAGACCATATTTTAGTATGAATATGTGAATGAAAAAGTATAACGTTGCTACACCCTGAACAATGGATATAGGACATTGAATGGGCCATAATAATGTCAATTTAGCAATAGAATTTAAAAAGTTATAGCCCTGCAAAGAAGGGGAATTTCTCCATAGACAAATAGAGCTGGCTAGGGATGGTAAATTATGAATTTAACCATGGCGATCAAAGTGTTAATATATAAAGTGTTTAGAATATTTAAAACAAAAAAATAATTTAATATTCTAATAAGAGCGAATCAGGCTATAGAATGGTTGTTAGTTTTCAGCATGATATGTGTTATTTAGTTAGACCTATTGGACATTTTCGTTTTTGTTTATTTATTAAGTTCATATAAAACCGTGTTTCGAATATTTAAAACAAATGCTAAAAATATATATATTTTAATAATAATAATAATAATAATTTTTTTTCTGGTTTTCACGCGGGCTAGGGCTTAAAATATTATTTACTGTAACTGAGGGGTTACAAAACCCTGACTGTATTAAAGATTGTGATAGATTAAACCACTGCTAGGTATGTACTTTAATTACTGGCCAGACAGTACATCGAATATATGGTGGACACTCATAATAACACGGCATTGACAAAGAAATAGTATTTGAGGGTATTTATTATTATGCAATAATTGGTTACAGATATGAGAATTAGGGTCGCGCTTGTATGGCGAAGAATAGGCATAAAGTCAGTCAGTAGCATAAGTCAATGGGAATAGAGTACTTCCTACGATGGGTACTAGGCTAACGCCGCCTGGCGTATAATAGCAATTATAGAGGGCAACGCTGGTACCGCCTGGAGACAATGGGTTCCTCCCAGAGTTGTAAGGTCTGGAGGAGAGAGGAATGTTCGGATACTCAGTCTGATCAAATGAAGAAGAAGGGGATTCACGTACAGAAGCCAGTCCTTGTAATCCAACGCTCAGCAACAAAAGCAATAACTGTAATCCAAATGCTCGATAGCAAACGATGATAGCCAGCTAGCCTCGGTCCATGAGGCCAGCCCGAATGTAGATCCTCACGAGGTTAAATCCCAAACGACAGTGGAGATTAACGATGCTCTTCTCCGGGTAATACGTTCCACAATCAATATAATCCAACCAATACTGGTTCTGCAATCGCCGCCGCCGGTTCTCCTGTGCACATGTCCAGTAGGTTCTCCGACTAGGCCTCCTCGTGTGCTGGTACCAATGTATTTAGTCCACGCGCACTGGCTAAGGTCCACTAGCTAAACGAACGAACCGCTGGGTAATGCTACACACGAACGAACTGTGGTTGGCACGATACACAATAAATTAACGACTATTTACTTCACATTAAACTAAGTCGAACTTGACGTTACTGCATTAAATCTGACACTTTACTATTCAATTCGCACATGGTTCTCACCGCTCTGTTAGACGCACTGCTGCTCACTTCACTGTTACCGACCTTGATGAACAGCTACTTAGACGAACACTGCACGTTGAATCGGGATGAACAGCTACTGTTCGCACCTGCCGCAGCATATATACTTAAGTGGTTATCTAGTCCCAAACCTCAGTTCTCGTCTCGAATCAATACGCTGTCTCCGGGCATGTTACGACATGCCCGGGCTCGTCTTTGAACCTGACTTTGGGGGCTTGCGGTCTGGCGCCGAGGGCGTTATCCAATAAGGAAAGCGAATATTACTATGATTCGAACGCAGGCTTAAAGGGATATACCGTGTATATATAAATAATATACAATGTATATAAAACAATAAATGTAGATTCTCAGCTTTAATCTGGCCCTTCACAACATTTACAGTCGGGCTTATTTTCGGGCAGGGCCTGAAGTTCACGGGCTCGGGCAGGGCACGGGCTTCATTTCAAGCCCTTGCAGACCACTAGTCAGCAACCTTTTTGACATGGAGTGCCTGTTTGAAATATAGTTGTAACTATAGTGTGCCTCAACAATATTCCATGCATCGTAATTTTTTTTTCTCATAATCAGGTATTTTTAATGATATTTTTTACATTATTACATCATTATTGTTATTGTTATTATTAACAATATTATTATGATGGTTGTATCAACCCTAAATCTGAGTTGGTGGGGGGGGGGGGGGGGGGGGGGGAATGCAATGCAGACAAACAGCTGCATACAGTGCGACCATTTCACTCACATTTGCCCATACATTTTTGGACACATCACACACCATCGGTGTGTGTACTGTACGTGTGCTGTCATAGCTCCACCTACAGGCCTAATGGAGAACACCAGGAGAACACCAGGATGTGAATGGAGGGTGAATGTGAGGTATATCGTGTAAATAAGTTTTGATTGATTGCAAGACTACACTGTAAAAAAAATAAAAATAATAAGTTACCAGAACTTAAAAATATTGAGTTCAGTTACTGTGCATTAAGGTTTTCAGTTTTATAAGTTAACAGAAAAATAAGTACACAACCACATTATTTCAACCTAATAAAACTATGTTTATTGTCATTGTTTTAAGAACACAAGTTGACTTGGTAATACTCACATTTTGAGTAAGAAAAATGGCTTTTAACATGTGCAATGTTCAATGAAATAGAAAAATAAATAATCAAATTTGTTGATTAATCCCACTGGTCACAATGGTGACCGTAATAATGTTTTTGTTATAAGGCTCTGCAAATGTTACTGAATGATGTAGCAATGTATTTCCAGCTAAATTGAAATAATAAACAAATAAAGGGTCTCAATTAAATATGTGGTAGTAAAAAGAACCTGTGGGAGGATTTCAACAAGATAAATGCGACAACAGTGCAAAATATTTCACTATAATATTCCAACAAAAAAAATGCAGGCACGCGTGCCTAGGGTTGCCTACCCCTGTCCTAGACCCTAATCAGTCTGGCTTCCGGACTGGCCACTCCACAGAAACGGCCCTCATTGCGGTCACAGAGGCACTTCACTTAGCAAAAGCGAAAGGCCTCTCCTCTGTCCTGATTCTCCTAGATCTATCTGCAGCCTTCGACACAGTCAACCATCAGATCCTCCTCGCAGCCCTTGCAGGAATGGGAGTGGCTGGCTCTGCGCTGACATGGCTGACATCATACCTCAATGACCGCTCCTACCAAGTGTCATGGAGAGGGATCCTGTCGGCCACCCGCCCCCTGCGGACGGGTGTCCCCCAGGGCTTGGTTCTAGGACCCCTTCTCTTCTCCCTCTACACTAAATCACTGGGTAACATTATCACGTCTCATGGCTTCTCCTATCATTGTTATGCCGACGATACTCAACTCTTCCTCTCCTTCCCTCCCTCAGATATCCACGTCTCTGAGCGGATCTCGGCCTGTCTGTCCGACATCTCCGCCTGGATGACGACCAACCACCTCAAATTGAACCTAAGCAAAACAGAATTGCTTCACTTGCCGGCAAAATCCTCCCCCCTGACAGACCTTTCCATCACAGTCGAGAATGCAGCTGTGACCGCGTCCCCGACCGCCAAGAACCAGACCAGGCTGCAGAAACAAATGAGTGGGGGGGCATAAAATGTTCTCGGGGGGGCACAATGGTTTTTCAACACAGGTTCCCTTTTATATGTTTCAGCTGGGACAACGGCGCTGTGGCTTGCTTGGCACTGCCCACGGTGCTGAACTAAACAGCAGAGAGGCAATTGAAAAATCTAATTTCTCTCTATCTTAAGAACATTCACTTATACAAAAACAGACTGAACGGATATATATAACAGACCTGCTGGGGCAGCGGACTGAGAGCAGGGGACACAAACAGGCTGGATAAGATGGTCAGGAAGGCCAGTAGCGTGGTTGGGGTGGAGCTGGACTCTAGCGAGGGTAGCGGAGAGGAGGAACCTTGCTAAGCTCCAGGCCATCAGGGAAAACCCCTCCCACCCACTATACACAGACTTGGCTGACAGGAGGAGCATGTTATAGGCTCACACTACCTAAATGCAGCACTGAACGGCACAGGAAGTCCTTCATTCCGACAGCCATCAGACTATACAATGCATCACTGTGCCTCACTGCATCACTGAGCACAGAGTGACAGTTACGATCTTCCTGGACTTTTTAAACAGCACTGTGCAATATTACACCTACTGTAGACTTCAGTATATTTTTACTGTATTTATTTACTGTATCTTTTATTCTATTTTTATTCTATTTTATTCTATTCTTAGGCCATTTGTTTTGTTATTCTTATTCGTGACTTGTTCTGTCTAAATGTTTAATGTTGAGTGATTCGCAATGTCAAATTTCCCTCAGGATAATACATTTCTATTCTATTCTATTCTATATCTTTGAAAAGTCTCCATTTATTCAACACTTCTGAATTCACTGACAAATTGAACTGAACTGACAAAAATAAGGTGCATAAAAAAGCAAACAAAATTCCTCCACAGGCTACTCACCATCATTAGTAGAGCGGCAAGCGGCGTTTGGGGACAGAGTGAAATCTTCTTAAAACACTGCCCCTCCACTCATTCCTGAACTTTTTTGTTAAGTCCTTCTCAAATGCCAACTGAATTAAATTGGCCTTGAAGCATACTAAGGCGATGTTCTGTAAAGACGTTCTTGAGGGTAGAAAACGAATTCTCACATAGTGCCGTGCTAGCTTCAGTAGTGTTGTTGTTGACATCAGTGCCCACTAGGGCTGTCCCCGACTAAGGATTTGGATAGTTGACTTTGATTGACAAAAATCTTTTTTTTTTACCAGGGTGGGCACAGCTGGCGCCGGGTCTGCCAAGAACCTTGGTGTTGTCCTCGACGACCAGTTGAACTTCTCTGCTCACATCGCAGCGACAACCAGAACCTGCAGATTCCTCCTGAGCAACGTCAGAAGGATCCGCCCCTTCCTGACAAAAGAAGCCACCCAACTCCTCGTCCAATCAACAGTCATCTCGCCTCGACTACTGCAACGCACTGCTCGCTGGCCTCCCGGCCACTTCAACTCATTCAGAACGCAGCGGCCCGCCTGATCTCAAACCTACCGAAGTCGGCCCATGTCACCCCACTTCTTAGGGACCTGCACTGGCTCCCCATTGCTGCACAAATCCGCTTCAAGGCCCTCGACCTGGCATACCGTGCGGCAAAGGGAACCGCTCCCGCCTACATCCGGTCAATGGTCTCTAACTACACACCCGCAAGACCCCTACGCTCTGCATCTTCTGGCCGCCTCAGACCTACTCCTATCCAAGCTCCGGGAGGGTCATCAAAGAGAAGTCGCCTATATTCTCAGTCCTTGCCCCACAATGGTGTAATGAACTACCCACCCCAGTTAGGAAAGCCGAAACCCGTCCAATCTTTCGCCGTCGACTAAAGACGCACTTCTTCAACCATTATCTGAATTAAAAAAAAAATCTAACCCTAACTAACCTTACTGTCATGCACTTGTCCTAGTAAACTAACCTACACTGTAGCACTCAACACTTTATGAACATTGTTACTCAGCTGATAGAGTTGTGCCCTTCCTGATGACTTGTCGTACAGAACTTGTAAGTCGCTTTGGATAAAAGCGTCAACTGTGTGTGTGTACAACCTAAAATCTCAGACTACGAACTAGTTAATTGGGGACAGCTTGTCCAACTGAGGACAAAACCACCGTCCGCCAATTTGGAAAAAGATTGGAAACATTGGTTAAAGTTAGGGTTAGGATAGGTTAGGTTTAGGCATGTAGTTGTTATGGTTAAATGTTAGGAGCTAGGGACTGAATGTAAGTCAGTGAAACATTCTCAAAAGTAAACGTGTGTGTGTGTGTGTGTGTGTGTGTGTGTGTGTGTGTGTGTGTGTGTGTGTGTGTGTGTGTGTGTGTGTGTGTGTGTGTGTGTGTGTGTGTGTGTGTGTGTGTGTGTGTGTGTGTGTGTGTGTGTGTGTGTGTGTGTGTGTGTGTGTGTGTGTGTGTGTGTGTGTGTGTGTGTGTGTGTGTGTGTGTGTGTGTGTGTGTGTGTGTGTGTGTGTGTGTGTGTGTGTGTGTGTGTGTGTGTGTGTGTGTGTGTGTGTGTGTGTGTGTGTGTGTGTGTGTGTGTGTGTGTGTGTGTGTGTGTGTGTGTGTGTGTGTGTGTGTGTGTGTGTGTGTGTGTGTGTGTGTGTGTGTGTGTGTGTGTGTGTGTGTGTGTGTGTGTGTGTGTGTGTGTGTGTGTGTGTGTGTGTGTGTGTGTGTGTGTGTGTGTGTGTGCGCGTGCGCGCGTGCGCGTGCGTGCGTCCACATGTGTGTGCACATGTGCATGTATCTGTTGCCAAAATGTGAATCCAAATGGTGCTAACGGGATTACCCAGTTTGCCAGATAATAGCGAGAATAGCTTTATTTTATTTTATACCTTGAAACGCTTCCCCCTAGTGGCTCAAATGAAGAATGAGAGATGACCCGTTTTCTGTGACTCCATCCTATTTAATTGTCTTTCTCTACCAGTGGGTCCCATTCCCCAGTGTAAAAGTGAAGACCTGTATGTATGTAGAAATTGTTGGTGCTATGTGTAGCAGGGTGGATTATCCCTGCTTCGTGGGAACTGTGGTACACGGTCAATAGGTAGCGAGACACAGTAGAACTCTGGCTAGCTGCACCTCCGGCTTTGGGGTCAGGAGTCAACTGGAGGCTGGCAGTGGGGTGTGTGAGGCCCAGGATTTACAAACCTGGTCTGGTACTCTGGTCTTCCTCCCTCCCTCTTGGGCAGTCAGCAGTACTCCCCAACACGCCCTCACTCTCCCCGATTGTCCCCTAGCACCCCCCCACACCTAATGACCGAATGGTAAATAAATAACTTGGTTCCCCCCGCAAGCAGTACCCTCCCTCTGTAACACCAGAAACCTTACAATGGGAAAAGGGAAGGTTGACCAGGAAGGGGTTAATAACAGATATATTACCCACATCAAGGATTAGAATCAGACTCAAGAAAAGACACACACACAGTGCTCCCGTTCCGTATGAGTGTTATTGTAACGTGGCCTAGTTACAACATAGCTACGTCTGGTGATTATTGCACTATGGGTATCAACACACATGATTACACTGGCATAAATCAATTATATAATTACACCTAGGCACCAAGTGCTCTCACGGTACCCGGACTAAGTGCTGCCCACGTCTGGGCTGGACACAGTATCCACCTTCCCTAAGGGATTACATATACTGCTCCAGGTCGGTAATATGGGGAAGGAAGGGGGAACATAAGGGAGGAAAGAGAATTGTTCACCGAATGGGAAATATTAGGAAACACACATTTTATCACGCTCAAAGAAAAGGAACGAAAACAAAAGAGTGAGCCCACAAAATACCAGTAAAGTCCTATCTTAATGCCGGCATATATTGTTCGGGGTACCCCTATGGAATGGTAGTAGCAACGTTACTTTCGCCCGCAGGCTGCACCACACTGTGTACTGTATAATAAATCAGGAGCGTCAATGCTCATTTGTACTCATCCGAAATGGCCGCCTCGCCACTCCACTGTTGTCCGGGAGGCAAGATGGCGTCGAACGCTCTCGGCGAGGATGTTAGCAGGCGGAGCTGGGCAGAGAGGCAGCGCCGGCTGAGAGCGTGTGCTGAGCGATGTCGACCCCTGCTGGATGGGAGGAACTCCCGTAAGCTGCAGGCAGCCTGGTGCAGGTCTGATTGAAGTCAGCCGGAGCAGGCTGAATGCAGGCAGCCGGGTGCAGGTCTGGTCGAAGTCAGCCGGAGCAGACTGGTTGTTGGCCCACGCTCGTCCTGGTGCGCGCACTCTATACCGCACACAGTAACTACTATAACTCGATGGTTAAGGACTTGGATACTCGGTTAACCGCACGTTACTTATACCGCACACAGTAACTATTATAACCCGATTGCTAGTGCCTGACTCTGCACTAATTGTTCATATACTATCGCTGGTACTGCTAGGATATCGTGTCCACTAGCCAGTACTTGTTATCACCCGTTGCTATCTCACGGGGCCCTCTGGCATAACTTCAGCAACAGGGCTCTCCAGAGCCCCCGTTAGCTGCGACTGCTCGTTGTCCAAGTTCACTGCCGAAGAGAGCGTCTTCCGTTTCTCTCCTCCATTTATCTCCTCCCAACTCTCTCCGCCACTCTCTGCCTGCTACCGCCCCCTGCTGGTCCCGCCTGCCAGTCACAAGGGGAAACGCATTGTAGAATATGATCCAGTACTGTCATTTATAATCCATATTCCAGTGCTCTTCGGAAGGGGACGCTTGTGTCATTGTTCGTGTGAATATCAATGATGTCTTTGTGTACAAAGGGAATATAAAACACCAGTCAGCAGTCTCGAATAATATACAATATTTTCAGACTGCTACATATGGAATGAAATTATGTTATTCTAATGTTTTTGTAATGACATGACCTGCCGGCAATTAGCTTCATGTGTGTCCAATCAAGCCCTAAATCACCGACTAGCTGCACCTGAAGTCTAACCCACATAGGCCTACCGGGTGATTAATCACGCAGGCCTCATTCCGCACTTGGGAGGATATTCCCAACATGGATTGAAACGTCTGCATATATTTTTCCTCTGTCTGTACAGCCCTGTTATGTATTAAAAAAAATTATATTCAAAATCCAGACTCTAGTCTGAATTCCTTTTGTTCTCTATGTGCGAGTCCCTCCTTACTGCACTGAAATGTTTTTCCTGACTACCGCACCAGAGAAGGAGACAAAGGACCGCAAAGGACCCTGTGAACCACCATAAAGAATATATAGAAAATGAAATATAACACCAGATTAATGCAAGTATTACAGGTTAATGCTTGCACACTGAAATTTACCAAAAGCTGTCTTTTTATTCTTTCTTTTAGAATTTCTTTTATGAAATTCTTCTTCTTTTGTATCTCCAGCAGCTACATAACAACATAAGCTTTGCCATCAATGAAATCATTTGAAGCCTCGAAACAGTCAATTCTAATGAAGGATTTATTTTGCAATCCAATTTTTTTACATTTAGTCATGTTACTGACAATTTAATCCAAAGATATTTACAAATTGTGAACAACAAGTCAGCAGGAGGGGCACATCTCTGGCAGCTAAGGGTCAGTGGCATTGTTCGTCAAATAGTGTCGATCTTGATTGTTACACTCTGAGTGCATAGTAGTATAGACATATTAGCATGATAAGTATAGTAGCATAGTAGTAAGGTACATAATAGAACAGACCGTAAGTTTTTTTTAATATATATATATATATTTCAAATATTGTTTGAAGAGGAGAATTGGCTGGGTTTAAGCTGTTCTGACTGTGGTGGGAAGGTCGTTCCAACATTGCGGAGCGAGGACTGAAAATAGCCTGCTATGCTTTGATGACCCCCCAGGAGCTTGAATAGGAGTGGGTCTAAGGTGGCCAGAAGATGTAGAGCGGAGGGGCCTTGAGGGTGTGTAGTTAGAGACCATTGAGCGGAGGTCGAAGGAAGCCATTCCCCTCGCTGCATGGTATGCCAGGTCAAGGATCTTGAAGCAGATTTGTGCGGCAATGGGAAGCCAGTGCAGCTCTCTAAGAAGTGGGGTGATGTGGGCTGACTTTGGTAGGTTGGAGATCAGGCGGGACACTGCATTCTGTACAGAGTTGAAGTGGCTTGGTGGCAGTAGCCGGTAAACCAGCTAGCAGTGCATTGTAGTAGTCGAGGTGAGACATGACTGTTGATTGCAGGAGGATTATTCCAGTTACTTGATTAATCATGACATTGAAGTGATAGGATGGTCTAGCCCTAGAGGGAGAGAGGTCAACTAGTGACTGTAAGGTCACTGGATTGATTTCACAGTACCTACAGGAGAGTGTATTCCAGCTAGAAACTGGATGGATGACTGGTGTTAAATCTATGGTACCCACGATCTCTGCCTAAGTGCCCATGCGCAAGGCGCTGAACCCCAAAACTCCAGAGGGCACTCTGCATATGCACTGTTGGAGAGTAGTGAACTACTAGTAATTAAATGGTAAATGGCTGCATTTATATAGCGCTTTTATCCAAAGTGCTTTACAATTTGTTCCTCACATTTTACCCATTCACTCACATTCACACACCGACAGCGGAGGTAACCATGCAAGGTGCAACCTACTCATCGGGAGCAGTTAGGGGTTAAGTGTTCTGCTCAAGGACAATTTGCTGCCCAGGAGGAGCGGGAATTGAACCGGGAACCTCCGGATTACCAGATGACTGCTCTACCCCCCAAGCCACTGTCGCCCCCATTACTAGTTTAAAAAATTTTTTGGGGTGGTAGTTTAGCTACATATTTTTTAGTAGTTAACAAATTTTGCTCATTTAGTTAATGTTGTTATTTGAGAGTAGTTAACCTCTTAACTGGGACCGACCCGGCCCCAGGAGGACGCTTTGAGGACAATTTTCCCACAGGTGCGACACGCCACTTTGGCAACCTCTAGCGGCTCGGGTGTGCATATTTTTTTATACAATATATATATCGCCCTATTAAAGCCCTATTTGTTGCCTGTCGATTTCCGTTTCAGGCGATAGAATCCATTCGGCGGTTCTTGAGTTTAATGGCGATATGTGAGGCGTGCGCCAAAGTACACAGCAGACTTTTCTTTTTTTTGAATACCACCCGCGACTCCCGAGGCATAGCTCTGTCAATCATTTGGCGATCTCGAAAATTATTGGACAGGGTTGTAACCAATTAGTGTGGCTTTCCAATGATACCCCACGTGGGGATGAGCGAATCAGGGATCTAGGTGAAATAACCTCGCTCCCAGTTTTATCTCCGTAAGGTAAAAAGTCATGAGCGAAAACAGGAAGAGAAAACAATTCTGAATGCATTGGAGTCTATGAGAAAACTGAAACCTGCAGAGCTTTTTTTTTCTTTTTTTTTAGTTTACCAAAATCACTCCTAATCACTCATTTCAGAATGGAGTTTTATGAAATTTGGACATGTACTATACAAGACTTCAGGCTATGGCTTTGTCAGCCAAACCAATTTTTGGGGAAATATACTTTTGGATATTGCAACTAGTACAGAAAAACGTGACACAAGTTCAACTCAAGTTCAGACCTATGTTACTCTATTTCATTAGCACTAAAAGTGAATTTTCCTTATTGTATCAGGAATTTCAGAATGTTATTGTCGTATATTTCTAAATGAAAACATGAACATAGCAACTGAAATGTACAAGGTAATGATTAGATAGAGAAGTTGATTTGATAGACAGGGTGATTTGAACACCATGTGAGTTATTTCTGTGGCCCTAGGCTAAAAGAGGGTAGAGCAAAGTCGACTCTCCCATCACCCCAGACCAGATGGCTGACCTTTAGGATAATTACTGGGCCCTCCAGGAGATAGTAAGATAGGGCAGGAAGGAAGTATGTACTCTAGCTAAGAGAGGAAACAAAAGCTTACTCCAGAATGACCCATTTGCCCCCGCCAGACGGAACCTATTTGGTAAAAACAGACAGAAGGAAGGATATAATTATCTTTGAAGGAAATAAACCAACTGAGAATAACAGTTGAGATCAAAAGGTCATATTTACACTAAGTAAGGAATTTCAGGTTACGACATGGCAGATGGTCAGGAGACCGAGTAAAACGGACTGTAAACAGAGCCTTTCAGACTGAAGATAGATGAGTCAGCAGCACCCAAGTGAGACCAAGTGTTCAATGCATCAAGGTTTAGCAAGTCAGAAACGGAAGAACAATAAGAAATGCAGTTGATTGGTAAATATCAGAGGTAAAGGGTTAGACCATTTGCAAAATGTGGTGTTTCATGGAGACTAGTAAATCGTCCTACAAATATGAAAATCAAATAACATGTGGTGAAATGACTAACAACTGTTTTCAGCCAAGGCTACCATTAGTATTATAAAGGAAAGTGTCCATGTGTTTGGGTTCAAATAAAATGAGTTGATTTGCTAATTCTAAATGTAAAAAAATGAACCCAATAGGCTACATTGTATAAACTTAGTCACAATAAAGAATAAAAACTCTTAATACTAGAAGGTAAAACTATACAGTATTGGTCAAATGGTTAATCAAGAAACAAAGGATTCTATTAAAGGCTCCTAGTTACACTATGTAAACATTTTGTCACAAGAAGCATGAAGATATGGCACGCATTAAACTAATCCCCTCATCCAGTAATGATTAAACAGCCCGACAGATTCTATGGTGAAACGGTTGTGTCAGCAGAATAATTGTGTAACATGTTGTCGCAAGACCCAGGATGACGTGTCACGACAGACAAATTCCGGCTACAAGGAATGTGGCCAAATAGGGAAGCGAGATAGTGGAAGTGATGTCACTAGACAGGCAGGCGAGAGGTTTTGTTCTTCCCTGTTTAAATAGGGCTGACGAGATGGAGAGACACACACCCGGGGACACACCCGGAGAGAGGAGACAGGAGAGAGGAGAGAATCCTGGAGGGGGAGCCACACAGAAGGATCCTGGAGCATGGAGACACAGAGCCATGGACACAGACGATGACAGAGATCGCCTCGCAGCTGGAGCGCTGAAACCTCCACCGACAGAGGGAGACTCACCAAGCCGGCTACTGGAGAGCCGAACCAGTGACACAGAGAGCCATTGACACCAGATGACAGAGCCGAGGCTCATAGCAGACTCCGCTGCGATGAAAATCAAGCGCTCCCTGCCTGACCGGCGAGGAACGACCAGCAAACCACTAAGAGAAGGCGCGTGTTGGCATGGGAACCAAGAGACAACAACCCCAGCACCGGAGAAGAAAGCTCTGATCAGCCCTAGAAAATCGGAGCATGGACCAAACAGCCACATGAAAGAGACAATTAGATATACCAAAGAGACGATGTACTTGTTTTGATTCCTAAGCTGTGGTTTATTAATAAACACCGCAGCCTGTTGATTTGACCACCTCGTCCGCCTCCCTTTAATTGAACCGAACATCTGAAATACCAAACCATGCAGGAGAAGGGTAATATAGAAAACTATACGATCACTGAACTTAGATATAGGTAAATGAAGATAGAAGATACTTCATTATCTTTCAAAATAGACCAGGCTCATACATGTGCTATAAGTATAAAGTATAGTATTTTGGTTTGCAAAAATAGTATGCAGTCCTCAAGGTCAAGTTTAAAAATGGCCACTTTTGGACTTCCGGTTTTGAGATGTGTGGGTAGTTGACAAGTGTCAGAGCTCCCGGTCAAAAAACATCAAAAAAAGGAAGTAAAACTAACTAAAACAAAATAAAAAGTGACAATTCAAGGATATAAGAGAAAAGGAAGGATGAACACGAGAAAGAGCGAGGGAAAAAAGGACCCCAGAAGAAGTACAAACACCGGAGGAAAGATCTCAGCACGAGGAAATGGCGGAGGAGGTAGATCAGGCAAGCATGGCGCAGGAAGACAGAGAAGTGGAGCCTGTGGAACCCGCCTGGATAGCGAAGATGCAAGCGAACATACAAGCGAGCATACAAGCTAGCGTACAAGAGCTACGAGATAACATGCAAGCTAACGCGGTGAGTAACCAAAAGGCTATCCAAGAGCTACACGCTAACATGCAAGCTAATGCAAAGGATATCCAAGCTATACAAACTAGCATACAAGCTAGCGTACAAGCTAACACGCAGGACATGCAAGATAGCGCGTTGACTAGCCAACAGGCTAACGCAACAGCTAACCAAGAGCTACAAACTAGCATACAAGCTATCCAGGCGAACATCGAAGGACTCAGGGAAGAGTTAAAGAAAGGTCAGGACGAGCTCAGAGAGGAAATGGATAAGGGACTCGAGGTAATGGATGGATAACTACAGGAACAAGAGAAAGACATAAAGATATTGGAAGGAAGGACGGCTGAAACCGAGGAATGGACTACAGATATACAAGATATTCTAAAGGAGACGCTCGAACAACAGAACATATTGAGAGAAAAGTTAACCTGTTAATCTGTAGACTTTTTTCAGAAATTTCGCCTAAAGGTACATGCCTAAGTAAATGGAAGATTGCTCCACTTCTACAAGGTCAATTTGCATGTTCTTGGTATCTAGGAACATATAGGGACATGGGGGTATGTATTCCCAGTGTCAGAAATATTGTGTCTGTTACTAGGCTTGAGTAAATTGTAATGAAGAAAAGGAGAATATAAATGATTTATTTTTGCATCTTTGACGGTGAATGTTAAATCTGCAGGGTAAACAGATGAGCTCACTGAGCTCATTCACCACCTTATTAAGATCATGTGTACAAAAAATCTAAGCAAATGAATAAAGGTAAGATGATTAAACAGAAAGATTTGTAGATACAGTAATAAATGATAATCGATTTTAATTATAAATTCATATTTGACCTTGAACTTGACCTTGACCTTAATATGGCCAAATCATGGCAATCATCACGGTTTTACGATAAAAGAGA
Source organism: Notolepis coatsorum (assembly GCF_963971535.1). Taxonomy (NCBI): domain Eukaryota; kingdom Metazoa; phylum Chordata; class Actinopteri; order Aulopiformes; family Paralepididae; genus Notolepis; species Notolepis coatsorum. Next base: position 59,734,004 of record NC_140174.1, on the reverse strand, counting down.
TATAATTAGCATTTTTCCGATCAATTCTTATTTTCGGTAAATCGTACAAAACATCGGTTAAAATGAAAATATACACTTTGACTGCTGTTTTGATAGAGTTATGGTCTTTACTCTTGGCAAATTTTTTTTTTTAAATAAAAACATTAACCTCTTAACATCCAAGGGCCCACATGTGGGCCCTCATGAGGACGCGCCACTTTTCTGACCTCTAGCGGCTCAGGTGTGCATTTCTTTTCATACAATATATAGATAGAATTAAAGCCCTATTTGTTGCCTGTCAATTGGCCTTTCAGGTGACAAAATCCGTTCAGCGGTTCTCGAGTTACATGCCAATATGTGAGGCGTGCGCCAAAGTACACATTACCACCCCCGACCTCCGGGGGCTCTAGCTCCGTCAATCATTTGGCGATCTCAAAAATGTTTGGACATGGTTGTAGCCAATGAGGGTGGTTTTCCAATGATACCCCATGATATGATAATTGGGGATCTAATACGGTCTCTATTGATCGATTTATGATAAAGAAAAGCAGGGTCCCCCTATAGGGGGACTTTATTGGACTTGGAGGGGAGGTCGATGAGAAACAACATACGAATATGGGGACTGAAAGAAGGGATGGAAGGAGAATCTATGATCAAATATGTAGACAGCCTAATTTGAAGAGAATTGAAGATGACAGAACTCGACAAGACAGGGATTCAAAGAGCACACAAGACACTGGCGCCGAAGCCGCGGTTGGACAAACCACCGAGAGCAGTTATAGTTAATTTCTTGGAATTCGAAATCAAAGAAAGCATCCTCAGAGCAGCCTGGCAGACGAAGATGGAGGTGGAGGGTGTGGTGGAAAATGTTTATGTCATTATACAGGCTGTATTACAATAAGTATTCTATCCTATTGTCCATGTGCTGTGGGTCATATGATGTGTGTTCCTACAGAGCCATAACATATGGTTGTGGGAACTATTCTGTTTTCCTTCCAGGATAGCCATAACATAGTCGTATTATTGAGTATTCTAACCACCATCTTGTTATTTTCTTGTTATTGTTCTCCTACGTCATATTCATGTATTAATTGTATGTTCAACCAGACTTCGTTCTCACTTCTCGGTCAGACATTTTGTGTTACATGTTGTCTCTGGCTGTGAACTGAGCATTTTTCCTTGTGTGGCCATACAGGAATAAATCTATCTCATTTTTATTCAGCTTTGGACTCAGAAATTGTTATTTGTAGCTCACATTATCTATTAGTATTATATTTTTCCACGACAAGGGACAGAAAGTAACCTTCGACCATGACTATGCGACAGAGGTGGCGGTAAAGTGTCGGAGCTACGTTCAGATAAAAAAGAAGGAAGGAAAAAGGAATCAAATTTCAATCACCAATGACCACGCTGAAGGTCCATTGGAATGAAGGTGCAAAGGTGTACGGCGACGTGCGGGATGCGGCAAGGGACATGAACCAAAGAGGATGGAAGGTGCCGGGAGGAGAAGAGGAGAAACCGACGCTGTTGCAGAGGTTGGAGAGAACGAGGAGATGGACCAGAGTCGAGGGACGAGGGAAAGGCGAGGAGAACGGGAAGGTGAAGGCGATCTGAATCGATTCAAAGCAGATCAACTGAGAAGGAAGACACAAAGACACGGAGAAGGGGGGCAGAGAGGAGACGAGAGGGGACACGGTGATCCAAGGGAGTATAAGTACAATACACACCCAATACAGGTTAATGTATACATGAGAAGGACTGATGCAATGAGAAGATGGTAAAGTACATACGAGATAATTATACCGAAAGTTATAAAAAGAAATTAAAATTAAAATAAAAAGGACATGGGGATTCAAGAGATATATTGAGACAGACATGAAAGAACCACAGGATTACATGTGACGCATAATACAAGTAGACGGGAACATGAAAGTGACTAATACAGAGCTTATGACCGGGAGCTCGGAGGTCGCACACAGTACGAGTTGGACATATATAGTGCAAATTTTTTTGCCACTAGGGGGAGCCCTCTCACTAGGAGAGCCACTACTCCCCACCCACCAGCGGGGGAAAGAGGGGTACGAGTGAGACCCTCAAATGCCATGGAAGTTCCAAGTGTTAATGTGGATGTTAATGTTTATTATGGTTATATGTATGTAAATCAGACGGAGATAGCAGAGGCTACAACCACAAATATTATTGTATGTGACATGGGTAGAACGGGAAAACAATTGGAAAAGAAATATGACACAAGTTAAGGGTATAAAAATGTTGTTGAATGTGAATGGTATGAATAATCCGTTCAAGAGGAGTAAGGTGATGACGAAACTTAAGAAAGAGGAGGCGCAGGTCATCTTCTTACAAGAAACACATCTAATATCACAAGAACATGAAAAGCTGAAGAGATTCGGGTATGAAAATCTGTTCTATAGTTCTTTTAAACAGAACCTTAGAAGAGGAGTAGCTATACTAATTAAGAACACAGTGAAGTTTGAAATGATCAGGGAAATAAGGGATAAAGAGGGGAGGTATGTAATGGTCAAGGGGAAAATGGAAGGTCAAATGGTAACACTAGTGAATGTGTACCAGACAGTGAGAAATATCTATTTGAAACGATCTTTGATATCATAGCGTTGGAAGGGGAAGGGTTCCTGATCTGTACAGGTGATTTCAATGTAGTACTGAACTATGTCATAGACACGACAAGCACAAAGAAATGGAGGACAAACATTAGCAAATATATGAATATACAAATGGCAGAATTAGGAATCATGGACATATGGAGAGCAATGCACACACTAGATAGAGTATACATACATTATTCGCATCCACACACAACATATTCAAGGATAGACTATTTTCTCATGACAACAGGGGACAGATACAGGGTAGAAGAATGCAGGATAGGGGTAACGGACATATCAGATCATAGCGCAATATATCTGACAGTGACAGTGAATCTTAAAAGTAGACGGAGAAATACAGTTTGGAGACTGAATGTAGGACTATTAAATAACAAAGGTTTGGTTAATGAAGTAAAGGAAGACATAATTAGATACAGAGAAGAAAATGATAATGGAGAGGTAGACCCAAACATTTTATGGGATGCACTAAAGGTAGTAATACGTGGAAAATGTATAGCAAAGACGGCATTACTCAAGAGGGCTAGAATAGAGACATACCAGAACTTGATAAAGAAACTGAAAGAATTAGAGAAAGAACACCAAAGTTCAAAGAACCAAGAGACACTTAGAGAGGTAAAGGAAGTTAGAGGAAAGAAAAACAAAGAGCTGCTGACAGAAATAGAGAAGAAAGCTAGATACATGAAGCAGACATACTATGAAGGGGGACCGAGAGCGACCAGACTTTTAGCTAGACGAATCAGGACACAACAAAAACTGAACACAATACACACAATAAGGGACACGAACACAAACAAAATACTGAGAGAACCAGCTGAAATAGAGAAGACATTTGAAGAATATTATAAGAAGCTATACACACAACCGATAGCGGCAGGAGAAATTTTTTGAAAATAGAACAGAACGAAATATTAAATGCAGAGATCACAGAACAGGAAGTATGGAATGCGATCAGTAAAGCAAAGAATAGTAAGTCACAGGGTAGCGACGGATTCCCCTCGGAATTCTACAAAACATTTAGACAGGAACTGAGCCCCATATTAGAAGCAGCATTCAGACACACAATGGAAAAAGGCACAATGCCACCTTTATGGAAAGAGGCCATAATTACTACAATTCCAAAAGAAGGGAAAGATAGAGAACTATGTAGCAGTTTCAGACCTGTGTCCATACTTAATGTAGATTACAAGATGTATACATCAATAATATCCAAAAGATTTGAGACATTTATGACAGATATTATAGACGAAGACCGGATTCATTAAAGGAAGACAGACACAGGATAACATAAGGAAGACAGTGCAGGTGGTAGAGTAGATACAAAGGGAAGGAGGAAGTGCAGTATTAGTTAGCCTAGATGCAGAAAAAGCCTTCGACAGTGTAAGCTGGATATTTCTATATAAATTATTGGAGAAATTTGGATTAGACAAAAACGCTATGAAAACAATTAGGGCATTATATCAAGAACCGAGGGCTAGGATTAAGGTAAATGGTAGTTTGATGGACCGGATTAAACTAGAAAGAGCTACCAGACAGGGTTGTTGTCTTTCGCCGACGCTCTTCGATGTATTCATCGAACCACTGGCTCAACTAATTAGACAGACCAAATACATCAAAGGGGTGGAGATAAGGGGAACAGAACATAAATTGGGACTGTTCGCAGACGACGTGATAGTGTATATGAGACAACCAGACACAAGCTTTCCGACACTGATGGATTTACTGACAGAATATGGATACTACTCAGGATATAGACTCAACGTGACAAAGACACAGACTTTAGCACTGAACCACACGCCAACAATAGAGATCAAAGAAAAATACAAAATTAAATGGGACATGGACAGGATCAAGTACCTAGGGGTGAACATTACAAGAGGGGTGGAGGGGTTATACGATGCAAACTATACACAGATCAATCAGAAAATCAAGAGAGACATAGAAAGATGGACAGTAATGCCCCTAGATTTCAGCTCACGGATCGAAATCATTAAGATGAACATATTACCAAGGTTATTATACCTATTTCAGTCTCTACCTATATTAAAGGGGACATGTACTATAAATGTCATTTTTCAGTCTCTAGCATTGTATTATAGTAATAGGAGTTAGTATCAATGTGTTTTAGTGTCTAAATACCATATTGGCGGATTGCTCTGATTCAGCTCAGATAATTTCCTGCTCCAGTAAATTAGTCCATCCTGATTTGAAGGCCTGAGTCACGTCATTCAGGCTCTGGGTAGAAGACAGTGATGTGATTGGCTCTGTGGTTGTAGCTAATGCCCGCCCACAATCTACCTAGACTAGACAGCGAGTGGAAAACCACTTCCCCATACTGCGAGGCAGAGTGAAACCCGACACCTCTGCATACTCTGGAGGGAGAGAGAGAGAGAGAGATAGAGAGGGAGAGAGAGAGGGAGAGACAGAGAGAGAGAGAGAGAGACAGAGAGAGAGAGGGAGGGAGCACTTGGGGGGGGGGGGGGGGGCTGCCGTGCCACACGGGAGAGGGGAGGAAGGGAGGCCCCCCCCCCACAAGCTGCCGCAGGGAGAGAAAAAACTAAAGGAAGAGACGACCTGTCTTTTTTTTCTCTCTCTCTCTCTCTCTCGCACCCCCCCTCTCTCTCTCTCTCTCTATCTCTCTCTGTCTACCAGTCGCAGACTGTGTGGACTGACTGTCACTCAAAGTGCTTATGGGCGGAGTCAGGCCATAACAGCCTGAAATCTTGAAGCTGAAAAATTATGGTTTTGAGTACTTGATTAGAAATATAAAACAATGCATTTAAAAAAAAAAAAACTTACAGATGTCTTCAATAGACTAACAGGAATTGTGTAAAGTTGCCCAAATAGTGCTAGGAATAGCAGTACATGTCCCCTTTAATACCACAAAAACAACTCTGGGAATGGGACAGACAGATATCAAGATTAATTTGGGGGGGGGGAAAGGCCAAGGATCAGATATGTGACTCTACAACTACCAAAGGAAAAACGAGGAATGGCAGTACCCAGTTTAGAAAGCTATTACTATGCAGCACAGCTTAGAACAGTAGCATGCTGGTGCAATGTGAACTATGAGGCCAAATGGAAAGATATAGAAACCAAAAGAGAGGGATTCAAAGTGCAGGCACTGATAGGAGATAGGGAGCTGTTCAGAAGACAGGAACAACTACTAGACCCAATTACCAAATTCACTATAAACATATGGAACACAATAGTAAAGAAATACAAGCTAGAAAAAGAAGCCAAGATACTGAGATGGATAACACACAACAAGAAATTCAAACCAGGGATAGAAGACCATGGGTTCAAAAGATGGGAACGGGGGGGGGGGGGGGGGTAACAGCAATATGTACAATGATAGAAGGAGGGGAGATGCAGACTCTACAAAAATTCAAAGAAAGATTCGGACTAGAGAATAGGGACCACTTTAGATATTTGCAGATTAGAGATTACTATAACAAGGAAATAAAGCAAGACAGAGACAAAGAACAGAATGGGGTAATTAAGATAATGGTAAAATCATACGAAGGAAGGAAGGGGTGGGTGATATCAGCACTATATGCATAGCTGTCAACATTGGGATTTGAAAATACGTGCAGGTTTTAGCCATGCCCCTTCTCCTGGCCCCGCCCCCTCAGCCCGCCCCCTCCCACCCGGCCCCGCCCCCTCCCAATGGAGCTGCCTCGTCGCTGCCATCTGCTGGTCAAAACCGGTATTATTTTGTTTTCCTACTGTGTAGAGTGTAAATGCTATAAAAATACAGTAAATTACCTTATATCAAAATAACCATTAAATAAAGGTTGTAATCTGTAAATGCATTTGATTTTACTGTAATTTGACAGTATTTGGAAACCATAGATGCCAGACATTTAGTTTTCTTGCAGCTTTTTTTCTTACAGTCTACAGTCAGTGAATCCTAAATCTCCACTAGGCAACCACTTATCACTCAGTCCAACAAGGACTGGGTGAACTAGTTGCTACATTAAATTAATCAGATACCTGGTTGAAAGTGAAATGCTGTGAACATCCCTGCATTAAGTGTAAGACAAATTCAGTATAAATTCAGTTTTAGTAGTAGCATTAACATGTTCATATTTATTGAAATCTTACAATTCATACATAAATGTTATGAATTGAAAATGGGGGAAGAAGTCCTCTGGTCTGCATCCCCTTAACAATTGTGTATTGCACATCACTGTAGGCTACATATAATAAGGTCGGGTGGGCCTCTCTGGCAGAGAGACGTAAGTTGCATTGCAATCTTTTTATCTATAAAGCCATAATTAGAGATTGTCCAAATTATATTAGTTCTTTATTGGAATGGACCACTGGACCCTGTCGTACACGATCCAGTTTTTGGCTTACACTTAGAGTGCCTAGAGTTTGTACTGAACTTGGTAGATCTGCTTTTGGCTTTTTTGCCCCTACATCATGGAATACCCTGCAGGAAACACTGAAACTAGACACTCTAGTGTCTATGGGTCGGTTTAGAACCTTAATGACCAATCAGGTCACCACAATATGTAATTGTTTTAAAATTATTACCTCTGTTTTAATTTTGAGCTATTTTATTCTTTTTAAAAGATGTTTTATTATTTTTTTTTAATGTATTTTAAAATGTGCTCTCAATTATTCTGATTGTCTGATGTCTTTATATTTATGAACACACTGTGACACTTGTGTATGTAACATCTCGACGGCACTGTAAATGAGTTTAATTACTCAGTGTATTATCGAGTATAAATAAAGATTGAATGAATGAATGAATGAATACGACAACTCAAGAAGAATCAAGAGGTTTATTTGTCACATACAGTGAAATGCAGGTGGTCACGCCCGCATTGATTGTGCAAAATGCAAAAAAATATACACACAGGATATGCATGATAAAAAAAGACATGCCATGTTCCTGAAAAAGCTATAAAAAATACCTATGGTCATTAATTTAGCAGTGGGAAATGGGAATATCATTTTTGGAACAGTGTGTGTGTGTCTATTATGTCTGTGTAGTATGTCTGTATTGAGCCGTACTGTATTGTACCCATTCTGCAATCTGTTAAATAAAGTTTTCATTCATTCTACAGAGAAAAATGAGATAGAAAAAAAGCCAATGCGATTTTGTGTTTTTCCTCAATATCTCTGCAATGCCTGCGAGTTACCAGTAACTGTATTTGTCATACCATGACAATTCACGACAACTTTTAAAACGGATCAATTTATTTATATGTATAAATCGCATTCAGGAAATTGGGCGTCAGTGAAGGCATGCTATCTGTGGAGGAATGGCAGGAGCAGGAGCAAACGGCTGTTAGTGTTCACCAACCAACACATTTACACATTCCTGCATTTGTATTGTTTTATCCACAGAAGATTTGCAAACCTTTTGTTCCAGAGACAAAAGCCACAGAGTGGGCAATCAAGAGACACTGGCTAAGTTGATTTGACACCCTCGGTCCGTGGCTGCCTCGGTGCGTCTACTCTCTCCCCTGAGCTCCTCTGAGCTTTATCCGGTCGCGTCGCTGTCTTCTTCTGGTCGCAACGGTCTGACTTCCTGTGATAACGGTCTAATCTACACTGCTGCCACCTGTCGTCACGGAGGAGAATTGCACCCATTTTGTAAAAAAAATACGTAAGTACAAAATACGTACCAATCCGTGAGCCGTGAAGAGGCCGTGCAGAGGGTCGAAAAAACAGGAGAATCCCGATAAAACCGTGAGTGTTGACAGCTATGTATATCAGGCAATAATGGACAGTAAGGGAATTACAACATTGTATATAAAAGAAAAGTGGGAGAAAGAGTTAGAAATAGAGATAACAGAGGAGGAATGGTATAACACATGTAAGACACAACAATCAACAATCAACCACAGGATCAACGATATGGAGGGAGTTTGGGTGGAAAAACATAATTAGATTCTTTATAACGCCAGAAATACAGGGCAATTACACACCAGCAAAGAAACCATGTTGGAGGGAGTGTGGACAAGAAATAGCGAACCACACACACATATTCTGGAGATGTCAGAAAATAAGGAACTACTGGAAAGAGATAGGAGAGATAATAAATGAAATAATAGGATACGAAATACCCCAGGAAGGCCAAGTGTTGTATCACAGGAAGGAATTCAAGGGGAAGACAAATACTTGATTAAGATACTAATAGTGGAAGCCAAAAAAGCTTTAGCTAAACTGTGGTAGGCCTACAGGGTAGAAGCGCAGACGAAGGAACAATGGATAGATATAGTAGAAGGGATACAGGAAATGGAGAGAATCACACATCTGCTGAGGCTGCAAGAGGAGAAGTTTGAATCAAAATGGGAAAAGTGGGAAGAATATAGGAGGGGAGGGAACGACATCACAGGGGATTGAAAAGGATACAAGGAAATGATTGAAAATGTAAATAAAGGATGCAAATATAGAATGGACCGAAGGACCCATGCCACACTTTTTCTTTTCTCATTTTTGTCTATCTGTTTTATTTTTATTTCTTGTTGATAAGTCTTTATAGTTTTGTATGCTGAAATGTATTGTCTATGTATGTTGTTGACAAAAATGAAAATAAAAACGTAAGTTTAAAAAAAGATTGCCACTTTTTTTAAGAGATGTGGTTTTAATTTAGTGCGGTGGCTTAGCAAAAAAAATTGGACGCGCCGGACAAAAGCACTACATCTTTCCCACGTGTTCCTCATCATCATAGCTTTCATTTTGGGGTAGGGGCCACGTCATCATGATGGATTTCAAGATGGCCGCCATGTAAAATCAAGGTTCTGCCCATTAATAAATATATTGGTCCATAGCGCGCTCAATATTTGAGCGAACACAAAGGTATTGGTATCCCTGTAAACTAGAGAAGCTAAGCTTTCCATTGGTATCATTTTCATTAAGCCCAACTGTTGGGAAGGGTGTTTTAACAGGCAATGATTCAAAATTATGTTCAATTTTCGCCTAGAAAAAACTGCCATACTCATCTTCCAAAAGGTCCCTTGGCCGTTCACATGAATATATCAGAGTGAACATTGGTTTTATAGGTACCCACAAGCCTCTTCTTTCCAGACATACCCACTTTGTCCAACTTGCATGCTATTTGGGGCAATAATCAAGCAGGTTTGTGCATGTGGTACAAATGTGTCGAACATTCTGCCAAAAATTTGAATGTTGGGTTAGGGTTTGTTGTTAGAATGTTGAACATAGAAGATCAATTTTGGTGTCAAACTACAAATTTTCTGGGTCAATAAATGTGCTAATGCTATGAAGAATGTCACCAGATGAATATTTGTACCATTCTAACAACATATTTACATCATCTTTTACTTGTTTAACAGTCAGACATGCATGAATGCATTTGATATGCTGTCAAGCTCCTGCATGTACTCCACGTCAGCCATAGCGTTGAGGCATCCAGTGAGATAGAGGCCAAAGTGAATACCACGATCACAACACCAGAGGGAGCTCCACAAATCATGTTAAACCCAGATTCGGCTCAAACAAGGGACTAAACACGTTTCGCAATTATGCCACATCAATGTGGAACGCCCTACCCAAAGCTGTAAAGGAATGTGAATCACTACCCACTTTCAAAAACACTCTCAAAGAACACCTACGGGAGACTGCAATTCGAAACTGGCCCCTACAAATGTCCTAACCCAGTTGTACAGTAAATGACCAAGTATGGCTTTGTCAGTATTCCAATGTACAGTGTACAGTGTGTGTCCCCCCCCTACCCAGACCCCCCCCCCCCCCCCCCCCCCCACCTCCAATGTACAGCCCCCACCCACCCGCCCAACCTCCTTCAATGTACAGTTTCTACGTGAAATGTATATACACTCTTTTTCTGGACACTTTTTGTATCACAAACAGTACTGTATTTGCAAATCTGATATGTCATAAATGTATAGATGTAGCAGTACTGTCTATCTGTATGTCGTGTGTGTCATATATGTTATGATGAATTGAAAATGGGGGACCCTGATGTAAACAAGACGAAAGTCTTTCTCTGGTCTGCATCCCCTTAACAATTGTATGTATTGAGCTGTACTGTACTGTACCCACCCATTCTGCAATCTGTTAATAAACTTTTCAATCAATCAATCAATCAAACAGTCAAACAGAGTACAAGCCCCGATGTCCCGCCTCAAACAGAGTACAAGCCCCGAAGCCCCGCCCAGACGTTGGGCTTGCGGCTCTGCAGATATACCCTACTCAGTCTTTGCAATGCAGAATTAAGACATAAAACATGGCACGTCCGAAATGTCTTCATACGAGGAAGAGAAAATCGGTAGCCTATTAAGTGAGTTCGTGAATGAGTGGGTGGATGATGAATGAGTCAGTCAGCGAATTAATGATGAGGGGAGAGAACAGATGGTGGAGGTAAAAGGTACCCTATCCCCCCCCCCCTCACAGTGAGCTGTGGTGTTCCACAAGGAAGCATACTAGGACCGCTACTATTCCTAATTTATGCAAATGACATGTCGTCAGATTGTGACTGCAACTTGTTCCTGTTTGCGGACGACTCAGCCCTGCTGGTCTCTGACAAGAACAAGTTACAGGTTGAAAAAGCCCTCAGCTCGGAACTAGGCAAAATCTGCATATGGCTCGCCGACAACAAACTATCATTACACATGGGCAAAACACAGTCCCGGCGCCATGGGCGGGCATTAGGGGGCCGGGCCCGCCCACTGAGACAGCTGTGCCCACCCTGGTAATTTTTTCTTTTTCTTCTTTTTTTAATCAAAGTCAACTATCCAAATCCTTAGTCGGGGACAGCCCTAGTGGGCACTGATGTCAACAGCAACACTACTGAAGCTAGCACGGCACTCTGTGAGAATTCGTTTTCTACCCTCAAGAACGTCTTTACAGAACATCGCCTTAGTATGCTTCATCGACGCAACTAAGGCCAATTTAATTCAGTTGGCATTTGAGAAGGACTTAACAAAAAAGTTCAGGAATGAGTGGAGGGGCAGTGTTTTAAGAAGATTTCACTCTGTCCTCAAACACCGCTTGCCTCTCTACTTATGATGGTGAGTAGCCTGTGGAGGAATTTTGTTTGCTTTTTTATGCACCTTATTTTTGTCAGTTCAGTTCAGTTTGTCAGTGAATTCAGAAGTGTTGAATAAATGGAGACTTTTCAAAGATATAGAATAGAATAGAATAGAAATGGGGGAGCTCCAGTAGCTCACCGCATATCTCGGCGCTATTTCTGCGTCAGGGAAAACCGTGCTCGTCACGGATCTGGTGGACACGAGTTCGATTCCCGGACCCGCCGTCATTTATCAGAATGTCTTCCCCTGCTCTACATCCCGTTTCAACCTGTTTCTGTCGGTCATGCTTGACCAGAAAAGCGATAAACGCTAAAAAATTAAGTAAAAAAAAAAAAAGAGTAGAATAGAAATGTTTTATCCTGAGGGAAATTTGACACTGCAAATCACTCAACATTAAACATTTAGACAGAACAAGTCACAAATAAGAATAACAAAACAAATGGCCTAAGAATAGAATAAAATGAAATAGAATAAAAATTGAATAAAAGATACAGTAAATAAATACAGTAAAAATATACTGAAGTCTACAGTGGTGTAATAATGCACAGTGCTGTTTAAAAAGTAAGAGTCCAGGAAGATGGTAATTGTCACTCTGTGCTCAGTGATGCAGTGAGGCACAGTGATGCATTGTATAGTCTGATGGCTGTCGGAATGAAGGACTTCCTGTGCCGTTCAGTGCTGCATTTAGGTAGTGTGAGCCTATACATGCTCCTCCTGTCAGCCAAGTCTGTGTATAGTGGGTGGGAGGGGTTTTCCCTGATGGCCTGGAGCTTAGCAAGGTTCCTCCTCTCCGCCACCCTCGCTAGAGTCCAGCTCCACCCCAACCACGCTACTGGCCTTCTTGACCATCTTATCCAGCCTGTTTGTGTCCCCTGCTCTCAGTCCGCTGCCCCAGCAGGTCTGTTATATATATCCGTTCAGTCTGTTTTTGTATAAGTGAAAGTTCTTAACACTTTGCCGCCCAAGCACGAGTTAACTCGTGTTTCGATTCCACCCGTTGAGGACCAGAGCCACGAGTTAACTTGTGGCAAGTTGTTATTGTTTTATTCCATATTAATAAACGGATCAAGGTCCCCGATCGGCTCTGCAGATTTACCTGCCAGATTTAAATCTGCGACATGCAATACCGGCCAGATCCTCTTAGGGGCGCCATCGCTCCACTGCAGTATCATTGAGGCCGAATGGGAAAATAATTTTTTTTACTGTCTGGGGCGTTTCATATGAGCCTCGATCCCAGCCAAACATACTCCATCTTTGATCACGTTACCGAACGCAGATTTCAGCCTGGAATAATGGGATTTATGATCAGCCAATGGACATATCAATCTACCAGATTCCGATGACTAATGATGAAATGCTGCCGGCGATCACATGGGCTGACGGTAGGATACTATTCCCCCAAATTACAGCTGGATTGGACATTGTTGTAACACGCAAGTGATCGATCAGTGAAAATGGCTACTTGAACGCACACTGTATTGCTAATCAATAATACTGATCGGCGTCCCCCGCCGCCCCCATTTCATGCTACGCAGTTTGTTTTATTTCATTCGTATATATACAACAGAAATGGCGTTTGATATAACGTGACTAGCCTTTAGCCTCATATCTAGCTCCCCAGAAAAAAGACGAGGCGAAAACTGCGATAAACCTTATATTCACGGCGCTATAAAATGACAACCAACCGATGGATTTTTATTTTCTTTAAGCCATTATGAAGGCACGGTTTATGCACTCAAGTGGCAATGAGAATGGACAGATAGCAATACTATAAAGTATATATATAGCTGTTAGAAAGTACATCGGTTTGTTGACAAAGCTTGGTCCTCTGGACTTTAAATCGCTGCGGGACTCTGGTCGCCAAAGTGTTAAGATAGAGAGAAATTAGATTTTTCAATTGCCTCTCTGCTGTTTAGTTCAGCACCGTGGGCAGCGCCAAGCAAGCCACAACGCCGCTGTCCCAGCTGAAACGTATAAAAGGGAACCTGTGTTGAAAAACCATTGTGCCCCCCTGAGAACATTTTATGCCCCCCCACTAATTTGTTTCTGCAGCCTGGTCTGGCAAAACAGAGTCCATTCTCTTCGGTTCAAATAACAAACTCAGCAAGACCGACGGCTTCTCAGTTACAGTGGGCGACAATATTGTCACAAGGAAAGATGAAACTACCTACCTGGGTTCCATCCTAGAGGCTAATCTTTCCTGTGACAAAATGGCATCCAATAAAAAAAGTCAACCAACAAACTCGATTCTTGTACCGGATCTCCTCTCTGGTAAACAAGAATACCCTGAAGACTCTGGCAGGAGCACTCATTCAAGGGTACTACGACTATGCTTGCACCTCATGGTACCAAAGCACCTCAAAGGCACTAAAAAACGAATTACAAACATCTCAAAACAAACTAGTCAGACTACTGCTTGACCTGACTCCTAGAACCCACCTCACCCCTGCCCACTTTGACAACCTAGGATGGCTTAGAGTAGACGACAGAGTACAGCAACTTGCAATGGGCCTGGTCACGACCAAGGTACCCATGTACATGTCAAAATACTTCCCAAAGGTCAGTGAATACCACGATCACAACACCAGAGGGAGCTCCACAAATTATGTTAAACCCAGATTCGGCTCAAACAAGGGACTAAACACGTTTCGCAATTATGCCACATCAATGTGGAATGCCCTACCCAAAGCTGTAAAGGAATGTGAATCACTACCCACTTTCAAAAACACTCTCAAAGAACACCTACGGGAGACTGCAATTCGAAACTGGCCCCTACAAATGTCCTAACCCAGTTGTACAGTAAATGACCAAGTATGGCTTTGTCAGTATTCCAATGTACAGTGTACAGTGTCCCCTACCCAACCCCCCCCCCCCCCCCCCCCCCCACCTCCAATGTACAGCCCCCCACCCACCCAACCCCACCCCACCTACCCAACCTCCTCCAATGTACAGTTTCTACGTCAAATGTATATACACTTCTGGACACTTTTTGTATCACAAACAGTACTGTATTTGCAAATCTGGTATGTCATAAATGTATAGATGTAGCAGTACTGTCTATCTGTATGTCGTGTGTGTCATATATGTTATGATGAATTGAAAATGGGGGACCCTGATGTAAACAAGATGAAAGTCTTTCTCTGGTCTGCATCCCCTTAACAATTGTACTGTATGTATTGAGCTGTACTGTACTGTACCCATTCTGCAATCTGTTAATAAACTTTTCAATCAATCAATCAATCAATCAATCAATCAATCAGAGAGAGTGAATGAGTTGTGATTCATTGTTGCCATGGGAGCTATAATAGGGAGGGACATAATTAGATATAGCACCCATGATGGGTGCTATATCTATGAAACGAATTTGCGGTTTGGGAAAGAGATGCTCTAATTAACTTCCCACATCTTCTCGCATTCTCCCTCCCTCCCTCTCTCTTTCTCTCCCACTCCATCCCTTCCTTCTCTTTCTCTCTCGCAAGTCGCAACCCTACCAACTTTAATTGGTTTATTTTTACAGGCCTGTCTGCTGCACCTCCGATATCGCAGACAGTTGATATATATATGGCATATAGGAAAATATAGCAAAGAAGGCAACAACACAACTGAAAGTTACACACAAAATACCCCAGTGAAACGTCTTTCGAAAGGACAGAGCGAGAGACTAATACTGACATCACATGTATCACAGGGGGAATTGTCTGGTGTACTAACATCATCCACAAGGTTGTGTTCTTTCCCCACTCTTGTATATCCTGTATGGAGACGGAGTGTGCCAAGGTTGGCCTTAGGCTAAATGCCAAGAAAACCGAGGTTTTAATGTATAACATCCTCCCGGATCATCCACCTCTAAGGACAACAGGAGGCTCTGCTTTAAAGGAAGTCAGTGATTTCAAATACCTGGGCTCGTGGGTCAACTCTGTTATGGTGATGTTATTACCCCTCCTGCTTGTAATGATCTGGGGTCTTGTGTGTCACTGTACCCGGGGGTGTGTTTCCCCCCGGGAGAGATAGGAGGTGGCACCGGAAGTTACGTTGTGTTCGTGAAATAGACGTGAAGGAGGAAGCTGTGTGTGTTCCTAACGAGTGAGGTATTGACCTGTATGTTACTCATTGAAGTGGAATTAAATAACCAAAAAAAAAACATAAACCTCTCCTCATTCTTCCTAACAATACGGGTACGACAGAACGCTACATTTGGTGTCTGAAGTGGGATCAGTGAACTCGGATTGACGCGCACTGTGTACCCTGGGGAGCTCCGCTGTTTGGCTAGCTACGTCACGTTAGCTTAGCAATGACGGCAAAAGAAGAGCCACGCCACGAGATTAAACAGGAGAGGGAGGATGAAGGTCTGTCAAGTGGACTTCCAGACCTGGAAAGAATGCAGGTCGTTGCCGAAGTCGGGGTTGGCAATCTCGGAGGACGGGAGAGTGACGGCCACGCGACGGCGGCGCCGGTACTCCACCCGGCGGCGTCCGGTAGGAATGACATGCAGAGCGTGGCACCATGTGGAGGTACACACGGCGGATGGAGAGCAGACCAGGCGCTGAAATATTCGGGTAAAGGCAGTCTGGAGGCGTTTTTTATGCAATTTGAGCTGGCAGCCGAACTGAATG
This sequence comes from Notolepis coatsorum, assembly GCF_963971535.1. Taxonomy (NCBI): domain Eukaryota; kingdom Metazoa; phylum Chordata; class Actinopteri; order Aulopiformes; family Paralepididae; genus Notolepis; species Notolepis coatsorum. The sequence continues at coordinate 59,717,735 of NC_140174.1, read as the reverse complement.
GCTGGCCGATGGACAATAAAAAAAAGGCTGCCCGTCTCGTTTTGTCCCTCACGGATGATGCCCTGGCATGTTTGAGTGCACTGGGACCAGAAGAGCTGCAGAGGCGTTTCGGTCGATGTGACAATAAAAGCATCGTGGTCACAGAGCTATGTAACCGGTGAGTCCCTTCGTGCACTGGCAACTGACATTGAGACACTCACGAGACCGGCCCAAGGTTGCCGGAGTGGGTGGGCGCAATGATGGAGCGGATGACAGAGCTGGTGCGTGCCGTAACATTGCAACCACAAGGAGGTGCGGCTCATTCACCGGGGCCCATGCGCTGCTGGGGGTGTGGCCAACCCGGGCATCTCCGCAGGGACTGCCGCAATCGCCAGGAGAGGCAGGGAAACGGCAGGGGGTCCGTGTAGATGGGGCGGAGCGGATCCCTGGCACCATGTCCCATGCTGCTCTGCCTCCAGCGGAGGGAGCCAATCAGCACAGCCGGGGGGGTGGGGCTCTACTCCCCCCAGAAGCAGACGTTGACACTGAGTCAGTCATGGTAGTGGGCTGGACGCATGCAGGCAATTTTTGCTATGTTCCCGTCACCCTGGCTGGGGCGCCGTGTTCGGCCCTGGTGGACACGGGTTCGACTGCGACGCTGATGAGGCCCGACGTGGTCCCGGTGGGGACACAGCTGGAGCAGACGTCGGTGCAGCTGAGGACAGTGACTGGTGAGCTAGCCCCCATGTTGGGGAAGGGAAAGGTGGTCATAACAGTGGGGGGCCTGTCGGTGGAGTTCCGGGTGTGGGTGGCAGAGGTGCAGGACCCCTGCATATTGGGGCTAGACTTTTTGAAGTTTGCCCGATGCCTGCTGGACCTGGGGGAGAACACATTGAGTTTCCCTGGGGGCCCCACTGTTGAGATGATATCCCCCCCACTTCCTCCGAGGTCAGCGCCACTGGCAGTGAGGGCAGCAGAGACACAGTTTCATTCTGCAAGCCCCCTGGACAGTCACGGTAGCTCCCGCTCCCGGAATACCCGCCTGAGATATTCCCCTGCCCACTCGACGGCTGAACGCTCACCCCCCATGCCCATTGCCCCTGACAGGCAGCTCCCTTCACCTGCTGGCAGTACGCCCCTGTCCCCATCAGCAGCCCCATTTACACCCGGGGGCCCCCTCCCCCTGGCGCAGCCTAACATGGAGGAAGAGGCTGACAGGCTAGCAGTTGTGAGGGGCATATGGGAACGCAACGGTGGCCACTTGGAGCCGGAACAGCGAGAGGAGCTGTGGCAGTTGCTAAATGAGTTCAAGGACATTTTTGCACTGACAGATGCTGAAATTGGCTGCACTCACTTGGTGCATCACCAAATAGACACAGGGGACGCCCGGCCTATCAGATCACCAGCCCGCCGCCTTCCCATGGCGTACAGAGAAGCTGCAGAGTGCGCCATTGATGAGATGCAGCGGGCGGGCATCATAGAGCCCTCTGCCAGTCCCTGGGCTTCGGGAGTGGTGATGGTAAAGAAGAAGAACACTTCCAAAATGAGATTCTGTGTCGACTACAGACCACTGAACAAGGTGACAAAGAAAGACTCTTACCCGATGCCCCATGTTGATGAGGCGCTGGACACAGTGGCTGGGTCGTCCTGGTTCTCCTCACTAGACTTACGGGCTGGCTACTGGCAGGTGCCCCTCGACCCAGAGTCTAAACCTAAGACAGCCTTCTGCACACCGAGGGGGCTGTGGCAATTCCGTGTCCTCAGCTTCGGGCTGTGTAACACCCCAGCCACGTTTGAAAGGCTAATGGAGAGCGTGTTGGCTGGCATTCCTCCAGAGGAGTGCGTGGTGTACCTGGACGACATACTGGCCCACGGCAGCTCCTTCCAGGCGGCCCTCCAGACGCTGAGACGGGTCCTGGGGAGGATAGCCGAGGCAGGACTGAAACTTCACCCCGACAAGTGCCACTTCATGAGGAGAGAAGTGGAGTTCTTGGGACACAAACTGACGGGAGAGGGCATCAGCACGCAGGAGGGGAAGATAAAGGCGGTCAAAGAGTGGCCCACCCCCGCAGACAAAGAGCAGCTCGAGAGCTTTGTGGGGCTCGCCTCATACTACAGGAGGTTTGTGAGGGGGTTCTCCTGCATCGCTGAGCCCCTATTTCGACTGAAGGAGAAAGGCGCTGACTTCACCTGGACGCCTGAGTGTCAGCAGGCGTTTGACCTCCTAAAAAAAGGACTAACAGAAGCACCTGTGCTTCGACCCCCAGACCCCTCCCTGCCGTTTGTCCTGGACACGGATGCCAGCAACGTGGGTATGGGGGCCGTGCTGTCTCAGGTGGGGCCGGACGGAGAAAAAGCGGTGGCTTACTTCAGCCACACATTCAACAAAGCGGAGCGGAATTACTGCGTCACCCGCCGGGAGCTTCTGGCTGTCGTTGAGGCAGTTAAACACTTCAGGTACTACCTCTGTGGGCCGCCGTTTACAATCAGAACTGACCACTCCGCTCTCCAGTGGCTGACGTCCTTTCGAGAGCCGGAGGGGCAAGTGTGCCGCTGGCTGGAGAGGCTGGCAGACTTCAACTTCACTGTTGAGCACAGGGCCGGCGTCCGCCACACCAACGCTGACGCCCTGTCCCGACGGCCCTGTGCTCCGGAGGGGTGTCGATACTGTGAGAAGAGGGAGGCAAGAGAGAGAGAGCTCCGGGAGGAGGTAACAATATGCCCCGAGCACGAGGGCGACGGGCCGGTCAGCAGGGAGCTGCAGGTGATCGGAGAAGCGGAGTGGCGAACGCAGCAAGAGCAGGACCCTGATTTAAAACCTGTTTTGCAATGGGTAGAGTCAGGTCAGAAGCCACCCTGGGGGGAGGTGGCAGGGGGCACCACTGCTACAAAGGGACTGTGGGCAGACTTTGCGGCTCTGCGGGTGTGGGACGGGGTTCTACAGAGAGCGTGGAGGGAGCCGGCTACGGGAGAGAACAGGTGGCGGGTGGTGGTCCCCAAAGCAATGAGAGAGACTGTGTTAAAAAGTTCCCATGGCACCGTGGGGGCTGGGCACTTTGGCATCACAAAGACTCTCCGCCGCCTCCATCAGGGGTTCTACTGGGGACGGATAAAAAGGGACGTAGAGGATTTCTGTCGCCGCTGCGACCTCTGCGCAGCATACAAGGGCCCACCTGATCAGTCCCACGCACTACTCCAACAGCTGGGGGTGGGAGCCCCCATGGAGAGAGTGGCGGTGGATGTTATGGGGCCATTTCCGTGCACGGACAATGGCAATCGCTACGTGCTGGTCGCCATGGACTATTTCACCAAATGGCCGGAGGCATATGCGTTGCCGGATCAGGAGGCCAAGACTGTTGTTTGACGCGCTGGTGGAGGGCATGTTCAGTCGGTTCTGCGCAGCGGAAACCCTCCACAGCGATCAAGGGAGAAATTTTGAGTCACATGTCTTTGCCACCATGTGCGAGCAGCTAGGCACCAAGAAGACCCGAACCACTGCTCTGCACCCACAAAGTGACGGGTTAGTGGAAAGGTTCAATAGGTTCTGGGCAAGCAGCTAGCCATTCTCACAGCAGAGCACCAGCGAGACTGGGACACGCACCTCCCCCTCGTTCTCATGGCATACCGATCCGCTGTACAGGAGTCCACCTCCTGCACGCCAGCACTGCTCATGCTGGGCCGGGAGCTCCGGACGCCGACGGAGGTGGCGTTTGGCAAGCCCCCTGACACTCCCCCCGTTCCCCCGGGGAGTGAGTATGCCAGGAGACTCCAGGATCGAATGGAGTCCGCCCACAACTTTGCCCGGGGTCAGCTGGAAAAGGCGGGCATGAGACAAAAAAGGAACTATGATGTGCGGGCTAAGGGGAGGCATTTCCAGGCCGGGGAACTGGTCTGGGTGTATAGCCCTCGGAGGAAGAGGGGGCGGTGCCCTAAACTGGACTGTCACTGGCAGGGGCCATGTAGGGTGCTAGAGAGGGTGGGGGAGGTGGTATACAGGGAACAATTGCCGCTCAGGGGGAGGAAAGTTGCTCTTCACAGAGACAGACTGGCCCTGTACAGAGGGGATTGCCTCCCACTGCAAGACCCAGCCCTCCCAGCGGCCTCACCTAGAGACAGTGTTCCGACCACCACTGGGCCCGGATGTAACCGCCGTTCGAGGGGAGTGCACCGTGGTCCACCAGCGGGGGGTTTCCCCTCTTCCCATACGGGGGGCCCCTCAGAATCACAGACTGTGTTCCCTGTGCGGGACAGACATGGCACTCCCCGGACGGTTCCTGTTCCGCAGCAGGTCGATTCAGTCCTTCGGGCAGGGACAACGCGTCCACAGAGGAGGAGGCTGCCGCCAGGTCGTTTCAAGGACTTTGTGTAAAAAAAGAAAAGAAAGTGTGTTCTGCTTGAAATGAAAACATTTTATTGGGAATGTGCTATGTGTTGATGTGTCTCTCGGGGCGAGAGCTCAGAAGGGGGGGGATAGTGTAATGATCTGGGGTCTTGTGTGTCACTGTACCCGGGGGTGTGTTTCCCCCCAGGAGAGATAGGAGGTGGCACCGGAAGTTACGTTGTGTTCGTGAAATAGACGTGAAGGAGGAAGCTGTGTGTGTTCCTAACGAGTGAGGTATTGACCTGTATGTTACTCATTGAAGTGGAATTAAATAGGGGGTGCTCCAGTAGCACACCATGTGAATTAAATAAGCAAAAGAAACATAAACCTCTCCTCATTCTTCCTAACAATACGGGTATGACAGAACGCTACAATATGTAGGAACTGTCATCTCGGTCTGGAGACGACCGGATGGCTACGTCATCACATACGGCCCGGACTGGTGTGTGTCTGAGCGCGAGCTAGAGGCTGGCAGTTGTATGTATATCTGAGAGCATAATAATAAAGTAATCTATTGAAACATGGTGATCAGAAGTGGTCTAGTTTAACACGCTAGAAAGTAAAGCAATTATGGCTGCTTTCGGAAATATCCCCGCTCCGGAGGGCATGCAGATGTCAGGAGATTCTTGCAAAAACTGGGAAATGTTCCGAGCAGAGTTTGAGGACTTTTCTCTAGCAACAGGTCTGACGGAGAAATCCGCGGAGATACAAGCCGCCACGCTGAGAATAATGGGCAGTGAGTGTCGGCATATTTACATGCACAATCTTACACTGACTGTTGACCAGAAAAAGGACCCAGCTGCCATTCTGGACGCTTTGGAGGACTATTTTAAGCCTGCGAAAAACATTATATACGAGAGGTACATTTTCGGCTGCTGCAAGCAGGAGGCAGACGAGCCGATTGACAGTTTCGTCACCCGGCTGCGAGAGAGAGCGGCTACATGCGAGTACCGTGGGCTACGGGATGAGATGCTACGGGACCGGCTCGTATTGGGCATTTCAAGTGAAGGAACCAGACGCAGGTTGCTCCGGGAACAGGACTTGACATTGCCAGTAGCTGTGGAAATGTGTCGCCTGGCTGAGGTGACTGAGAAACGTCTGAGGATGATAGACGGAATACAAATGGACACAATAAATGCAACGGACAAGCAGCGGCGATACAGAGCTCAGGAGAGCTCCACAACGAGACATGAGGAGACAAATTTGCTCATTGACTGTAAATACTGTGGTATTAATCACAAGAGAGGCAGAGATCAGTGCCCAGCATATGGCAAAGCATGCAGGTCCTGTGGTGTTGCAAATCATTTTGCAAAAGTATGCCAGGCAGGGGGCAAAATGAGTAGAGTAAAAAAAGTGCATATCGTAGAGGATACACCACGAGGAGCAGAGAGCTCAGACAACGAAGAACTGATCTATACTGCTGAATGTATTAGCACAGTACAGTCCCAGGGCCTCAAATGGTTTGCAATGCTGCGACTGAATGGCATAAAACAAGCATGTCAGTTGGATTCGGGGGTGTCTGTGGCTCCAGAAGTTTACCAGCGTAAGCAACACGAGCTGCTCGGAGACCTCAGCGGCGTCGAGCCAATCGCCGACGATATCCTCGTCGTCGGATGTGGGGACTCTGATATCGAGGCAGAGCATGACCACGACAGTAAGCTGCTCGCACTGATGGAACGGTGCAGAAAGGTAAAACTCAGGCTCAGCATACCAAAGCTACAGTTCAAACTGAAGGCGGTTCAGTTTCATGGACACATACTGTCCTGACAGGGTCTGAGAATAGACCCAGAAAAGACCAGAGCAGTCCTGGACATGCCAACACCCACCGACGCCAAGGCTGTTCAGCGTTTCATCGGTTTCATGACTTACCTGGCTAAGTTCCTGCCACGGCTGTCTGAGGTGTGTGAGCCACTTCGCCGTCTCCTAGACAAGGACAGTGTGTGGCACTGGCTGCCTAAGCACGACCAAGCTGTACAGGAAATAAAGCGCTTGGTGTCCACCACACCTGTATTAAAATACTATGACATCACCAAACCAGTCACAGTGCAGAGTGACGCCAGCAAGAACGGCCTGGGGTGCTGAATAACGCAGGCGGAACAACCAGTGGCGTTTGCCTCACGTGCACTTACACCAACCGAGCAGAACTACGCTCAAATTGAGAAAGAATGTTTGAGCATTGTTTTTGCATGCCAACGATTCCACCACTACCTGTACGGTAGGGAGACAATCACAGCGGAAACAGATCATAAGCCGTTGATCTCAATCTTCAAAAAGCCGCTGCTCTGTGCCCCAAAGCGGCTTCAAAGTATGTTGATGCAGCTCCAAAATTACAACCTGGAAGTCACTTACAAGCCGGGGCCAGAGATGTATATCAGTGACACTCTAAGCAGAGCAACAACACAGGACAGGGGGTCAGATATGACACACACACAGCACACAGTGTGCGCCATAGAGGGAGAGCAGGCCGCGTTTATGCACGTTGACCAGGCACAACACCTCAACGTTACTGACCACAGGTTCCGCCAGATCCTGCAGTACACAGAGGTTGATGAGAACCTACGGGACTTGAAGTCGATCGTGCTGCGGGGGTGGCCGGATATGAAGGAGGACGCACCTCTGAGTGTGAGGGACTATTGGTCCTTCCGTGATGAGATCAACATGCAGAATGGAGTGCTCTACAGGGGGCAATGTGTTATCATACCTAGGGCACTGAGGTTGGAAATGCTGGGCAGAATTCATGCAAGCCACATTGGTGGGGAGGCGTGCTACAGGCAGGCTAGGGACACGCTATTCTGGCCAAATATGAGAGGGGAAATCAAGGACCACGTGTCCAACTGCCCAGCCTGCAATGAATATGCACGAGCACAGCAAAAGGAGTCAATGATGTCTCACAATATTCCAGAGCGCCCATGGCAGACAGTGAGCATGGACCTCTTTTCCTATGCAGGGAAAGACTTTTTGATAATGGTCGATCATTATTCTGATTTCTGGGAGGTTGAGCCACTCCCAGACGTGTCAGCTGACACAATCGTCACTCGTTGCAAAGTCCAGTTTGCTCGTCATGGCCATTTCAGACAATGGGGGGTGCTTTGACTCTGCTAGGTTCGGGATGTTCGCAAACAAATGGGGGTTCACCCATATCACTTCCTCCCCCCACCACCCGCAGGCGAACGGGAAAGCGGAATCGGCAGTCAAGATAGCGAAAGCCTTATGCAAGAGGGCCAAGCTAGATGGCACAGATGTATGGATGGCTATACTGCAGTGGCGCAACACGCCCACTGAGAGGATGGGCAGCAGTCCGGCGCAACGCCTCATGTCACGCAGGCTGAAGTCTTCGCTTCCGGTAGCGCCTGCTGCAGCTCTGTGTGACAGTTGGTGTCACTGAGAGACTGAAAAAAGGTGTGGCTAAATTACACTATGACAGGGCAGCGAGGGACCTCCCTGACTTGAACATTGGGGACCAAGTCAGAATGCGTCCGTTGCCTGGCGATCGTACAGGGCGGTGGCGGCTCGGCTCTTGTCTGAAGAGAGTCGCACCACGATCATTCCTCGTTGACGTTGAGGGAACTCTCTACAGGCGTAACAGAGTGGACCTCCGGATGGCAGAACGGGCAGCACAGAGGCGGGAGGGAGTTTCAACTCCTCAGGATGAGACACTTGAGCAGAATCTGCCCATACCTGACTGTGCAGAAGGCATCACTGAGGCTGGGGAGGAGAGACTGATAGACTGTGGGGGGGGGCAGACAGGTGAGCCTCACGGCCCACAAACTCACCACTCACCTGCAGCACCGTCAAGCACCGAGAGGCTCGCTGCCCGACTGCGTGAATGAATGAATGAATGAAAACTTTATTTAACAGATTGCAGAATGGGTACAATACAGTACGGCTCAATACATACAATTGTTAAGGGGATGCAGACCTGAGAAAGACGTTTGTCTTGTTTCCATCAGGGTCCCCCATTTTCAATTCATATAGACATATATGACATACATGACATACAGATAGTCAGTACTGCTACATCTATACATTTATGACATACCAGATTTGCAAATACAGTACTGTTTGTGATACAGAAGGAGTCAAGAAAAGGGAGTATATACATTTGACGTAGAAACTGTACATTGGAGGAGGTTGGGTGGGGGGGGTTGGGTACATTGGGATATTGACAACCATACTGGGTAATTTACATTGGAGGTGGTTGGGAGGGGGGGGGGGGGCACACTGTATAAACAAGTAACACTGTACATTGAGGGGGGGGGGGGGGAGGAGACACTGTACAAACAAGCACAATTGTACATTGAACTATTGACAAAACCATACTAGGTAAATGACTGTACATTGGAGGGGGTTGGGTTAGGATATTTACAGGGGCCAGTGTTGAATTGCAGTCTCCCGTAGGTGTCCCTTGAGAGAGGTTTTGAAAGTGGGTAGTGATCCACATTCCTTTACAGCTTTGGGTAGGGCGTTCCACATTGATGTGGCATAATTGCGAAACGTGTTTAGTCCCTTATTTGAGCCGAATCTGGGTTTAACATGATTTGTGGAGCTCCCTCTGGTGTTGTGATCGTGGTATTCACTGACCTTTGGGAAGTATTTTGACATGTACATGGGTACCTTGGTCGTGTAGTGTATCTTGTAGACCAGGCCCATTGCAAGTTGTTGTACTCTGTCGTCTACTCTAAGCCATCCTAGGTTGTCAAAGTGGGCAGGGGTGAGGTGGGTTCTAGGAGTAAGGTCAAGCAGTAGTCTGACCAGTTTGTTTTGAGATGTTTGTAATTTTGTTTTTAGCGCCTTTGAGGTGCTTTGGTACCATGAGGTGCAAGCATAGTCGTAGTACCCCTGAATGAGTGCTCCTGCCAGAGTCTTCAGGGTGTTCTTGTTTACCAGAGAGGAGATCCGGTACAAGAATCGAGTTCGTTGGTTGACTTTTTTTATTACATTGGATGCCATTTTGTCACAGGAGAGATTAGCCTCTAGGATGGAACCCAGGTAGGTAATTTCATCTTTCCTTGTGACAATATTGTCACCCACTGTAACTGAGAAGCCGTCGGTCTTGCTGAGTTTGTTATTTGAACCGAAGAGAATGGACTCTGTTTTGCCCATGTGTAATGATAGTTTGTTATCAGCGAGCCATATGCAGATTCTGCCTAGTTCCGAGCTGAGGGTTTTTTCAACCTGTAACTTGTTCTTGTCAGAGACCAGCAGGGCTGAGTCGTCCGCAAACAGGAACAAGTTGCAGTCACAAGCTGACGACATGTCATTTGCATAAATTAGGAACAGTAGCGGTCCTAGTATGCTTCCTTGTGGAACACCACAGCTCACTGTGAGGGGGGGGGATAGGGTACCGTTTACCTCCACCATCTGTTCCCTCCCCTCAAGGTAGGATTGCATCCAGCTCACTGATAGACTATCAAAACCAATTGCTTTTAGCTTGTCAATCAGAATGGAGTGATTGACCGTGTCAAAGGCCTTTTGTAGGTCCAGCATGACCATGCCGCAGTATTTGCCTGCGTCCACCTCTTGTTTGATGTGGTCATTCAAATAGAGAAGGCATGTGTCAGTGGAGTGGGATGTTCTGAAGCCAGATTGGAATTCGTAGATTAGATTTTTTTCCGCTAGGTACTTTTCGACCTGTTCGTAGACTATTTTTTCCATGACTTTCGAGATGGAGGTGAGAATTGAAACAGGGAGGTAGTTGCCTGGGTCTAATTTGCTGCCCTTTTTGTGCAGAGGGGTCACCGTTGGTCGTGCCGTTGGTCGCGACCACCTGTGAGACTCAATCTGTAGGCCGCAGGCTTCACCGACCCAAGGCTGAAGGCCTATGGACTTTTGGGACTTACTGTTATGTTAAAAAAAAAAAGTCATTGTCATTATGTGGATGTTAAGGAGAAGGAAGGAAAGGAGGAGTCGTTACGATACTGTTACTCTATCTGTTATATTACCAGCTGTTACATTACTGGCTGTTGAGGTGTAATAATTAAGTTCTTTGATTCGATTAAGGTCGTTCAGGTTATTGTGTTTGTTAACTTAACCATTTATAAGAAGGGAGATGTTATGGTGATGTTATTACCCCTCCTGCTGGTAATATGTAGGAACTGTCATCTCGGTCTGGAGGACGCCGGATGCCTTTTCCTTAATGATAAGCAAGCAGTGCAAGAATGCGGAAGCATTCTACCGTAGTGGCGTGCGGTAATGCGCCTTTCATTTTCCGCCGCCCAGCGCCCGTGCGTGCACCGGCGGCGGCGTGCTCGCTCAGGTGCGTGCGTGCGCCGGCGTGCTCGCGCGAGGTGCCCGCGCATGCGCATGAGATCCCGCCTTGGTTCGACACGAGCGGAGCTCAATATATATAAGTCACCGCCCCTTATTCAGTATCTAGAAATAGCTCAATTGGCAAGACTACATGGCTGTGGATCCTATGGCTCGTTTGCTGGCGAGTTCGAATCCCATCGAATATTTTATTTTTAACGTGATTTTTTTTTTTTAACGTGTATTCTTTCGCCGGTTAAGGTTAGGCATGGTTAAGGTTAAGGTTAAGGTTAGGCATTGTTTCGGAGTTGGTTAAGGTTAGAACGGTTAAGTTTAGGCGCTGTTAAGGAGCTGGTTAAGGTTAGAGTTTGTCAAAGAGAATGGCAATATAATTTCTATGGTTAAGGTTAGGCATGGTTAAGGTTAAGGTTAAGGTTAGGCATTGTTTCGGAGTTGGTTAAGGTTAGAACGGTTAAGTTTAGGCGCTGTTAAGGAGCTGGTTAAGGTTAGAGTTTGTCAAAGAGAATGGCAATAGACAGCCTATTTCCGCGCGACAGCTCCCAAAGCGGGCCTGAAAAGAAAGGCGCTTTACCGTAGTGGCGTGCGGTGACGAATGCTTCCGCATTTTTGCACTGCTTGCTTATCATTAAGGTAGACGCCGACCGGATGGCTACGTCATCACATACGGCCGGACTGGTGTGTGTCTGAGCGCGAGCTAGAGGCTGGCAGTTGTATGCATAGATATCTATAGAACACTAGATAGCTTAAGGCGGAGTCACCAGCGTCACTGAACCGCCGCCATCTTGCCCCAGTCAGCCTTGAGTGAGAGTGAGTGAGCTGCACAGACAAAAATACTCATAACTCGCTGAAATATTGACGGATTTACAAACGGGTTGGTTTGCTATAAACATCAAAGATGTAGTTATGATACTGCATACTTGTAAAAAAAAAATTTTAAAGATGTTTTTTTTACAAACCGCTTGAATCATAGCCACGTTAATAATGCTTGTAATAAACCAAACCGTTTGTAAATCCGTCAATATTTCAGCGAGTTATGAATATTTTTGTCTGTGCAGCTCACTCACTCTCACTCAAGGCTGACTGGGGTAAGATGGCGGCGGTTCAGTGACGTCGCTCTCCATTGGCCGGCAGCGCGGGTAAGCTATCTAGTGTTCTATATATATCTATGGTTGTATGTATATCTGAAAGCATAATAATAAAGTAATCTATTGAAACAAACTCGTCCGAGCAAGACCTTAAAGTGAGGAAGGCGCTTGCGTGGAGGGCTCTGAACGGCATGACCAGTGTGTGGAAATCCAACCTCCCCCGTCAAATCAAGCTCAACTTCTTTCATGCAACAGTTGAGTCTGTCCTTTTGTATGGCAGTGAATGCTGGACCTTGAAGCCCACCCTGCAGAAGTCCTTGGATGGGTGCTACACCAGAATGATGCGTGTGGTGCTCAACATCAACAGGGATGAGCATGTCACTAATGCAAACTTGTATGGGGGGGTGCTAAGGGTGAGCGAGAAAGTGGCAGTCAGGAGAATGAGGCTGGCAGGTCACTGCCAGAGACATCATGAGATGCCAACCAGCAAACTTGTGCTGTGGGAACCAACACACAGGCATCGATCACGAGGACGTCCCACATTAACCTACGTGGACGTACTCAGGAGAGATGCGGGAACAGAATGCACCGGCGAGCTAGCCAGATGCATGGAGGATCGGGATGACTGGAAGCACCGATGGAGGGCCCGTCCGAGGACGACCTAGATAGATAGATAGATAGATAGATAGACAGACAGACAGACAGACAGACAGACAGACAGACAGACAGACAGACAGACAGACAGACAGACAGACAGACAGACAGACAGACAGACAGACAGACAGACAGACAGACAGACAGACAGACAGACAGACAGACAGACAGACAGACAGACAGACAGACAGACAGACAGACAGACAGACAGACAGACAGACAGACAGACAGACAGACAGACAGACAGACAGACAGACAGACAGACAGACAGACAGACAGACAGACAGACAGACAGACAGACAGACAGACAGACAGACAGACAGACAGACAGACAGACAGACAGACAGACAGACAGACAGACAGACAGACAGACAGACAGACAGACAGACAGACAGACAGACAGACAGACAGACAGACAGACAGACAGACAGACAGACAGACAGACAGACAGACAGACAGACAGACAGACAGACAGACAGACAGACAGACAGACAGACAGACAGACAGACAGACAGACAGACAGACAGACAGACAGACAGACAGACAGACAGACAGACAGACAGACAGACAGACAGACAGACAGACAGACAGACAGACAGACAGACAGACAGACAGACAGACAGACAGACAGACAGACAGACAGACAGACAGACAGACAGACAGACAGACAGACAGACAGACAGACAGACAGACAGACAGACAGACAGACAGACAGACAGACAGACAGACAGACAGACAGACAGACAGACAGACAGACAGACAGACAGACAGACAGACAGACAGACAGACAGACAGACAGACAGACAGACAGACAGACAGACAGACAGACAGACAGACAGACAGACAGACAGACAGACAGACAGACAGACAGACAGACAGACAGACAGACAGACAGACAGACAGACAGACAGACAGACAGACAGACAGACAGACAGACAGACAGACAGACAGACAGACAGACAGACAGACAGACAGACAGACAGACAGACAGACAGACAGACAGACAGACAGACAGACAGACAGACAGACAGACAGACAGACAGACAGACAGACAGACAGACAGACAGACAGACAGACAGACAGACAGACAGACAGACAGACAGACAGACAGACAGACAGACAGACAGACAGACAGACAGACAGACAGACAGACAGACAGACAGACAGACAGACAGACAGACAGACAGACAGACAGACAGACAGACAGACAGACAGACAGACAGACAGACAGACAGACAGACAGACAGACAGACAGACAGACAGACAGACAGACAGACAGACAGACAGACAGACAGACAGACAGACAGACAGACAGACAGACAGACAGACAGACAGACAGACAGACAGACAGACAGACAGACAGACAGACAGACAGACAGACAGACAGACAGACAGACAGACAGACAGACAGACAGACAGACAGACAGACAGACAGACAGACAGACAGACAGACAGACAGACAGACAGACAGACAGACAGACAGACAGACAGACAGACAGACAGACAGACAGACAGACAGACAGACAGACAGACAGACAGACAGACAGACAGACAGACAGACAGACAGACAGACAGACAGACAGACAGACAGACAGACAGACAGACAGACAGACAGACAGACAGACAGACAGACAGACAGACAGACAGACAGACAGACAGACAGACAGACAGACAGACAGACAGACAGACAGACAGACAGACAGACAGACAGACAGACAGACAGACAGACAGACAGACAGACAGACAGACAGACAGACAGACAGACAGACAGACAGACAGACAGACAGACAGACAGACAGACAGACAGACAGACAGACAGACAGACAGACAGACAGACAGACAGACAGACAGACAGACAGACAGACAGACAGACAGACAGACAGACAGACAGACAGACAGACAGACAGACAGACAGACAGACAGACAGACAGACAGACAGACAGACAGACAGACAGACAGACAGACAGACAGACAGACAGACAGACAGACAGACAGACAGACAGACAGACAGACAGACAGACAGACAGACAGACAGACAGACAGACAGACAGACAGACAGACAGACAGACAGACAGACAGACAGACAGACAGACAGACAGACAGACAGACAGACAGACAGACAGACAGACAGACAGACAGACAGACAGACAGACAGACAGACAGACAGACAGACAGACAGACAGACAGACAGACAGACAGACAGACAGACAGACAGACAGACAGACAGACAGACAGACAGACAGACAGACAGACAGACAGACAGACAGACAGACAGACAGACAGACAGACAGACAGACAGACAGACAGACAGACAGACAGACAGACAGACAGACAGACAGACAGACAGACAGACAGACAGACAGACAGACAGACAGACAGACAGACAGACAGACAGACAGACAGACAGACAGACAGACAGACAGACAGACAGACAGACAGACAGACAGACAGACAGACAGACAGACAGACAGACAGACAGACAGACAGACAGACAGACAGACAGACAGACAGACAGACAGACAGACAGACAGACAGACAGACAGACAGACAGACAGACAGACAGACAGACAGACAGACAGACAGACAGACAGACAGACAGACAGACAGACAGACAGACAGACAGACAGACAGACAGACAGACAGACAGACAGACAGACAGACAGACAGACAGACAGACAGACAGACAGACAGACAGACAGACAGACAGACAGACAGACAGACAGACAGACAGACAGACAGACAGACAGACAGACAGACAGACAGACAGACAGACAGACAGACAGACAGACAGACAGACAGACAGACAGACAGACAGACAGACAGACAGACAGACAGACAGACAGACAGACAGACAGACAGACAGACAGACAGACAGACAGACAGACAGACAGACAGACAGACAGACAGACAGACAGACAGACAGACAGACAGACAGACAGACAGACAGACAGACAGACAGACAGACAGACAGACAGACAGACAGACAGACAGACAGACAGACAGACAGACAGACAGACAGACAGACAGACAGACAGACAGACAGACAGACAGACAGACAGACAGACAGACAGACAGACAGACAGACAGACAGACAGACAGACAGACAGACAGACAGACAGACAGACAGACAGACAGACAGACAGACAGACAGACAGACAGACAGACAGACAGACAGACAGACAGACAGACAGACAGACAGACAGACAGACAGACAGACAGACAGACAGACAGACAGACAGACAGACAGACAGACAGACAGACAGACAGACAGACAGACAGACAGACAGACAGACAGACAGACAGACAGACAGACAGACAGACAGACAGACAGACAGACAGACAGACAGACAGACAGACAGACAGACAGACAGACAGACAGACAGACAGACAGACAGACAGACAGACAGACAGACAGACAGACAGACAGACAGACAGACAGACAGACAGACAGACAGACAGACAGACAGACAGACAGACAGACAGACAGACAGACAGACAGACAGACAGACAGACAGACAGACAGACAGACAGACAGACAGACAGACAGACAGACAGACAGACAGACAGACAGACAGACAGACAGACAGACAGACAGACAGACAGACAGACAGACAGACAGACAGACAGACAGACAGACAGACAGACAGACAGACAGACAGACAGACAGACAGACAGACAGACAGACAGACAGACAGACAGACAGACAGACAGACAGACAGACAGACAGACAGACAGACAGACAGACAGACAGACAGACAGACAGACAGACAGACAGACAGACAGACAGACAGACAGACAGACAGACAGACAGACAGACAGACAGACAGACAGACAGACAGACAGACAGACAGACAGACAGACAGACAGACAGACAGACAGACAGACAGACAGACAGACAGACAGACAGACAGACAGACAGACAGACAGACAGACAGACAGACAGACAGACAGACAGACAGACAGACAGACAGACAGACAGACAGACAGACAGACAGACAGACAGATAGATAGATAGATAGATAGATAGATAGATAGATAGATAGATAGATAGATAGATAGATAGATAGATAGATAGATAGATAGATAGATAGATAGATAGATAGATAGATAGATAGATAGATAGATAGATAGATAGATAGATAGATAGATAGATAGATAGATAGATAGATAGATAGATAGATAGATAGATAGATAGATAGATAGATAGGATCGTCAAATTTGCAGATGATTCTGTTAGTCTCCTGAGCACTGGCGGACTCAGGGGGGGTCCCCCCTGGTTTTGATTGATTGATTGAAAACTTTATTAACAGATTGCAGAATGGGTACAGTATAGTACAGCTCAATACACACAATTGCTAAGGGGATGCAGACCAGAGAAAGACTTTTGTCTTGTTTACATCAGGGTCCCCCATTTTCAATTCATCAGGACATATATGACATACATGACATACAGATAGACAGTACTGCTACATCTATACATTTATGACATACCAGATTTGCAAATACAGTACTGTTTGTGATACAAAAAGAGTCCAGAAAAGAGTATATACATTTGACGTAAAAACTGTACATTGGGGGAGGTTGGGTAGGTGGGGTGGGTCACTGGGGGGCTGTACATTGGAGGTGGTTCGGTGGGTGGGGTGGAACACTGTACAACTGTACAAGCAAAACTGTACATTGGAATATTGACAAAACCATACTTGGTCATTTACTGTACATTGGAGGGGGTTGGGTTAGGACATTTACATGGGCCAGTTTCTAATTGCAGTCTCCCGTAGGTGTTCTTTGAGAGTGTTTTTGAAAGTGGGTAGTGATTCGCATTCCTTTACAGCTTTGGGTAGGGCGTTGAGAGTGTTTTTGAAAGTGGGTAGTGATTCGCATTCCTTTACAGCTTTGGGTAGGGCGTTCCCCCATGGTTGAAAAACGCGCGCTAGAGTGCCCTTTTGAGTGGCGAAAAATGAGAGGAATGAATGAATGAATGAATGAATGAATGAATGAATGAATGAATGAATGAATGAATGAATGAAAACTTTATTTAACAGATTGCAGAATGGGTACAATACAGTACGGCTCAATACACACAATTGTTAAGGGGATGCAGACCAGAGAAAGACGTTTGTCTTGTTTACATCAGGGTCCCCCCTAGAGGGTGTGCCCATTGGGGCTTTTCCAATGGTCTAAACTTGACCATGTGCCCCACGGTTAAATAATGTCATGCAAAAGTGCCCTTTTGAGTGGAAAGAATTAGAGGGTGTGCCCTATTGGTGCCCCTCTAATGGTTAAACGTGACCCTGCCCCACAGTTGAAAACATTGCGCTAAACCTAAAGTGCCCTTTTGAGCGGCAAAAATTAGAGAATGTGCCCATTGGTGCCCCTCCAATGGTTTAAACTTGACCATGTGCCCCCACAGTTGAAAACATCGCGCTAAACCTAAAGTGCCCTTTTGAGTGGCAAAAAGGACGTGCCCATTGGTGCCCTTCCAATGGTCTACATTTGACCATGTGCCCCCACAGTTGAAAACATCACGCTAAAATTCTCTTTTGAGTTGCGAAAATTAGAGGACGTGCCCATTGGTGCCCTTCCAATGGTCTAAACTTGACCATGTGCCCCCACAGTTGAAAAACGTTGCGCTAAAGTGCCCTATTGAGTCGTGAAAACATAGCAAGAAAATTAAATAACGTGTCTTAATGACTGCTCTGTTAGTGGATAAAATGTGATGCATTTTACAAGGGCAGGCTTTCCCAAAGTGGGTGCCATGATGAAGACAGTCTAGGAGTGTTGCAAAATAGTTAAACCCTGCTTATATTCTAAACACATTATATGGCCATTAGCAAATATTTCTTTGAGACTCTTTTTGTATCACAAACAGTACTGTATTTGCAAATCTGGTATGTCATAAATGTATAGATGTAGCAGTACTGTCTATCTGTATGTCGTGTGTGTCATATATGTTATGATGAATTGAAAATGGGGGACCCTGATGTAAACACGACGAAAGTCTTTCTCTGGTCTGCATCCCCTTAACAATTGTATGTATTGAGCTGTACTGTACTGTACCCATTCTGCAATCTGTTAATAAAGTTTTCAATCAATCAATCAATCAATGAGAGTTTTTGCAAGGAACCGACATTTTGATGTTTCTCGATCTGCACTGTCCCTACCCCCAATGTATCCTTTAGGTTAGGTTACAGTGGTTCTCAAACTGTGGTACGCGTACCACTAGTGGTACTAGGTGGTACTGCTGGTGGTACTTGAAAACATTTACAAAAAAGCATGTTTTTTTTTTTTTTTTTTGCAGTCAGGCCACTGAACTTAGAAGCAGGCCAGGCCAGTGTTTCTGGTTGCGGCGGCGCGATAGTTAGATAACCTAAGTGGGGAACAACCAGGAGATCACTGTGACAGAGAGTAATGCAGTCTAAACAGTCATACATCTTTAATTCAACTTCAGCCCTGATCATAACCATTTATTTTTTTAGATTTTTTTGTAATGTCAGATAAAAAATGAAATACTCCCACTTTTCTGAAAAGAGTTGGTGTTAAATCTGACATTACAAAAAATCCATCAAAATCTGTGTTGTTGCTAATCATTGACACATGCCTAGCCTGTAATAATCCCCCCCAGAAAAATGTACTTTGCATTTGATATATTGAAAATATTTTACTTTTTGTGTGTGTTTTTTTAACAATAATTTGTGATGCCATCACACAAACTGGCATTTAAAGGGTAACATTTTAAAAATGTATTGAATATGTGTTTTCTTTTATTTTTTTACAATAATTTGTGATGCCCATCACAAACACTGGCATTTAAATGGTAAACATTCAAAAATGCCTGCACCTGAATGCAGGAAATTAAGTATTTGTAACAGAATAATTGTGTGTGTGTGTGTGTGTGTGTGTGTGTGTGTGTGTGTGTGTGTGTGTGTGTGTGTGTGTGTGTGTGTGTGTGTGTGTGTGTGTGTGTGTGTGTGTGTGAGTGTGAGAGAATGAAGGACAATTTCTTGCTGTGTGAGAGAGAGAGAGAGAGAGAGAGAGAGAGAGAGAGAGAGAGAGAGAGAGAGAGAGAGAGAATTAAGTACATTTGCTGAAATACAGTTGTTCTTAATTTTCTCACTTGCTATGTGAGAATGTTAGTTATTATGTTCTCAATGCCCCTTGCATTGTATGAGTTGTGTGGAAGAGTTTGCTAGTTCTAGTGCTATCCCTTTGTACATTGTGGCTGTGTCTGACAAAAGTTAACAATAAATAATGGTATTAGGAATACATTTGCCTCCTGCGTGAACTGTGCATAGCTGAATAGACTGTATTTTAACACCGGTCATATGGTGGTACTTGGAGAGCCAGCTACGTTCTCAGGTGGTACTTGGTGTAAAAAGTTTGAGAACCACTGGGTTAGAGTAAGTTAGTTTAACTGAGGCACAAAGCATGCTGGGAACTTGAGGCACAACTCTGAGCATCCCCGTCACTATAATATTCCATCCATTTAAGTTTTCAGTTTTAGACCCATCCCGTCTTGAATGTTCAGATGCCAGAGGGCTTAATGCAGTCTGAGCTGTAACCCTGCATCCTACTACTGTGTGTGAGGTAGGTAATACAGCAAGCTGTCTTTGAAGTTGCAAAGATTGAGTTTGTTTGACCAATTATGCATTACTAAATACTAATGTATGTACACTGCAAGTGCTTTTATTGATGGCAGTATGTTTTAGCCTAGGCTACTGTAGGCTACTGTAGCTAGCTAACTAAACAGGTACCTTGCTTAGCTGATTCTATGCTAACCTGTGTTCTCAATAGAAATAAAGTGTACAAATTATTTTAGGATCATTTGCACAAAATATACCCATAGCACTAGTTCAGTGTGAATTGTTTTTTAACGAGTGGGAGTCAACTTAAAAGTGGGTTTAGCATTGGCCTATATTCTATGATTACAGAATGCCAAGGAGAGAAAGAAATCAGAAGAATATTAAAAAAAACTGCTGAAAAATAGTAAGGGAGGAGATAAAGATACAGGTATGTATTTGTAAATCCTAAATCACTACTAGCTATGTGTATACAAGCTTGTCTCACAGAGCCATAGTTTGGATTATAACTGAGAATCTGGTACTAACATGGTCAATAATGCTTATTTTGGACAGAAAAATTTGTCTTAAACATTTAAATTGACCAACCATAGACCCTTTTTATTCCAATCAAGGCAAGGTAGTGCTATATGACATATTGTTTTATAATACAATTATAACATTGTAGGCTACAGTATGAATATTATATACAGTACAATATTATTACTATTATAAAACAAATATTATTTGCTCCATAAAGACAGTACAGACAATGAAGATGGAGATATTCAAGAGGGAAATGATGATATCAGGAAGAGAGATGGTGAAGAAGTGGAGGAAAGAGAAAATGCAGATGATTCTATGGAGAAAGATTATGAAGAAGTGGAGGAAAGAGAGAATGCAGATGATGCTATGGAGAGAAATGAGGATGAAGACGGTCATGGAGATGCTAAATAAAGCGAGGATGAAAAGGATGACAGGGAGAAATTATTCAAACGACACAACAACAAATAACTTGAATGCTCTCCTGTTGCCATTCAAATATCCCACTGGTCCAGCCAGTATCCAGGTACAATATATTAAGCTTAATGGAGAGAATGGGGAAGATAGAGAGGGGGGAGGGAGAGAGGGAGAGATAGAGGAGAGAAGGAGAGGACAGGATGAGAGAAGGAGAGGAGAGGACATGAGGAGAGAAGGGGGGGACAGGAGGAGAGAAGGGGAGTACAGGAGGAGAGAAGGAGAGGACAGGAGGAGAGAAGGAGAGGACAGGAGGAGAGAAGGGGAGTATAGGAGGACAGAAGGAGAGGGCAGGAGGAGAGAAGGAGAGGACATGAGGAGAGAAGGAGAGTTAGGAGAGAAAAAAGAAGAAGCTCAACGGCACTCAAATGAACTTTAACTGTTAAACTGTTTTATATCCTGTAAAGATATATGTTGTTGCGGGGGAGCTCCAGTAGCTCACCGCGTACCTCGGACGCTATTTCGGCGTCGGGGACAACCGTGCACGTCACGGATCTGGGGTACACGAGTTCGACTCCCGGACTCTCCGTATTTTCTCAGAGTGTCTTTCCCCCGATCTATACCCCATTCAACCTGTTTCTGTCGGTCATGCTTGACCAGAAAAAGCGATAAACGCTAAAAGAACCAGCTGACTGGTCAAAGTTTAAAAAAAATATATATATATGTTGTAAATAGCTTTTAAAGAATAGGTTCACTATTTTTCAACCCAGACCATATTAAAATGCTGTTTCCCAAATATTTATATTCCTCGCTGATATTTTAGCATTGAGAAATGTACCACTGCAGCAATGGTTTAGGCCTTCAAACACCAAGATAATCTACTTTTCAAACACCATGATAAATCTAAGTTTCAAACACTATGATAAATCCACTTTTCAAACATCATGATAATTTACTTTTCAAACACCATGATAATTTACTTTTCAAACACCATGATAATTTACTTTTCAAACACCATGACAATGAGGTGAACTACACATTTTAAAGGTGTATTGTTCCCTGTGTGTTTTTAACATAGAGGTGTGGTTATACTATTAATCTGGATTGTCTATTATTCTAATGTTAATCTTAATCAAGGATGAAGACTATTTCACCATACATGCTTTTTGCTCACTGATGGGATCCCATGTTGTGTAGGTGCCCCTTTTTTCTTTTCGCCCCTGCCCTTCAAACAGCCTGCGTCCGCCACTGCTCCTGAGTGACAATGAGGCCAGCCATGGCCCACTTGTATAATAATAACTTTATTTGTATAGCACTTTTCATACAGAGGTTGCAGTTCAAAGTGCTTCACAACAGTAAAAAATACAGGCATAAGCGAGCATAAAAAGATAGACGGGTAGAATCACAGTGTTTCACATTAGGATCTAGCATCCCAATAGGCTCTCCGCTTACAGTTTTCAGTAACACAAATAGTAAAAATAGTTTAAAATGATTCAGTTTAAAAATAGTCAAAAAATTATAAAATAGAACGGACATAAAAAATACAGGCATGAGCGAGCATAGCAAGATATGGCAAATCACAGTGTTTCACATTAGGATCTAGCATCCTAATAGGCTCTCTATTCAGTAATACTCCTGTAGTTCATGAACAAATAATCACAGTGTTTCACATTTGGATCTAGCAAATAATAAGAATAAAATGATTCAGTTTAAAAATAGTCATAAATAATCAGTGTTTCACATTTGGATCTAGCAAATAATAAGAATAGTTTAAAATGATTCAGTTTAAAAATAGTCATCAGTAAGAAGTAAAAAGTGCAATAACCGACACATGAATTTGATAGGCAGTGTAAAAGAGTAGGCAGGGTAAGAATAAATACAAGTTGTGTCAGGATATCCCTGATGTTTCCTCTTGCCACTAGGTGGTAGCAGATATCTATCAGTGAAATGCCTGAGCAAAGAGATAGGTTTTAAGCTGTCTTTTAAAGATGTCTAGCGAGTTGGCTTCCCTGATGTTTTGGGGTAGTTTGTTCCATAGTTTTGGGGCATAGTTGATAAAGGCTGCATTACCGATCCTCTTTTGACTGCTTCTGGGAGCCTCTAGTAGTCCAGCAGCTGATGATCGCAGTGTTCTTGCTGGTGTGTAATTTATTAGAGTGTTGGCGATGTAGCTAGGTCCCTGTCCATTTAGAGCTTTGTATGTAAGGAGAAGGACCTTAAAGTCAATTCTAAATGTTACAGGAAGCCAGTGTAAAGCGGCTAGGACTGGACTAATGTGCTCTCTCCTTTTGGTTCTAGTTAGCAGTCGGGCTGCAGAGTTTTGGATTAGCTGAAGCCTCTCTGTGGTTTTCTTAGGGAGACCTGTGAAAAGTGCATTACAGTAGTCTAACCGGCTAGATATGAATGCATGAATTAGCTTCTCAGCATCGTTCTGATTAATAAATGGTCGTACTTTTGCTATATTTCTGAGATGGAAGAACGATGTTTTCGTCACTTTGCTAATATGAGAATTGAAGTTCAGTTCTGAATCTATGATAACCCCAAGACTAGTGACCTCAGATTTGATCCAAGGGGTTAGTCCCCCCAGGTTCTTTATTAATGTTTCTTTTTTAGTTTTGGAGCCGATAATTAGAATTTCAGTTTTGTTCTCGTTTAGTTTCAGGAAGTTCTTACTCATCCATTTATTTATTGCCAGTAAGCAGTCTGTAATGGAGCTAATCGCTGTATCATTTGGTTCAGCAGATATGTACAGTTGTGTATCATCCGCATAGCTATGGAAATCTACATTATGTTCTCTGATGATATCACCCAGCGGTAACATGTAAAGGGAGAAGAGTAAAGGACCTAAGCAACTCCCTTGTGCAACTCCATAGTTGTTGTCGTATATATCAGACATGTGATCTCCTAGTTTAACATAGAATTTCCTCCCTCTGATGTATGTTTTAAACCAGCCCAGCACATGGTCTGAGAAACCGACATGGTTTTCAAGACGATCGATTAGAATATCGTGATCGATTGTATCAAATGCTGCACTGAGATCTAACAGGATAAGGATGGAGATCTTATTCTCGTCAGAGTTTAGTCTGAGGTCACTGATTATTTTGGTGAGGGCAGTTTCAGTGCTGTGATATTTTCTGAATCCTGACTGAAATTCTTCTAAGATGTTGTTTTCTTCAAGAAAGGAATTTATTTGAACTGAAACTATCCTTTCAAGTACTTTACTAATGAATGGTAGGTTGGATATTGGACGATAATTTGCCATTTCATTACTATCCAAGTTAGGTTTTTTTAGTAATGGCTTTACAACTGCTGTTTTAAAGGCATCCGGGAAAATACCAGTCCTAAGGGAAGTGTTTATGATATCTAGCACAGGGCTTGAAACACTATTAAATACCCGTTTGAAGAAAGCTGTAGGTATAGGGTCAATGTCTGAGGTGGAGGAGTTACATTCTGAGACAGTTTTGCAGAGTACATCTAATGTGATGCATGTGAAACTTCTCATGGTTACATTGCACGGTTTGCCGCAATCAACTTTATTTCCATCATGAGTAATGCTGGCCCTGATCAAGGTTATTTTGTTGTTAAAGAATAGTGCAAGTTCTTCACACTTAACCGTTGATGACTGAGGAGGTGTAGGGGCAGTGTTGAGTAGTACATTAATAGTGGAAAAGAGGATTCTGGAGTTTCCAGCATTTTCTGTAATGATTTTAGAGAAGTAATCTTTCCTTGCTAAGCGGATGGTTTTATTATAAGCAGTTAAAGCATCTTTGTATATATCACAGCATATGGTGGTTTTTGTTTTTCTCCATTTTCGCTCCGCTGCACGACATTTCCTTTTTTCTTTGTTGACCGTATTATAGTTTAACCAGGGCGAGGCTCTAGTTTTCTTCTTTTTCGTTTTTAATGGGGCGACAGAATTTAATATAGATGACATTGCATCATTGAGATTTTCTACCATTTCATTTAGAGAGCTGTCATGATTGTGTGGTTCATGTAGTCTGATAAGATCAATGAACTTTGATTCAGCTTTGTCGTTTAGGAGCCTCTTTTTAACTATGATTTCTTTTTTTGTTTTAGTAAGGGTTATTTGAGTATCAAAAAATATACAGTGATGGTCGGAGAGAGGTAATTCAGTTATTGAGATATTTGTTATGCTTAGCCCAGTTGTTGTTATAACTAAGTCTAGTGTATTCCCAAGCCGGTGAGTTGCATTTGTTATATGCTGTATTAGGTCAAAGCTATCCAGTAGATTTTTTAGTTCCATAGTTTTGGAGTCTGTTTTCTTATTAAAATGGATGTTCAGGTCTCCATTTAGGATCACCTTATCATATCCGGTAACACATAGTGAGATCAGTTCAGAGAGCTCCTGTATAAATATTGGTGAGTGTCTAGGCGGGCGGTATATTGTGACAATAATAGTTGATTCTGTTTTTAGTTCAATGGCAAGATATTCCATTGACATGAACTCACCTAGTTCTGTGATTCTAAACAAGAGTTTTGAGGAGAAGATTGCTGCAACTCCTCCGCCCCTTTTATTTTTTCTGGGTATTTGAAAAAAGTTATAGTCTGGTGGACAAGCTTCTATCATTATTGATGTAGCTGTGTCATTATTTAGCCATGTCTCTATGACTTTGTTTCCTGGTGCGAAGAGGCATTTCTACAACTAACAAATGTCACAAAGACTAAAGACATGTGCATTGATTTTAGACAATCTTCACTAGCTCCTCAGAGTAGTGACATTAATGGCCAGACAGTGGAGTTGGTGACCACTTATAAATATCTCGGTTACATTATTGACAATCGTCTGAAATTAGATTTGAACACTGAAATGGTCTGTAAGAAAGGTCAGCTGTCTAAGGAAGCTAGCCAAATTTCAGGTGGATAAGTCCTTGATGATTTTGTTCTATAGGGCCTTCATAGAGCCTGTTGTTTCCTTTGCTGCCATTTGTTGGTATGGAAACCTTGGCATTAAACAAAATAATGCCCTTAACGGGATTGTGAGGGAGGCTAGCAAAATTGTAGGGGTACAATTCAGCTGTCTGGGTCATATATATGATGAGCAGGTGCTCAGATCGATTAGAGTGGACAGCTCTCACCCCCTAAATCCGGAATATCAATTATTGCCTTCCGGCCAACGTTTGGAGACCCCTGCAGCTAAAAATAATAGACACAAATTCTCATACCTCCATTCGTGCCATCAATGGAGGAGGCAGGAGAGGGCGGCTTTGAGGTGGGTGGGTGGGTGGGGGGATGGTTGTGGTTGCTTGCTTGACTATTCTGTCATGATCTGATCCTGTGACCATGTACTGTACATGTCTGTCTGTGTTCTTCTTGTTTGTATGTTTGCTGTGTTTTTTTTGGAGCTCCTATTTATCTGCTGTAACATGAATTGGCCAGTTTGGGACATACCAATAAACTTGACCTTGACAGGAGTTCCCCAAACTTTTCATGTCAATGTCCCACAACATACAATAACATTTTGTCCCCAATAACCCCGTCAGAGAAGATATCTGCTGGAAGTTCAAAGAGTTGTATTTTATATGTAAGTTGTGATTCCGTTCAGAATTCCATAACTGTAGCACTTCCATATTGTAGGTATAGGGTTAAGAATAGAGAGGGTGAAATCAATTCATTATAAAATAAATACATTATCTAATCGGGCTAATTCGAGTATTATTAAACTATAAATTATACATTACATAGTATATAATATTTAGAATTTTCCTGGTGACTTCAAACCCCTTTGTGGTTCCCCGGGACCCACATGGTCTAGACTTACATGGCACGCGCCTTTAATCCGATGGGCACAGTCCAGTTTCTCTGGTCCTGTTCATCTGGCTACTTTTTACTATGCAGAAAGGTCAATTGTAAGATAGGGAGAGAGCCATTTAACATGTCGGGGGCAGTTTTAAACAAATATGGCAAAGGGAATACTTATATAGAGTATATGACATGTGGCCATGGGTAACGTTACATGTGGTATCTTTATAGAATTATAAATTCAAATAAATTAATGATTGTATTTAAATGAGCCTATAATCGTCTAGTCTATGTAGGTCATAATGGGATCAGTGTAGACCATTTACATGTTACTAACGAGTGGGATTGATTGGTTGATTGATTGAAAACTTAACATATTGCAGAATGGGTACAATACAGTACGGCTCAATACAAACAACTGCTAAGAGGATGCAGACCAGAAAAATACTTTTGTCTTGTTTACATAAGGGTCCTCCATTTTCAATCCATCAAGACATTTATGACATACAAGACATACAAATATACAGTACTACTGTGTAAGAAAAAGATATCATAAAAAATATATACATCCGAAGGGGAAGAAACTGTACATTTGTACGGGAAAGGCTTGGGTTTGTGTATCGTGTCGTGTCATTTATTTGTCAGTCTGTGTATGTAATATTATAGAATGTATTTTAGCCCTATAAGCTGTAAAGGAATGTGAATCACTATCCACTTTCAAAACCACTCTCAAAGAACACCTACAGGAGACTGCAATTCGAAACTGGCCCCTGTAAATGTCATAACCCAACCCTAACCCAAGAATACACAAGACCCTCTTCTTGGAACCAAGTATGGTTTCGTCGATATTCCAATGTACAGTTTTGCTTGTACAGTTTCCCCCACCCCACCCCGCCTACCCAACCACACACCAACCCAACCACCTCCAATGTACAGTTTCTACGTCAAATGTATACTCTTTTTAGACTATTTTTGTATCACAAACAGTACTGTATTTGTAAATCTGGTAGGCTATGTCATAAATGTATAGATGTAGGAGCAGTACTGTCTATCTGTATGTCGTGTATGTCTTGTTATGATGAATTGAAAATGGGGGACCCTGATGTAAACAAGACGAAAGTCTTTCTCTGGTCTGCATCCCCTTAACAATTGTGTGTGTATTGAGCTGTACTGTATTGTACCCATTCTGCAATCTGTTAATAAAGTTTTCAATCAATCAATCAATCAATCAATTAGCCCAGAGAAGAGGCGTGAAACGGGACACTACTGTAAAATGACGCAAGCTAGCTACCGACTGTACTCGGAAGCAAACTACCGCAGAGAGAGGGGGGGGGTCGAAGAACGACCGACAGTGACCTCAAATGATTGTAGTAATCGGCTCGCCGACATTATTATTATTGCTACATCGTGTAATTAATTTAAATGCGACATTGTTACAACGACGAGTTACTTCCGGAATGGAATCGAACTGATGTGAAATCGTTAGCCGAGGCGTTTAGTAAACACCCCCTTCCTTCGTGTGGAAATTCCGGTTTATTTCCTCCTTTTGACAGACAGACGGACACAGTGCCGCAGACATACTACTGGCCACTGCACGGCTAGCTGTGGTGTCTCTTTTCTCACGACTACTATCTCTCTTATCTTCGCCTACACTACAACACGAAACCATGGATGACCACCATGGCGGACCCCACGAGCAAAAACGACCGTGCCACCAAACCAACGGGTTTCACCCGCCTCAGACCGGGGCTTGTTGTAATGGTTTCACCGGAGCTACCGGTAGCGGCAGCGAAGATACGGGCTCTGGTGGCTGTTGTAGCAGCAGCAGCAGCGGCAGCAATGGAAGCCATAATGGTTTGGAAAGCCTCCTCCACCACCACCAGGAGGAGGGTCAGCGGAATGGCTCGCCGGCGAAAAGATGCAGGATACGGAGGAGAATGGATTCGGGCAGAAAGAACAGACCACGTAAGGCTGATGCTTGTTGTTAATAAAAAAATATAGGCCCAGCGAACACTAGATATTACGAGCGTTATTGTGTTTCTATTGCAATTGCAATGTCGGTGTCACTGACTGACAGTAGCTGTCATGGGGCTGCATGATATACATCAATACATGTAATAGCCTAATACTACTACTACTAGTACTCCTACTCCTACCTAATACTATTTATTAGCCCATTTATTTAGCCTATAAAGATAATTATTCTATGGTCAGCATGTTCAGGCATTTGTGCTCAAGATGGGCAAAGTTGCGTCCAGCAAGGATGGCATTTACAAGGGTAAATTTGCCTAATAATATGAGCCTATTCTGTAAGGAACAATAATTATTGGTCGGTCTCATAGTGATTAGCTCGGGGAATTTAATTACTTTGTGATTTGGATATGTTTAATTTACATTATAGACTATAGAACACGGTGGAAAATTAGGACCAGTGTAAACACTAACACACCTCTGTGGTTTCATGTTTGATGGCAATCCAGGGGGTTGTTCCCCAACAGTAATTAGACTATTATAATAGAATAATAGAGAAAGATTATAGTTGCATTATACCCAGAGTAGCAGTACATACACTATCTTCTTCAGATTTAAAGAACAGTAATGTCCCATGCTCAATTTCACTTTATAACAATGTTTCACCCAACTTCCAATTATGTTTGTATGTATGACAGTGTTATATATACCTGCTCTGTTGACGTGTGTGTGTGTGTGTGTGTGTGTGTGTGTGTGTGTGTGTGTGTGTGTGTGTGTGTGTGTGTGTGTGTGTGTGTGTTGTATTTTACTCCTGTGGTTGCCATGATGCTGTGTCTGTTGGCCGAATGTATGTCAGGAGGAGTGTGTGTGTGTGTATGCGTGACCTGTTGCTGTCTACCTGAATGAGGTGACAAATGACAGTCACTTGGGCAGTGAGTCGACCTAGTTTGCTTTGACCTGGCCTGCACAAGGTGCAATGACGACACACACACACACACACACACACACACACACACACACACACACACACACACACACTATTGGAGACTCCACTTTTCATAATGAAATATGGTTTCAATAAAAGATAAAAATATGAAAATGTATGTACTGTATAACTTCTAATTTATTTCTATTCAGGTGGTGACAATCCCATTGTGTCTTACCACACTAATAGTAAATAATAGTATTTCGAATTTTGTCAAACAAAGACACAACAAGTTCATAAAAATACTCCCTATGACCAATAGGGTTAGAACAACGAGAACACACACACACACACAATACAGTGGACACTGGCTTTGTGGGTCTGTTGACTACTTGACTGGTCAAACGAAGAGAGTGAGGGAGGGAGGGAGAGAGAGATGTAGGGAGAGAGGGAAAAAATTGTGAGAATGAGAGATACAACTCTATAGGCTATACAAAAAAAGTTTCAACCCCTAAGAATGCAGTCGGCACAATGACAAAACAATTGTCATTTTTCACTTTTTTATCCCTGTGTCGGAATGTTCTGAGATACTTCTATTCTGTTATGTTATATTTTCTCTGTTTTATTCTTATTTTCTTCAATCTATTCTGATCTGTTTCGCCTAGTCTGACTCTATTCTATTCTACTCTACTCTTATCAGTCACATTAAAGGCGTTGTACTAATCTAGACTCATTGCGATTCCTGGCCACTAGTTTCAGTGACTGAATCAGTAGCTACCACAATCACTCATTTGTTTCATTCTAACCACTAGACCTCTCTCTCTCTCTCTCTCTCTCTCTCTCTCTCTCTCTCTCACTCTCTCTCACGCATACCCCTCTCTCTCTCTCCCTCCTTCTCCCCTCCCCTTTGTTATTGTGAGGTCTTTGGCATGCTTGGTCGAGCCTCTTCATTGGTCCAGGCAGAGTCAGGAGTTGTGTGGAAACCCTGCTGCCGATATGATGGTCAGCCGGTTTCATCCAATCAGCTCTCAGCACTGCTCTTATGGGCTGGGCTGTAGGCAAGGGAGGCAGAGGCGATTGGCAAGCTACAGGGATCTCTTGTGCTCCCCCCACTCTATCTCTCTCGCTCTCTCTATCTATCTCTCTCTCTCTCTCTCTCTCTGTGGAACAGATATAAGTGTCAGTATGTCACTAAAAGACAGTCTGGTTTGGAAGAATCTTGTTCTGACTTGCTGCACCACGACAGGACAAACATAGAAAGGTTAATGTTGTGTTATCTTTTCTTCATTAAGACAATGCAATGTAGTGAAAGACAGGACAGAGAGAGGGTGGCCTGCTGGAGTTGGATTCAGAGCTGTAGCGTTGGGAGTACGTAACCTGGTTGAACCACCAGAACAGTCTCACACTAGCTGACCTCTCTTAAGGCCTAAAGTCTATGGGACAGTCAACCCCTATGACACACGTGCAGTATTGTATTGGGCCACCGGCAATTAGGACAGCAACTGACTATGAAGCTGATCGTTAAGAAGCCAGGTAAGGTACTTAGTATGATATTTATTTTGTATCATTTGGAATGAGGACCATGTAGGATCCACTACATTAATCTATAGCCACATTGTCACAGAAGTTATTCAGCACCTACAACACGATCTGTCTTCCAGCGAGACAGGGGAAGACATTTTCCAATGTTTCTATGATTGATGACACTAGCCCATCCTATTTTTTTCTAACCTAGAATTACGTGGAATAAGCATGGACTTTAGCAGGTGAGTCCACACACAGTCACACACAGTTCTCATTCGAAAGGGTTGGGCTCATGTGAGGACCATGTAGACTCAACCACTAAATTACCTGCACATTTCACGTAATCCCAGACCCTGTCCTCTTTTCTTGATCCTTCAATCACAACTGTTGCTTCCCTCGGACAAACAAAAGTTGGTTGGGTCTACACCCTCATTCCAAATGTGTCTTTAATGAGCATATTGCAACAGTTTGGCATTTTCTTCTGTTGGGAAAATCACATGGTCCTTATGTGTTGAGTAAAGGGGCGACGGTGGCCCAGGAGGTAGCGCAGTCGTCTGGTAATCAGAAGGTTCCTGGTTCGATTCCGGCTCCTCCTGGCAGCATGTCGAAGTGTCCTTGAGCAAGACCTTGCATGGTTGCCTCCGTCGTTGGTGTGTGAATGGGTGTGTGAATGGGTGAATGTAAGGCATACATGTTATAAAGTGCTTTGGATAAAAGCGCTATATAAATGCAGTCTATTTACCATTTTAAGTCACAACTCTAGAGAGCCCATGATGCCGCCGTCTGACACACTTAATTATTTAAAGATCTCTTTTTTATTAGATTAGGTTTGGTTTTAGTTTTATCTCCATAGCCTACTTCCGCTTTAGAATCAAAGCAACATCTACACAATCATAGGGAATTTAGCCTAAATTCATAATCATCATCACTGTGTAAACTAATATTCTGCAGGGAAAGAAGATAAGGAGATAATTATTTATTCTTGGTCGAGATTGGGCAGCTGGTTTTAAACTGTCTGTAGTCTGTACTTGTACAGATACCTTTTTATAATGGGTTTACCATCTCAGACTTTACTCAGGTCTACAAGGTTCAACTTCATATCACAGATGAGATTAAGCATATCAGACTTTACTCAGATCTGCAAGGTTCAACTTCATATCACAGAGGAGATGATAACTTTTACAGTGTTATTATCACGCATGTCATGTTAGCTAACGGGAAATGTGATTGGACGCCACAACACTAGCAAAACAACATATCGCTCTGCATTCACGGTATTCCATTACGTCATCACCACAGAGACCAAGCCATCTTGGTAGGCAAACA
Organism: Notolepis coatsorum; assembly: GCF_963971535.1. Lineage (NCBI taxonomy): Eukaryota > Metazoa > Chordata > Actinopteri > Aulopiformes > Paralepididae > Notolepis > Notolepis coatsorum. Next base: position 59,685,350 of record NC_140174.1, on the reverse strand, counting down.
ACCGGTGATTGTAATCAAACAACAGGTGATTGTAACGTGTTTATGGCATTTTTAAGGATAGGAAACGCATGACATGGCCATGAGAATACTATGAATACAGTAGATATGCTGTTGTGTGAAGTGTTGGAGTAAGCAGATCGTAGAGAATGGACTGAGGCGACGAAAATACGTTGTTGTTGATTACTTTAAAGCTACTGAGGTTAAGTGCAAGAAGGTTTAGTGAAGCCACACATTATGTCATTTTCTGCAGGTTTTCAGAAGACGGGTGAAGGAATGAGAAGGGAATAACTTGTGAAAGAAACCGTACTAGCTAGGGTTGAGCTACAGTGGCAGTTCTGGTCACACACATTCTACTTCAGAAGGAGTCATTGGCCATAAATTGACAGATTATTGCTTTCCGTTGTTTGTTTTGAAATAATTGTATGGTTGCATGGTACCAACTGCATTGCTATGTAACGTAATAATCCTCTCAGTGATTGGCCGAACAAAACGTGATGTAGTTTAAGTTTGTTTATTAAATATCACAATAAAATACACATACTTTACGGTGAAATGCTTGGTTCTGTATGAGCCCCTGAGAGTGTGCTTCATACAGTAAAAAAAGGTAAGTAAAAAGTAAGTAAAGAGGAATATACAATATATATATATATATACAATATACAGTACAATATACAATCTAATGTACAACCTAGGTACAGTCTAAGTACAGTGAGTAAAAAATTTGTAAACAGTGAGGTACAATGCATAAAATGAGGTACAAAACTTTGAGGTAAGGTGCAATTGCAAATCAGGTATGAATGTAGTGCAAACCAAATAGATAAATATAATGTAGTGTTAAAGTGTGTAAAGAGTGTTAAGGTGAGTGTTTGTTTAAAAGTGAGTGTGTGCATGTGGATGTGTGTGCAATGAGTGTAGAGATGATGGTTGTTATAGATCGTATAGCTTTACGCTCTGCTCTTTATGGAACTATCCCTTTATCCACTCTAATAATGAATAATTTTCTCCACATGCACACACCCATCCGCCTGGCCACACCCACACCCGCTCCTCCATATAAGCGGGGTCGTGGCCACACCATCAGCTCCTTCCCTATTTTCACCACCGAAAAGTTTCTGTAACACACCACTTTAACACTTTGGTCGCCAGGCTTATATTCATAATAAACCATCCCACGCCAGCTCTATTTGTCTATGGAGAAGTTCCCCTTCTTTGCAGGGCTATAACTTTTTAAATTATATTGCTAAATTGACATTACTATGGCCCATTCAACGTCAAGTATCTATTGTTCAGGGTGTAGCAACGTTATACTTTTTCATTCACATATTCATACTAAAATACGGTCTAAAGTATAAGTATGTTTTTATCGTTTTCTGCAGCATTCTCCAGAACGTGATTTATAGCCCTAAATGCATTATATTGATGATCAAATACAGTTTGATAGCGATCTGCGCGAGAAAAAAAATTTGAAATGGACGTGCTTCTAGAAGTTACTACTTATCATCTGATGTTGACCGGGTGGGGGGGGGGTCATTTATAATTCCGTGGCCAACGTTAGATGATTCATCTAGTGTGGGTGATATGATCATTAGAGCAGTTTGTATCGAACACGTTAAAAAATAACGCTGAAACTTACCGTAGCTTCCTCGTAGCGTTGGGCGATGAGCGTGGAGCAGAAATATTCCTATTATGGGATGTAGAAATATGCGATCCATCTCCAGGTTGTATAATACAGGGCTCTACACTAACCTTTTTCCCAAGGAGCACATGTGCTCCTAAATGAAAAAATTTAGGAGCACACAAAGAAATTTAGGAGCACCAAAAAATATTTAGGAGCACAGTGAAAATATTTCAAGAACAGAGTTTATTATTTTTTTCAAAAATAAATGTATATTTGTACTGTGCGTGCATGTGTGTAAATTAGCTCTTGCTACAACCCTGCATGTTTACATTTTGTATTTTGTACTTGATGTTCATTAACATGTGCTGTCCCTATCAAATAAACTATCAAATCAAACTACTGCTACAAAAGGTTCAGTCACTTAACTTTAGCTTTTGCCCCTTTTATGCATACAATGCCTATGTTTTGGCTGTGTTGCTCTTCTAGAAAAATAATCCTTTCAGGGTTGCCTATTGAAATACTGTACACCTCCAGTACAGAAACATTGTTCATGAGTTTGCGTGTCAGGTAGACCATTGATTGACAGTCGAGTCTGCCAATTACATCACACCGTTTGCACTCCGGCCGTCCGGTGCTGCAGCTGGACCCCATTGCCCATCTCTGCTGTTGATAACGCTAGCCAAGTTATTATACACACACAGGGAGCGAAATTGGACCCAGCCACCCGCCATTTGCGGGCAGTTTTTACATTTGGCATGTGCCACTGAGAGGTCTGCCCGCCGTGTGACGGGTACCTTATAGTCATGTAAAAAAAAAAACACGACAGTCGCAGTGTTTGGCAACCCCGTCTCTCACGGCGCGTCATCTCGTTGGCTTGTTTACCAACGTGACATCCGCGACACGCTCTTCTTCTGCTCTGTCTCTGCTCTCGCATGAGGGCATGCTGAATAGGGCCCAGCTGCAGCGCCGGAGAATCCATCTCGTTGGCTTTTTTACCAACGTGACATCCGCGACACGCTCTTCTTCTGCTCTGTCTCTGCTCTCGCATGAGGGCATGCTGAATAGGGCCCAGCTGCAGCGCCGGAGAATCCATCTCGTTTGCTTGTTTACCAACGTGACATCCGCGACACGCTCTTCTTCTGCTCTGTCTCTGCTCTCGCATGAGGGCACGCTGAATAGGGCCCAGCTGCAGCGCCGGAGAATCCTTGCATGCTGAATGTAGAGTTTAAGGTCCAGCTGCAGCGCCGGAGAATCCTTGCTGGAGCTGGAGGCTACTCGAGTATACACACAGACAGTGGAGCTGTTTGCAGATAGCGAGCATTTTGACTTGTTGCGTGGTGGCGATGTTTTGCAGATAATACAACTACAAGTATGATTATATAATATATATATTTTATTAAAAAAAAATTTTTTTATATAAAATACATTTATTTATTTTTTTAATCAAAAAAAATTTGGCAGGTAAGAAATATGCTTGGCGGGTAGATTCTTCCCATCTACCCGCCACTGGCCGGTGAGTCAAAAAGTTAATTTCGCTCCCTGTACACACAGATACACAGTGGGCCAGTGACTTTGGTGTAGGGGTGTAACAATGCATCGATCCTAAGGGGGAAATTCAACTGCATCGATTTGAAAATGTTAGAATAGATTATCCCAATTTTAATGTGTACACGTTATGTTATTGTCATGTCCGTTACAGCCAACACACCGACATACGCTACTGCATCAACGTTATGATTAACAAAGCAAGGCATTCGTTTTGTTGCATTAACGTTATATTACTATTGCTATCGATAAATCTAGGTGTTCTAAAATCTATTGCTATTGGTAAGAGAGAGACTATAATAAGTTAGTGTCTCGGAAAACGAGAGCCCTGATCGCAATGGCAGAGTTTCAGGAAGTAAACAAGCAAAATGAGAGCTTCCGATTGGTCATTTGCTTTATTTCCCATGAAACCAGTCACTTCACTCTACTGTGATTGGACCGTTGGCTTGAGTGCAATGTGGGACTTGTAGTTTTTTAACGATTCTCAGCGGCGAAATAAAAAGTACGACTGAAGCTGTAATCTGCATTCGCACACCGTGCGCGTAATTTACTTTTGAGGTTCGCACACACATATTTTTAGGGGCATATGCGAGCAATATGGTCGCACTGTAGAGCCCTGTAATAGTATATACGTCCAAATCATGTTGTTTATCGAGTTATTGGTAACTGATTGCTATCCATTGTGTCTAGCTCGAGTCCTGGGACTATTAGCGAGTGATCGGACCGAATTGGAATGAGCACCAGCTTCCGTTTCCTGTTTCCGGTTTGGGCGATCTGCCGATCGGCCACCAGATGGCGCTCTTGAACCGTTGGAGAGTTGAGAGGGGATCAACAGTAGATCTCAAGTCTCCGGGGGAGAAATATGATTGCGATCACAGATTTTTTAAATATTGATATCAAAGACGTGGTACGGCGTCTTTGGCAGAATGAGCATGGCGGGGAATGACGTGGTAAGGCGTTTTTGGCGACCAAAGTGTTAAGTTTAGTGCCGAAATAGTTGTTGGAGAGGAGCTGCGTTGACATTGTATCTTTGTTTTCTCTCTCACTATTTTTCAAGAAAATAAAGCGATAATGTCTTCACTAGGGATGCACCGAATTCGGCCACCGAAAATTATCGGCGGAAAATGGTTAAAAAGGCTCTTTTGGCTTTCGGCCGAAAGGGTTTTAGCACCGAAAATATATCACAGAATGTCAAAGAACAGGGATACGTAATGTTTGTAACCGAAAGTGTTGTTGTGATGACGTAATCAAAACGTGCAACGTGTAACGTGAGCAGCTTGGCAGCTCTTCCTGCGTTCTGCAGCCTGTGATAACTAACTCCTCTTGGGAGTCGCGCTGTTTCTATGTAAACTCTGCGACCGTGAGCAACGCATCCAATAAATGCGTCTTTAACATGCTTTATATCCTCGACATTACTATATGCCCGTCGAGGTTAAAACATTTTGAACTAACGTTAGCGTTAAGCTAGCTGACGCTTCCATTCCTCTTTGACCCGTCTCTTGTAAGCTACGTCATCCCCCGCTAAGAGTCATGGGAGATGTAGTAAATACAACAGTCCTGTGTGTGTCTTTATGCAGATCGTTATGCAGTTTTAAAGCACCTTGGCTTTGTTCTGAATGCACTTTGTTGTAGTTATCCTACAGAGAAAAGAAAATACACTTGACTTTAATGCACATTTTGTTGTATGCAAAGAGAAAATGTTTAAATTGTACAATCTTTCAGCAGTCAGTCTGGAATTAATGTATGCATTCAAAAGTGCTGAATAAATGTTTTATGGGCCCATAATAGTGATTATTAATATTATTTAAGTTAAGTTTAGCCATAATAATGTCTTTTGCCATAATCAGGTAGCTGAAAAAAAAAAAAAAAAATACATTAAATATATATTTATTAGTGCTGTCGGGCGATTAAAAAAATGTATCTAATTAATTACAGGATTTGTAATTAATTAATCTAATTAATCGCATTTTAATCGCATAACCATTTTATGCCTGATATTCTATATTCTATAATCATATTTCAAATTGCATGTGTCCGGATGGCAGAATTCAGTACTGTATCTACAAAACCTTCTGTTTAATCATCTTCCATCTATTCATTTGCTTAGATTTTTCAGGTCTGGTCAATTTGAGCATAGTGTTATTCACAGTCAAAGATAAAAAAATATTTCATTGATATTCTCATTTGGTTCATTACAATTTACTCTAGCCTAGTAACAGACACAGTATTTCTGACACTGGGAATACATTACCTGAGATCCATAGATGTCCCTAGAATCAGATACCAAGAACATGCAAATGGACCATATAAAAAAAAGTCTGTAAATGGGTATTCTATGTTCTTATGGAATGAATGAGATAAAAAAAATATATAAAAAAAGAAAAAAAACCTTTTCTTTTGTAATAAATTTTTAGTTAATTTTCATAACGCGATAATTTGCTGTGTAATTAATTAATCTAATTAACGCGATAAACTGACAGCTTGTCAGGCGATAAAACGATAACGATAATCATCGCGATAAATTATTTCCTCGAAATAAACATGAAACGTGGTCGCAAAGTTTCGATATATCGATTTTCCAAGCTTGGACCAAACAACATGCATATGATCCAGTGGCGGTAGGTTGCCCCCTGGTGGAATATAATAATCTATGCACTGGGCCGTGATTACTGCGTAGAAGAATGTGCACGGACTGATGACGACATCAACTCGAGACATTCAGTTGGTGGTTAGAAATCACGCGGCATAGGGGCGCCCTCGTGGCGCATACCATAGTGCCTCGCGCAACTACGCGGCCGACCCGGGTTCGATCCCAGCTCACGTCGTTATTTGTCGCATGTCCTCCCCACCTCTCCTCCCGTTCGCCCTCTCCTCTGTCGATCCTGCGTGGCCAATGAAAGCTGTAAAAATGCTAACAAATATATTAAAAAAAAATAAAAAAATCACGCAGCATAATAACAAGAAACATTCATTCAGACTGTGTTGGATATAACAAAATGGATTTATATGGATTATGGACTTGGACACATTCATGGAGAATTCAAGCCGGGTCCACAACGCTTCTCAAAGGGGGGGAGGGGGGGGGGGGGTGGAGCGGAGCGGAGCTAAGTTAAGTTAACAATATACTCGTTATCACCATACATAACGCTTATATTGAAACACGTTGACATTAGGGCCGTTCTTTCAACCTAAAAGTGCACTCTCTTCACCTCGAGCCTAAATTCCTTAGCGACCCGTGTTACCAAGTATACAAACCAGCGCGCACATTCGAGACACACAGATATGAAACGAGTCATACAGAGCGTATAACGGAGGCTGACATTACAGCAATATGACTCACAAACTCACGACAGTAGTACACAACTACACATACAGACGCACAAAATGTATTCTGCATTGATCAATAATCATAATCAAAACCCATCAAAACTTAAGCCATTAAACCAATGTAGTAGGGATGGGTACCTTTCACATTTGAACCGATACCGGTACCGGTACCTGTGAATCGATACCGGTACCCAACGGTACCTTTTTTCGGTACTTTAGTCTCAAGAAATTTAATTTACCTACCTCAGTCGTAAAAAAAGAAAAATCCAAACTTCAAATAACTACAATTTCGACAGTTTTCGGCTTGTCATTGCTCCGACTGCTTTGTTGTTGAATCAAGTCAAATCCTAAGTAAGCAAATATTGTGCGTGTGAACGTTGACATGAAAAGAAGTAAAACATTTTTTTTTGTATCTCACTTGATTCGATACTCGGTAGTACCGACGTGTTTCGGTTCGGTACCTCAAAAGTACCGAATTCGGTACCCATCCCTACAATGTAGTGAATCGCGAAGCCAATACGCACACACACAGTCGAACTGGAACGCTTTACCAAACATACACTACCACCAGCATTCATATCTCATACGTTCATCTTCCAATTGCTTAACCATAACATAACTTACCGGTAACCAAACAACGTGTCCCTGAGTCCACATTCATGCACGAAATTTCAAAACGTTAGAAAAACGCTCCGTTTCCCGATTCCTCAATCATCCAATGTCTGGAAGTGGGCCCATGGTTAATAAACGGTCCATAACCGCATTCTATAGAAGAATAAGTCTTTATTTATTGTGCAGATTAACACATGCAAGATGAAAGACCCAACGGAACATGCGCGTTGCGTCACCTGCTCAGCGCTGCTCTGCTCTGACTGAGAGAGGGAAAGACAGACTGCCCTGCCCTCTGCTGGCACGTGCTGTGCACTACAGAGTTGGCGCACAGTCTGTGACGTCACGGTATTGAAAATCATACCGTTGGTATTTCGAAATACCCTGGTATACCGTAATACCGTCATACCGCCCAAGCCTACCCGTGATATAGACTCCTCCTCAGTGAAGTAGTAGCTTTGTTTTCCTGGGGCCGTGATTCCGAGTCTGCGGTTCGATTCCCCGGGTCTCTGGAAAACGGATACCCTCTGCCGCCGTGCTGGCCCCGTTTCTTCAAGACAAAAACACCCGGCACGAGGGATGCGAGTTTGCTGTTTTCATTATAGGAATATCTCCGAGCTCGAGTCGGCTGCAGCCCACGTACAACGAGGGGCTTACTGCCGATGCCGCTGTGTCTGGTAAACACCGTTCTTTTTCCCTTTTTTCTTCGGATAAGAAGAGGAAAAGACAGCGGCTGTCAGAAGTGTTGGCCTGTATCGCTATTTCTCACGTTATACGGCTTCAGAGTAGCTGCTTAGCTTGCTACTGCGTTAGCTAGCGGCTATCGATAGCCGGTAGAAGCTAACTGTTAGCCAGTTAGCTGCTAGGCTAAGTCGTTAGCTGGCGGCTACGCTCGGCTGGAAACGTTAGCTTGATGCTATCAGTTAGCCTGGAGTTAGTTGTTAGCTTATGCTACAACCATTGGCGCTAGCCGTGATGAGGTAGCGGGCCCTGGCACTCTGACTACGGCGTCATCTCTGGCAGAAGATGTCATCGGGCCTGCACCATGACCTGCCGCAGGAGGGGGGTGTCGCGCCGGAGCAAGGCTCCAGCCTTCGCCGCTTCTGGCCCTGCCAGCGAGAGGCCTCGTCAACGTGGTAGACCAACCTGTGTTTGCGGCCTTTTTCGTCCTGCGTACAAGGTGCAGGTAAGATGTCCATTGAACATTACCCCACTCTTCCTTCCTCCCCTTCCCGAATGTTTTGATTAATAACGAGGCTGGCGTGCATGATGTAAAGCTTTTACTCTACAGGTGAGTATGTGCTTCATCTGCCGCGCCATGCACCTGGTGTCACGGCTCTGTTTTTTCTTTTGGTGTCGTATCAGGGGTGAGGTGGTGAGGGGGGTGGGTGAAATTATTCCCCGGTTTGCCCCCCCCCCCCTCACAAGTCTAGCAGCAGCCAGCTCGCGCTGACAACAGCGATGTCATTATTAGACCGGCTGCTTGGTGAAGCAACGATGAAACAAATGTAATGATTGTTTCGTTCATCGCATAGGCTATTTAATTTTAGTCTATTTTAATACAATTCAAATAATCTAATTGTGCTTAGAGGGAATTATTTTCACCGGACATTATGACCGGAGAGATTAAATATGTCTGACTTCAACAGATTTTGCCGGTCAAATACCGGTAATTACCGGCTAACGGAAACGCTGGTTCGCACATGAGCCTGAAGCCGTGTATAAAGCCAGTTTTTTGCACAAACAAGGTTATCGTCTGTGGCTGGCGTGCAGAATGTGAAGCTGTTACCCTAACAGGTGTAATGCGCTTTCATGTAGCGCCAGGGACCGAAACTAGAGAGCGCCACCCGCCATTTGCGCTCAGTTTTTACATTTGGCGCCTCCCACTGAGAGGTCTGACCGCCGTGTGGCGGGCAATCAAATAGTCATGTGAAAACCGAAAATCATGATCCAATTCTTTAGCGGAGTTCTCACTCGCTGTCTCAGCACAGACATGCAGCGCACCGCGCACTGCTGCTGCTGCTGCTGCTCCTACCCCCTCTCCACCTGTTTCTGTATGCCTGCATGTAAACAGAGGCTATTGCCTCCGAGTCACCGTGACGTTAGTCTAGTCAGTGTGGGACCTTCGTGAGATAACGTTAGCTACCGTTACAAAATGACCCAGTCAACTATTCACTTAGTTTAATACATGAGGCATTGTGTAACGTTATCCAGCCGGCTAGCTACTGATAGCTCCAGACATCAACAAATCCTCCAGCAATAGTCCAGTGCATAATACCTCCGTTGGCTAGGTAGCTCACTAGTCACTACGAAATGTCGCAGTAAACTAAATAGTTCACTGAGGTGTTGTCCCAACGCCATCCAGCAGTAGCTACAGATAGCTCCTGGCATCAATGTCCTACAACAACAACATGTGTATTCGAGTCCCTGGCTTACATCGCATGAGTGAGGGCTGCTGAATAGGGTCCAGCTGTAGCTCAGGAGAATCCTTTTGCATGCTGAATGTAGCGTTTAGGGTCCAGCTGCAGCGCCGGAGAATCCTTGCTGGAGCTGGAGGCCACTCGAGTATACACACAGACAGTGGAGCTGTTTGCAGACAGCGAGGTGGCGATGTCTCGCAGATAACACAATCACAAGTATGATTATATAATATATATATTTTATTAAAAAAAAATTATATAAAATAATAATAATAAAAAAATGTATCAAAAAAAAGTTGGCAGGTAAGAAATATGCTTGGCGGGTAGATTCTTCCCATCTACCCGCCACTGGCCGGTGAGTCAAAAAGTTAATTTCGCTCCCTGTGTAGCGCGCTACGACTGGTGTCATGGCTCTGCTTTGTTGTTGCATCGTATCAGGGGTGAGGGGTCATAAGGGGTGGACTAATAACCCCTCCCCCCTTTACTGATTGGCCGGGAGGTGGGACCTCCTGTCAGTCAGTCTCCCTGTCGGCTGAGGGGTCAGCGCGTCACAGGGAGGGGGAAAAACTGTTTGTTTTCTGCTCTGCTCTCTATTAAAGTGTGTATTGGGCCGTTGGTTGGTCACTTGGCCCAATTGTTATTACATGTATCTTTTTCAATTGTTACTCACGTAGAGGTCTCTCTGGGGGAACTTCTGTCTTCCCCTCTTATGTAAAGAGCAGAATTGACAGACGCGTCATATGAGACCCGTGTCTGTCTTATAGGCCGGCTTCCTGCTGCTCGTCCCAGACAGCATGGAGGAAACGTTGTCTGGTGTTTCTTATTAGAATTCGCCATCGATATGTTTCGGGTTCTCGACGTGCATATAGCACTGGCCCTGGGTGCTTTCCATGTGGAACCACTTTATGGCTGGCGCGCCTTGGTTGCCCAATTGGCGGAGGCCGTAGAAACGGCGTTTTCTATGCGGGCGGCTGGGAAGGAGATTTTATCTCTACCGAGCGCCAGTGCACTAGGTTAGACTTGACGGCTCACGTGCATCTCCGGGGGGAGATGACTGAGTAGATCAAAACATTGGCGGAGGGGTCTCACGCCCATGAGGTGGGCCACCAGGAGCAGTGCATTCGCGTACTGACCGTCTTGGTGGCGCCCTCTGATGTTTTAGATCGACACGCGTACCTACCCCCCTCTTAGGACTGGGGATGGCGGCGTGACTAGGACGCGGGACTGGTTCTGGTCGTGCCGGACCAGGTCAGTTAACCCGTTGTCCACCGGGGCGCAGATCTGCTGTTCTGGTACCCCGAAGGACTTTGTGCTTTTCCGGGGGGAAAATGCCGGGTCGGGCCGGGCGTCGCGGGGATTGATGTCGTGGATGTGTGTGTCATATGTATGCCACCACGGGTTGCCCTAAAACAGCGACGTGCTTGGTCCATACTGTGTTGTACCTTGCGCTGTGTTAGGGGGCTTGGGCCCTCTCCATTTGTTTCACCCCTCCCTCCCTGCTAGGACGGGGCTGGGAGGGGGCTGTCGGGGAGGTTGTTGTCAACTCCTCTAGGCATCCCTGTGTAGGTCCCGGTCCGCCGGGCCCAGGTCCGAACTCGTTCTCGTCGACCTGTTGGCCTGGGTTAACCCTTTGAAAACTGAAACACTTGTGCTGCTTGTATAGCCTGTGTATACACGCAGGTATGTTTCTGAGTTTTCTTTGTGGGTTAAGGGAACAACCGCCTCCTGTTACACTAAACATAGGGGGGTGGTTGGTTCTCCGGTGTATTGGTAGCAGAGTCGACTCTCGGGTTGAGGCCGCGCTTGACCCCGTCTGCCCTCACAGTAGATCCCTTAGGCGCCTGTCTAGTCCGCAGTGCTCCAGGCACAGGTTGAGTTCTGCTCTTGGGGCCTGTTGCCTGGATTGAGGGATCAACCTCCTTGGGGGTTGTCTCCCCGGCACGCCGACTGGCCCCACAGTGTTGTGGGGGAGTAGCCTCTTGTAGAGTGCTTCAGAGTGACGTGCCGAGGGGTTGTCCTAGGGCTGGGACCTCCTCCGCGCTCCGCTGCTACGGCCTTGCCACAGGGTTGGGTTCTTGACCTTCGACCCCGTGATGTTGGGGGCTGTGATGGAGGTGTTTTGCTTCCCGTCCGTTCCCTGGTGGCATGTGGGATGCGCGCCTGAGTGGTCGCGGGTCCTTCTGAATGAAGGTAAGTCCCACGGTCTGCTCACCCTGTGTGTTTGAGGTGCTAAACCCTCTTCGCACAGTCGGATCCGATCCCCTCCCGTCCTCCACTAGGGGGGTCCTGGGGGCTCGGGTCCTCCCCGGTTCTGATGGTTGTGGGGGGCCTCAGCGGGTACATCTGTCGAGCTTTTCGCTCTGCTCAGCTCCAGTGTTCCATAAAGAGCAGAGCATAAAGCTATACGATCTATAACGTAAGGTTATCCTATAACCCTAGTTATGAATATAGCGAGCGTTCTGCTCTGACTCACTGAGGACCCCGTGGTCTTCGCCTTCGCGGTGAAAGACTTGGGAAGGAGCTGATGGTGTGGCCACAACCCTGCTTATATGGAGGACGGATGTGGGTGTGGCCAGGCGGATGGGTGTGTGCATGTGGAGAAAATATTCATTATTAGAGTGGATAAAGGGATAGTTCCATAAAGAGCAGAGCGCTTGCTATACTCATATAACTAGGGTTATAGGATAACCTTACGTTACATGGAGTCATTGATGTATCTGTCAGTTGAAAAAACCTATCCGGTCTAAGCTTTCTGTCAGTCAAAATGTGTAGAAATCTAGTCGAGGGACAGGTGCATCATCAGTCCTGTATCAAATGGACACTCATTGATCAATTATAATAATAATAGAAAAAATAACTTATTTAGACGGACACCGCAGATTACTGTGTTCGCCCCCTAGTGGTAAATGGACTGCATTTACATAGCACTTTTATCCAAAATCGCTTTACAATTTATGCCTCACATTCAACTATTCACTCACACATTCACACACCGACGGCAGAAGCAACCATGCAAGGTGCCAACCGTTTTAGCAGTTTAGGTGTTAAGGACACTTCGACAGGCTGCTGGGAGGAGCCGGAATCGAACGAGGAACCTTCAGATTACCAGATGACCGCTCTACCTTCTGAGCCACTGTTCGTCCCCAAGTTATTAATATTCAACAAACCTTTGGCTGCTAACAAATAACATTTTCTGGTCGAGACTGAGTCTAGTTTGCAGATGAGAAAGTTACATTCATACCCTATAGACAATGGTCCTCATTCTCGAATGGACATACGTAAAAGTTACCAAGGAATTCCTTCGTAACTCGATTTACGGCATTCTCGAACCGCTTCATATTGTAAATTCATTGTAGGATTTACGAACTTGTGCGCCCGTGTTTTCAACAGCTTTCTCTGGGACAAGTCATTGGGGATTGCCGATACTACAGACATCCGTGGAATTAAATAATTATAATGATAAAATACGAAAATATTTGTATCATTAACAATTACCTTTTGCATTTATAGTCCTGACTCAATGAGGCATTGTGAGCATTACACACACACTGCAAATGAAATAAATAAGAACTAAACCGATCGCCGCAGATATAGCTACTGTATAGTGGAATATAGGGATGTCCCGATGCGATCACGTGATCGGGGCCGTTCATGTGATTTTCAGAGGATCGGGATTGAGAAAAAAAGAATGAAACAAATTTAAAGTTTTATTTTATTCAACAAACATGACCATGTTCACGTCTTAAACTCATACTGAGGCCTTAGTTTTGGTTTTAAATTACATATCATCATTCATTTATTTATTGTCACACAGAGCAGAAGAATTTGCCAAAACAAACACATTTCCTTTGATTTACACCGTCGCACGACAGTGACGTTTGCCGAAAATAGCAGACCTCACAAGGCGTCGCTCCCGAAACACCGGCAGGTCCACCTGATGACTGGAGCAGCTAGACAAAATGTCAGAAGTTTGGAAGCATTTTAAAATGTAAACTGAAGCCAGTCCAATAGCCAGTTGCAATGTTTGCAAGGCGGACGTTCCGCGTGTGTTCAACACGAACAATCTAATACGTCACGTTAGGGCTGGGCGATAAAACGATAACGATAACTATCGCGATAAATTATTTCCTCGAAATAAACATGAAACGTGGTCGCAAAGTTTCGATATATCGATTTTCCAAGCTTGGCTCCGTTCAGCCTCGGCTCAGCACACTCACTAACAACAACCAGCGTTACGTGATGACGTACTTACGCACAACAGCTAACAACCAATCAGTGAAGGTGATGGCCGAGACCCGGAAGGAGGTAGGACTCACTCAACAACAAGGCTTGCTAGGCTAATTAGCTTGCACGGCGGCGTTTTATATATTTACGTGCCGAGTATGTGTTTTTTTTTTATTCTGAGGCCACGTTTATGGTAGTGTGGGATATACAGTGGACGCCGTTTCAATATATTGTGGCGGAAGAGAGTATTTTAGTGTCATATTTAGCACATTGTCATGGAATACAACGCTTAGAACCAACAGGCTGGCTAGGACAACTAGCTTGCACGGCACTGTTTTATATATTTACGTGCCGAGTATGTGTGTGTTTTGAATTCTGAGGCCACGTTTATGGTAGTGTGGGATATACAGTGGACGTCGTTTCAATATATTGTGGCGGAAGAGAGTATTTTAGTGTCATATTTATTGTCATGAGATACTCCGCTTGTCGGCTAACGTGCGCAGACTGATGACGACATCAACTCGACTTGAGACATTCGCAGCAGCATAAGAAGTTAATTAAACTTGACGGACATTATATCGACGATAATTATCGATATCGAATTATATGAAAATAATTTTATAATTTTATCGCGATAACGTTTTTGGTCATATCGCCCAGCCCTACGTCACGTTAACGTTATGTGACTAGAGCGAGCAAAGGAATGGGGGACTGGTGCTCTGCCAAACAGCTGTATTGAATGCCTCGCTTGAATGAAAAACGTTCACCTGGATAACGTCAACATTCGCTTTGTGAGGATTATTTGTCGGCGTTTCAGACCAAAATGGACCAAATCATTACGTAAGTCGAACACTGTGAATGTATATACTAATGTGCAAACAGATTGAAACTTTGAATATTCTCAGGGGATCAGGGTGAATGTAATGCGAGCTGCCGCGCTCGATGGGCTATTGAGGGAACAGAGGAGCTTGTCTCGGTTCGCCAGTTTCTGACAAAAATGTGTCAAATTGGTTACTAATGTGAAAGATCGGATCGGGAAAGATCGGTATCGGCAGATACTCAAAATCACATGATCGGGATTGGATCGGGAGCAAAAAAATGCGATCGGGACATCCCTAGTGGAATATACTGTATTAACACATTGAGTGCCACGCCCCTTCCGGGAAGTGCATCTGGCCTTACCGTCCATTAACCTAGAGCCATATGAAATCCATTTAATTTTTTTCCAAATTCCATTTGATTTCCCCCCAAATTCAGTTTTTTCATTTTAATATTTCAGAATTCTGTATTTTGCCTTTTACGCCCATTTTACCATCATAAATAGTGTCTAATAAGTGGGAATGAATAAATGTCCACAATTTAATAAGATATAACAGTCCATTTAATGTTTTTAAGTGCTGCAACTAAAAAATACAGTTCAATTTTTCAAATAATATTGTGACAAAATAAAAATACACATTTCAAGTGTAAACAAGATACAGCTAGCTACTTTTATCACAATGTCAGTAGCCTAGCTATATCTATTATATTGTGATGGAATATAGTAATTCATAATTTATGCACCTTTAGTTTATTTCATTTATAAAGGACAGTGTGTAGGCCTACTGACAATCATTTGCAAATAGATGGGTGCACCAGATTTAGCAAGAAGCTATAATTTCCATCTATAGTCCTATGTACTATAACGTTACATAGCTATTTAAATCACAATAGTGTCAGTGATTAGCCTCGCCCTCTAGCTGTATCTATTGTGATCACCAGAGATCATCGTTAGAGAGTTGGTGTGTTTTGGGAAGCACAGTCCTTGTTCCTGACATGGCTTTTGAAGTGATCTTCGCATGTGTTTTTGCGGGTCCAGTCCACGGTATGTTGACAGAATTTGCAAAACACCTTATCGACTGAAGCATAAAAGTCATTAGGATACTGCTCTGCTCTGAATTTAGGGCTTAGTGCGGAATTTCTTCCGACGTTAACGTTAAAGACGCACCGAAGCAGCTAGACGCTTGGATATTTCTCTGTGTTGTGTGTAACACACTGTAGTGTCCCCGATCATGTTCGCGTTGCACCAAACGTTCCATATTCTCCCGAACACGGAATTTCAGTCCAGATTAGGGCAAATTCTGCAATATTCCACGTTTTACAGTTGATTCCATTTTTATTGGTCAATTCCGCAATTCCGTGAACGCGGATTTCATATGGCTCTACATTAACTCCATGTAAACGCTCACCTTGTTTGTAGAGCTAAACCTATATTTGATATTATAGCTATGGGTCTAATAACGCCGTCGATTGTCAGTGAGTTGCTTCCAGTCAACGTGCAAAAAACAGATGATTTTTTTAGGGATGCCCCGATCGATCGGCCACCGATCGTTATCGGCCGATAATCAGTATAAATATGCGATCGGTGATAATGCTTTATTTTTCGCCGATCGTCAAAGCCGATCTCATTCGCTGAGTTCTGTCTCAGACACCGGGTGGTGCGGGGTCTGCTCCTCCCTCCCGCACGCATGTAAACACGGGTCTAGTCTAGTGAGACGGGACACGGGAGGACGGCGTCGGCGTCTCCCTGAGCTAACGTTAGCTTAGCTACCGTTACAAAATGACCCAGTCAACTATTCACTTTTAGTGTAATACATGATGAGGCATTGTCTAACCGAACGGTATCTAGCCGGCCAGCTACCGATAGCTCCTGATATCAACAAACGCTCCAGCAAGTATAGTAGAGATGTGTATGATACCTGTTAGCTGTTAGCTGTTAGCTCATGTTAGTTCACTGTTCAAAACGAAATGTCCCATTGAACGAAATAATTCACTGAGGCGTTGTATTAACGTTATATATCCGGCTAGCAGTAGCTACAGATAGCTCCCAGTCCTGATATCAATGTCTTATAACACTGATTCGATGCGTATTCGAGCTGAGGGCTTGTTGAGCACAGTTAAGTAACGTTATACCAATAGGGTCCAGGTGCAGCTCCGGAGAATCCTGGCCGTAGCTCTGCTCGAGGCTACTCGAGTATAGGTCCAGCTGCAGCTCCGGAGAATCCTGGCCGTAGCTGGAGGCTACTAGAGTACACACAGACAGTGGAGCTTGTTGCGTGGTGGCGATGTCTCGCAGATAATACAAGTACAAGTCTAATTATATAAAATTATATAATTTATTTTAATCAAAAACGATCGGTATCGGATCGGTATCGGCCGATATGGCTCATGACGATCGGTGATCGGTATCGGTGGCAAAAAACGTGATCGGGGCATCCCTAGATTTTTTTTATCCGTACATTTCCGTTTTATACTGTTTTGAATATGAATATAGTTTGGGTGCTTCTGAGTAATTCCAGGAGAAAGACGCGAAAAACAGCATTTTTGTGTAATTCAATAAACACGTTGTCATTTTTCGCCTGATTATCGAATCTTCCTGAAAT
Organism: Notolepis coatsorum; assembly: GCF_963971535.1. Taxonomy (NCBI): domain Eukaryota; kingdom Metazoa; phylum Chordata; class Actinopteri; order Aulopiformes; family Paralepididae; genus Notolepis; species Notolepis coatsorum. Next base: position 59,668,185 of record NC_140174.1, on the reverse strand, counting down.
CAACGCTAGATGATCATTATTATGTCTTCTCGTGCATACATGAAATGGGCCCTGGAGCGCGGCGCTCCCCCCCCCCCTCCTGCACCCAACGGTAAACAGCCACACACAGCACACACAGACAGCTTCAATCGCGGTAGAAAATAATATCAGATCAACGCAAGATTGGATATAGAGTCCTTACCTGGTCTCTGATGTAATGCAAAATAAAGAATCCAATTATCTGATCGCCATTCCAGTTATCCACAGCGATCCTGTCTCCGACGTTATAGCGAATAAAAGAAATACCGCGAGAAAAACGTAGTTCTACGTTTCCGGCACTCGACCGTCGGGCGACAGAAACGTAGTTCTATGTTAACGGCACCCAAAGGGTTAATATGCCATATATACTGTCTTCTTCTCTATGATATTATTTATTGTTGGTTTGATGTATTCCTATTGCTAGAACTAAATAAATGCGTGGAGAAACAGCTTAGTGAGGCAGCCTCAGTGCATGAGCACACACACACAGTATGTGCAAAATGAATCGTCCCAGCAAAGTAGGCTTCTATTATTCTAATGACTTGTTTTATTAGGTATTATAGTAGTAAGTCCTACTGTAGAACATGACATATTAGCATGACAAGCGCTGCAGCGCACAGTCGTTCAGTATTGACATTACTAAATGAGATGTCTGGGTTTCATCACCTGTGCATTAGGGCTGTCTTAAATACTTCGAAGCTTCGTTCGATGAGCATGGGATTCGAATATAAAAATAAAATTCGAATATATTAAAAATAATAATAATAAAGAAAATCCAAATATTTTTAAATTTTTTGTGCAAAATCAACTCTGCCTCTCTTTGTTAACTACAACAAGCAATGCTGTTTGTTATTTAAGATGAGGTCAGACTCGGCACTGACATATTTGTGTTCATTGTGCTGCTTTTATAAAGCCTCAAATGACTGCAATATTTCATGAAAGCAAAGTGTTTCGTTTGTCTTAAGATTTAAAAAGGTTTAAACTTTACAGCACTGACAAAGTTGAACAAAGTGCTGTATTTCTTTTTTATAATAATATAACATTTATAATATATATTTTTTTATCTCAAAGCTTCGAATTAAAATCGAATCTCGGCCCCGAAGCTTCGAATTCCAATTTTCTTTTTCGAAGGTCAGCCATACTGTGCATTGTATGTTACTAGTGCACTTTACTGTTACATTTGCACTCTGGTTGGATGGTGTATTATACTTGTACTCAGGGAGCGAAATTAAAGCCCGCCAAGCGCCATTTGCGGGCAGATTTTACGTTTGGCGGGTGGGACTGAGAGGTCTGTCCGCCATGTGGCGGCCAACGAAATAGTCATGTGAAAACCGATCGAATAACATGATCCAATTCTTAGCGGAGTTCTCACTCGCTGTCTCAAGCACACAGACATGCAACGCGCTGCTCCTCCCTCCTCCAGCCCCTCCCAACCCCATGTAAACAGAGAGGCTAGAGTCGGGCCGGGCAGTCTGCTGACTGCTCTAACGTTAGCTACCGTTACAAAATGACCCAGTCAACTATTCACTTTTAGTTTAATACTGAGGCATTGTCCGTTATCTAGCCGGCTAGCTACTGATAGCTCCCGATATAAACAAATGCTCCAGCAAGTCTAGTAGTGCATAATACCTCCGTTGGATAGGTAGCTACCTAGTACACGTTAGCTTCAGTAGGGTCCAGCTGGAGGCTACTCGAGTATACACACAGACAGTGGAGCTGTTTGCAGATAGCGAGCATTTTGACTTGTTGCGTGGTGGTGATAACGTTAGCTACCGTTACAAAATGACCCAGTCAACTATTCACTTAGTTTAATACATGAGGCATTGTGTAACGGTATCCAGCCGGCTAGCTACGGATAGCTCCCGACATCAACAAATGCTCCAGAAATAGTCCAGTGCATAATACCTCCGTTGGCTAGGTAGCTCACTAGTCACTACGAAATGTCGCAGTAAACTAAATAGTTTACTGAGGCGTTGTCCCAACGCCATCCAGCAGTAGCTACAGAAAGCTCCTGACATCAATGTCCTACAACAACTAGGGCTGTCTTAAATACTTCGAAGCTTCGAAGCTTCGTTCGATGGCACAAGCTTCGAACATTAAAAAAAAATCGAAGTTTAAAAAAAATATATATATATATAAATTCTTTTTTCAAAACGTTTTTTTTTCAATTTTTTTTTTACTTCGATTTGTGTGTGTGCGTGTGTGCGTGTGTGTGTGTGTGAGAACTACCCATCCCAGTTAGGACAGCCGAATCCCGTCCAATCTTTCGCCGTCGACTAAAGACTCACTTCTTCAACCATTATCTGAAATGATAAAAAAAAAAAAAAAAAATCTAACCGTGACTAACCTTACTGTCATGCACTTTTCCTAATAAACTAACCTACACTGTAACACGCAACACTTTGATAAACATTGTTACTCAGCTGATAGAGTTGTACCCTTCTTGCTGTCTTGTCGTACAGAACTTGTAAGTCGCTTTGGATAAAAGCGTCAGCTAAATGACTAAATGTAAGTGTGTGTGTGTGTGTGTGTGTGTGTGTGTGTGTGTGCGCGCGCATGGGGCCATTGGGTGGGGCCGGGGGACAAATACACTGGAGGAAAGTAACCCAGCTCAGCACTGCCCAAATTATATCATCACTATTGCCTGTTTGAAGGATATCATCCTCAAATACATATACACCTACATGCCTTGTAGAATTCCACACATAAGAAAGAAAGATACTGGGATGAATAAACAAAATAGGAAATAAAATTTAGATAAGGTGCTACTGAGATGTTTTGGTGAGTTCTTTGTTTTTTTGTGGAAGTTGCCCTTCTTAAAAATGCATGAACATTCACTGATAATTGGTCTGTAGTGGAGTCTACAAGGTCTACATTGCCGGACCATGTAGAATCCGGACCTTGTAGACTGACATAATTCTGTGCATAGTTTAGTCTACACAGGCCATATTTCAAATAATCAAAATCTTACTTCATTCATCTTAAACATTCTTGATTTGGGGGATTGGTAGTTCCCATGAAATCTGAAGTTGTTCAAACGACAACAGCGATCCACCTTGAATTAAATCACACAGCTGAGTGAAACCTTGTTGGCTCAGTCACGAAAGGGGCTACTTAATTAATTAATCCAACCCACTTTATTTATAGAGCACATTTAAAAACAACAAAGTTTATGAAAGTGCTGTACAAGTCCCACAACATAAGATAAAAAAAAATAAAAATTATTTAAAAAAAAAAATCGAAGCTTCGAATTAAAATTGAAGCTCGGCCCGAAGCTTCGATTGCCAAAAAAAGCTTTGAAGGTCAGCCCTAACAACAACATGCGTATTCGAGTCCCTGGCTTACATCGCTGCTGAATAGGGCCCAGCTGTAGCTCAGGAGAATCCTTTTGCATGCTGAATGTAGCGTTTAGTGTCCAGCTGCAGCGCCGGAGAATCCTTGCTGGAGCTGGAGGCCACTCGAGTATACACACAGACAGTGGAGCTGTTTGCAGACAGCGAGGTGGCGATGTCTCGCAGATAACACAATCACAAGTATGATTATATAATATATATATTTTATTTAAAAAAAATTATATAAAATAATAATAATTTTTTTTATCAAAAAAAAGTTGGCAGGTAAGAAATATGCTTGGCGGGTAGGCTTGGCGGGTAGATTCTTCCCATCTACCCGCCACTGGCCGGTGAGTAAAAAAGTTAATTTAGCTCCCTGCTTGTACTGTATAATGACAATACATTTTAATCTAATCTCATTTTGAGATCAGTCGCCACTTACGAAGACCGTTTCACATGTTCAGGAACCCGGAGGAGGATTTTTGTAAATGTGTTAGTATGATATTTTTACCAAGATATTTACAAAGGTACTTGTGAACATGTTCGAGAATGAGGACCAATGTCTTGATATAGACTTTTTCAAACTTGACAACTTAATATTCTAAATGGTTCCAAGTTTATTTCCTGTTGCAGTGTTCACTAATATACAATAGCTGACAGGGAATACACTTGGGCCTAAGCTGTTTCCCTAGCGACGGCATTTCACTGAAAAGGTCTATAGCTTGGTCCAACCTTTGGCCAAGTCGGTAACATTCATTCATGTCGTGTAGACCTTTGGTTATTTGCTTGGTATATCTAAATGCCCTATTTTCCTGCTTGGTTCAAGTGCAATACTCTGTTCCCTAAGTCTAGCTTTGCCTGTCAGTCTGTCTGCATTCTTCTGTCGGGAGACAGCCATTCAAGACCTGCTGCACCCAAACAGACAACTATTATTATGTACCTAATGGAACAGGAATGGTTACTCGGATACCGAATCCTCCCCCCTGACCGACCTTTCCATCTCAGTCGAGAATGCAGCTGTGACCGCGTCCGCGACCGCCAAGAACCTTGGTGTTGTCCTCGACGACCAGTTGAACTTCTCTGCTCACATCGCAGCGACAACCAGAACCTGCAGATTCCTCCTGAGCAACGTCAGAAGGATCCGCCCCTTCCTGACAAAAGAAGCCACCCAACTCCTCGTCCAATCAACAGTCATCTCCCGCCTCGACTACTGCAACGTGCAACGCACTGCTCGCTGGCCTCCCGGCCACTGCCACCAAGCCTCTTCAACTCATTCAGAACGCAGCGGCCCGCCTGATCTCAAACCTACCGAAGTCGGCCCATGTTACCCCACTTCTTAGGGACCTGCACTGGCTCCCCATTGCTGCACGCATCCGCTTCAAGGCCCTCGACCTAGCATACCGTGCGGCAAAGGGAAACGCTCCCGCCTACCTCCGGTCAATGGTCTCTAACATGTATCTTCTGGCCGCCTCAGACCTACTCCTATCCAAGCTCCGTGAGGGTCATCAAAGAGAAATCGCCTATTCTCAGTCCTTGCCCCACAACGACAACGCCTCTACTTCCTCAGGCGCCTAAGGAAGTTCCAAGTCAGCCAGAAGATCCTTAAGAACTTCTACTCATGTACAATAGAGAGCATCTTGACCGGCAACATCACCTCCTGGTTTGGGAATAGCACTGCACAAGACCAAAGCAGACTACAAAGAGTGACACGTTCAGCCGAACGCACAATTGGAGGGGGGCTCCCCACCCTCCAGAACATTTACTACAAGCGTTGCAAGGGCAAGGCTAAGAGAATCATTAAAGACTCCAGTCACCCGAACAACTGCCTCTTTGAACTGCTGCGGTCAGGCAAGCGATACAGGAGTCTCAAGGCGAGCACAGAAAGACTCAGAAGAAGCTTCTATCCCCAGGCCATCAGGCTGCTAAACGAACAATGAATGAACACTACAACAACGCACATAGCACACACATCCACACGCACACACTCACTTTAAACAAACACACTGTAGCACCCACTCCACACACTTATAGCACACACCCACTTTAAACAAACACACTGTAGCACCCACTCCCCACACTTTATATTTATGGATGAAGGATTGCACTACAACTCGTACACCTTACTGTAAATTGTACCTAAAATTGTACCTCATCCCATTTCTGCTTTGCACTAGATAGTACTGTACATTAGTACACTGCATAGTATTGTGTATTGTATATTATATGGTAACTCAGAACATTGTACATATGTCTATACCGAACACTGTGACCTCATTTTCTTCTTCTAAATTCATGCTATATTATGTTATTATGTTATTTGATACTATCTTGTCTAGCACAGTCTCTGGAGCGTAACAGTAAGAAGCATTTTGTATGAAAGTATTCTGTACTTCTGTATGACAACTATTAAAGAACTTGAACTTGAACTTGAACAATGGTGGAATGAACTACCGCACCCCAGTTAGGACAGCCAAAACCCGTCCAATCTTTCGCCGTCGACTAAAGACGCACCTCTTCAACAATTATCTGAAATAAAAAAAAACACACACACACACACACACACACACACACACACAGGCTACCACAAAAGCAACCACACACCTATTATATCAGACAACATAGTGAACATAGTTTGACAGACACTTGAGCTTGAATTTAGCACCAGCCACCAGCCAAATGTGCTGTAAATTACCACCAGCTACCAGAAAAGTACTATACATTTAGCCTGTGGGTGGTAACTAAGTCTGTCAGTTCTACTTGCCACCTTGCCAGGTAATCTGTAGCTGTGTTCAGTGTAAATATGTGTATTTCTATAGCAGAATAGGTATAGTTAGCCGGCAGCCCGGCACCATCGTATCAACGTGAGCCAGTTGCATTAGGATTAAAAAATTTCAACATTCACTCACCCCGTTTTATATTACATTCCCAAAGAAGTGCCTCCGTCTCTCGTAGTCTCGTTGTGCTGGATGAAGTCACTGGCGGCGAGGGTTTTGCTTAAATCCGAACAGACTCCAGTCCTTTAATTGTCCAAATGCGACAAGTGTGTGCAAGTTTAGCTCTTGTTTGACAAAACGTTAGCCATCTGTGGTCAGGGAGCTCATCGTGGGCTGGAGTGACGGTGGTTAACTTCGACGCTTCATCGTTCAATGGTAACGTATTATTATTATTGCTTTAGCAGTCTGCTCAGAGATAGAGGAAATGCATACAGGTTAGTGTGATGCACCTCTGTGTTCTCCTCACGTGACTCACAATAGCCAATGCTGCCGCCATCTTGCTCAGCTCAGCTCTGTGCGGGAAATACGGACCGCCTCCCCTGCCCTCTGCTGGCCGTGCTGTGTGTGTGTGCACTACAACCAATGCAGTCCCTGTCGAAACTCCGTTTCAGTGTAAATAGAAACTGAACCCCAACTGTGATTGTGACTAGGGATGGGTATCGTTAGGATTTTATCGATACTACTACTCTTATCGATACTGCTTAACGGTTCGGTACTTTATCGATACTCTTATCGGTTCTTTTTGGTTCTTTTTTTGCAAGAAAAAAAGACAATTAATTAAGAACAGAATCAACATTGCTTTATTATTTATAAATACAACTTTATAAATAAGTATTATAAATAAATATAATTTCTTCAGCAACAGCAGCAGCAATGTTCTTTTATATAACTTTATAAATAAATATAATAAATTAATATAATTTCTTCAGCAACAGCAGCAACAATGTTTTAAATGTGTCTGACTCTGAATTATAGACTTTTTATAATAAACAACAAATGCAAAAGGCTAACAGAACTGTGACACTGGTTCACCCTATCCTCTGTCATCCTTCCTCTAGCTGCTAGGGATAAAGGACTTTGGGTGGTGGAGGGAGGTAGAGGGAGGATGTGGTGGCCCTGGGCTCACTGGCCTGGGACATAGTGGCTGACGCCTCAGCTTGACGATCTATAAAAAGTTTAGATTGTAGTATTTGTAGCTAAACAATTGTTTTGTTTATTAGCCTATTTGTAATAATTCGTTATTAGCCTAGGCAACTCCGTATCTTGGCTTACGGTTACGGCTGCAGTGGATGCAGATGGAACACTGCGCGCAAGGCAGTCGAATACGCGCATTTCTGCACACTAGTATCATGTTTTGCCAACAGATGTTTTGATAAATTGATTTGCTCGTATTGCCACCCTTACTGGCAAATGTTTTGTTGCACTTGTGGCAACGTGCATTGTCGGCATTGACCCTTGTAAAGTATATCCATACTTTAGAACGCTTCGCTCTATCCGCCATGATCACGACTCAGTGCATGCAGAGCTGCTGTCTGTGTGCAGAGCGCTATAGCACGGGGCGTCGGGGACTTTCATTAAGGAGTACCCGTATGTAGTACCCGGATGTCTATGTGTAGCACTAGCGAGCGACTCGCGAGGAGTGTGTGTAATAATTGACTCGCTGGCTGCGGCTCGCTTCTCGTGCAGAGACAGAGAGGATCGTTCGCAACTTTTAAATAATAATAATAATAATAATAATTTCTCTAGAGTATCGATAGCAGTACCGAGGACGTCAGAGCTTATAAATACTCCGGTATTTTCTAATATAGTACCGGTTCCCGTTTAAAACCGGGGTCCGGGGGGCATCCCTAATTGTGACGGTATTGATTTTCAATACCGTCGGTATCTCTAAATACCCCGGTATACCGTAATACCGTCATACCGCCCAAGCCTACCGGAAATGGATTTAGACGATCGCCGTCAAATAAGTGGGATCTTTTTCCTCCAGTCTCATCGTCGAACGGTAAGAGGACGCTGACGTTACTTTCAGCGTGTTTGTTTATTATTATCCATGCAAACCGCTCTGATCAATATATCACCCATACTACATAAAGCATTTACTGACGATCACGCAATTATAAACGACCCCCCCCCCCCCCGTTCACCCGCGCATGATCAGTCATAACGTTTAGGATCATCAACAAACGGCATTTGATAATCTATATATGCGTTTATGCCTATATCTCACGTTCTAGGAATTACTGCAGAAAACGATAAAAACATATTTATATTCTAGACGGTATTTTCGTATGAATATATGAATGAAAAAGTTAAACGTTCCTACATCCTGAACGATTGATAATCGATGTTGAATGGGCCATAGTAATGTCAATTTAGCAATATAATTAAAAAAGTTATAGCCCTGCAAAGAAGGTGAACATCTCCATAGGCTTACAGTGCTGGCAGAGAGTGGTATAAGATGCTCAAATTGCGTGGCTGGGAATGTGTTAAGAGTCACTCCAATCCAGTGTCAGTTCTGAAGTGCCAGAGAGACCTACAGTATCATGGTCTCATCTTGTGTGTGTGTGTGTTTAGTTGTGTGATCAGGGACCGAAACTAAAGCCCGCCGCCCGCCAGGGGCGGTCTGTTTTTACCTTTGGCGCATGACACTTAGAGGGCTGCCCGCCGTGTGGCGTGTAGACGTGTAGTTCATAACGATACTCGTGTGCGAGTACAGATTATAGCCGCTCGTCTTTTTTTTCTCCGCCGCGAGATCGTTAAAAAACCCACATTGCACTCAAGTCAACGGTCCAATCACAGTAGAGTGACGTGACTGGTTTCATGAGAAAAAAAAGCAAATGACCAATCGGAAGCTCCCATTTGGCTTGTTTACTTCTGTCTGCTCTAGTCTATATCGGACCTCCATGAACTAACGTTACTGTTTAAACAATGACCCAGTCAACTATTCACTTTTAGTTTAATACATGACGAGGCATTGTCTAACGGTATCTAGCTGGCTAGCTACTGATAGCTGCTGATATCAACAAATGCTCCAGCAATAGTCTACTCGAGTGCATAATACCTCCGTTCCCTCGTTAGCTAGCTTAGCTAGCTCACGTTAGATGATCCATCTGTCCCAGTAAACTAAATTGTCTTAACGTTATCTACCGGGCTAGCAGTAGCTACAGATAGCTCCTGATATCAATGTCTTATAACATTGATTGAATGCGTATTCTAGCTGAGGGCATGTTGAATGTGATTTGACAAAAGAACCGTAACGTTCTAAATAGGGTCCAGCTGCATCGCCGGAGAATCCTTGCATGCTGAATGTAGGGTCTAGCTGAATATAGGGTCTAGCTGCAGGGCCGGAGAATCCTTGCTGGAGCTGGAGGCTACTCAAGTATACACACAGACAGTGGAGCTGTTTGCAGATAGCAAGCATTTTGACTTATTGCGTGGTGGCGATGTCTCGCAGATAATACAACTACAAGTATGATTATATAATATATATTTTATTTAATTTTTTTTTTATATAAAATATATATATATATTTTTTTGTAATCAAAAAAATGTTGGCAGGTAAGAAATATGCTTGGCGGGTAGACTCTTCCCATCTACCCGCCACTGGCCGGTGAGTCAAAAAGTTAATTTCGCTCCCTGTGTGTGATACTTTGCTCTCCATGGCGTGACTGGTTACTCCAGTTCAGCTCTGAAGTTCGGGGTTTTGAATTTCTAATAATGGCGTGTGTGTGTGTGTGTGTGTGTGTGTGTGTGTGTGTGTGTGTGTGTGTGTGTGTGTGTGTGTGTGTGTGTGTGTGTGTGTGTGTGTGTGTGTGTGTGTGTGTGTGTGTGTGTGTGTGTGTGTGTGTGTGTGTGTGTGTGTGTGTGTGTGTGTGTGTGTGTGTGTGTGTGTGTGTGTGTGTGTGTGTGTGTGTGTGTGTGTGTGTGTTTGTTTAGCTTCTCCCGTAACTTCAGTTCATTAACCCCTTGCCCCCTCCCCCCCCCTGCCTGGGGGCGCAGTAGAAACAGAAGAGAATGGAAACACTCCAGTTTCCCTACATACCTAGGGGTCCTATTTATTCACCGTTTATATATATTCCACATGCTTGAAGAAGTGTTGGTTGTCTATGTGTTTCTATGTTGAGAATTCACAGTGTGTGTGTGTGTACTGTGTATACATGTTGCACCAAACCCAGACCTCCATCCCCAGTACAGTCCAGTTCAGTTCCGGTGCTACTGACCTCTCTGTTCAGATATAGAACAGATCAGGTTTCTTTTTTCTTTTATCACTATTTTTTTTTTTTTTTTATTACATGGATAAAACAAAACATGACACATAATACAAGAATAATAATAATAAACAGAACAACACCAGACAATAATAATAATAACGACAATAGAATGACAGTAGAACAACAACAATAATAAATACAGATCCTAAAAATAAAAACACCACAAAAGACATTAGACATTTGACCAACACCCCAACCCCGCTCCGCTGCTATAGTGGTCGTAACTTCAAATCAGGTTTCTATGAAGAAAATTAACCTGAGTTACTAAAACCTGGATTCCTATTTTAGGTAGAAAGAGCGGGATCACTTTACACCTCGTTATCTCTGCACTTGTTAACCTGTGACTGGATCATGTCTGCACTTGTTAACCTGTGACTGGATCGTCCACATAGGGTCAAGCTAGCATTGGACAGTAAAGAGTTAACAGCCAGCTTGCTGGTTGGTTGGCTGGATAGATGGACTGACACACACACACACACACACACTGTCTTCTTTCCACGCTACTGTCACCATGGCAACTAAGCCCTCCGCTTTTGTTGCTAAAATGGTTGCCGGGAGTTGAAGAGACAAATCTACCCTACTCTTTTCTCTCTTTCTCCCCCCCCCCCATCTCTCTCTTCCTCCTCTTCCCCCCTCCTCCTCCCTCTATCCTCCTCATCTATCTGCTCCCCAATTTCATGCATATCCATCCTCTCTACCTCTCCTTCTGTCAGTCTATAACTATCTCCCTTTCTCTGTCTATCTCTCTTTCTCTGTCTATCTCTGCCTCTCTTTATCTGTCTTTCTTTCTCTCTCACTGTCTCTGTCTCTTTATCTCTCTTTCTCTGTCTATCTCTCTGCCTCTCTTTATCTGTCTTTCTTTCTCTTTCACTGTCTCTGTCTCTTTATCTCTATCCATCGCTGTCTTTCTCTACTCTGTCTCTCTCTCTGTCTGTCCTTCTTTCTCTGTCTCTCTCTCTCTTGCTTTCCTTTCCTACACTGACCCCTGCTTGTAGTCCTTTAAGTTTAAGGTAATATAATACACAGGGAAATATCTTCTAGAATTCCTCTATTCTTAGCAGTGTATTGTCCTGCTCTTGTACATTCACTTGTTCATTGTGAGGCTATTCTACAGTCTTATTGTACAATAATTTGATAATAAAATAAATGCTGAAATTGTTTTAGCAGTTCTCTTGTCTCTCTCAACCCTCCTCTCTCTGTCACACACATATAGACATTCCATGTATCTCTGTCCTCTCGCGTTCCTATAGATTTGTGTGGAAATAGGTGGTACATTGGTAAAGTAGTGGTATTTTAAGCCTATATTAACATTTCTCTCTCTTTCTCTCCCTCTCTCTCTCAGCCTTCCCATGGTTTGGTATGGATATAGGCGGTACTCTGGTGAAGCTGGTGTATTTTGAGCCAGTAGACATCACAGCTGAGGAGGAGCAGGAAGAGGTGGAGAACCTGAAGTCCATCAGACGATATCTGACCTCTAACGTAGCCTACGGTAGGTTCCTCTGACCTCCAGTCTACGGTAGGTTCCTCTGACCTCCAACATAGTCTACGGTAGGTTCCTCTGACCTCCAACATAGTCTACGGTAGGTTCCTCAGACCTCCAACATAGTCTACTGTAGGTTCTGGAAATGTGTTCCGCAAGAGCTTCTGGAGGCAGCATGCAGACAAACATGTATGGGGGAGGTCTTGACGTTGTAGAGATTTATCACATTAGCTTAGAATTTATTAGCTTAGTGTTTAAACTAGTGCTGTCAATAGATACAAAAAAATGTAACTAATTAATCTCACAATTTTTTGTAATTAATCTACCGTAGATTAATCTAGATTAAAAATAGCATTTTTCTACTTAAAGGAAAACTCCAACATTTTGGGAAATTAGCTTATTTAACATCTTCCCTGGAGTTAGACAAGAAGATACATACCTTTTTTGTCTCTCTGCATGCATTAGGCTTAGGGAACGCCCGCACCGTTAGCCTAGTTTAGCTTCATCACTGGAAGTGGGTCAGACTTTTACCCTGAAGTTCCCTACAGTCCCCTACAGTCACGAAATACACTCCAAATACAACTCCAAAACGTTCCTGTAAACATGTTGTAAACACTGTGGTAAGTTTTAAGGGGCTAGCGTTACACAATAAATTTGTTATAATAATACCACGAGTGTGGATTCACTCGCCCAAACCCTGTAGCCGTGCATCGCAGTCAGGAAAGGGGCTAACTAGGTCGATAGTCCAGCATCGTTATGTCCTATTCATCAATCTCACAATATTCGCTAACGTTAGACAGATGGAATACAGCCTTCCATCTAAAAACATAAATTAAAACTTACCACAGTCATGGTATCCATAAACTTCAATCGGTTCGGATCCTTTGAATGAAATGAAAATGTAAACAAACACTGGTGTCACGTTAGAAAGTAGCACTGCGTTGCGTGAAATCACTGCGCCCAGAGTGGTTAGGCAAAAAATAGTTCCGAGTATATTTGCTTAGAAAACGTAAATGTCGAATTCAATAATTTTTTATTTCTCCACGTGGTAAATACACAGGTCACAACATGTTTACAGGAACGTTTTGGAGTTGTATTTGGAGTGTATTTCGTGACTGTAGGGAACTTCAGGGTAAAAGTCTGACCCACTTCCAGTGATGAAGCTAAGCTACGCTAACGGTGCGGGCGTTCCCTAAGCCTAATGCATGCAGATAGACAAAAAAGGTATGTATCTTCTTGTCTAACTCCAGGGAAGATGTTAAATAAGCTAATTTCCCAAAATGTTGGAGTTTTCCTTTAAGACCGAAGCTTGTAACAGATATTTACTTGAGTAAAATCATGGAATTAATGTAAAATCAACACAAAGAAAGTATATTTAGATTCAAAGACTATTTTAATAGCTTTCTTTTAATACAGTTTCTCTCCTGTGAAATACAAATGTTCAACAAAACCATCAACATTGACTCAGCTAGACCGCTTTCTTATATCCGCTAACAGAAATAAAAACAACCCAGGCCTATGTTAAAATGCAGTTTGGCTTAGAGGACGATAATGTCTTGTATGAACTAGCAGTAATATAAATCATATTAACAACAAAAATGTGTTCCATCTTCATGTCAGATGATTTTCAAAAAGGTGCATGAGTCAATGCAAAAAAAGAACAAGCTAATATAAAATATAAGCTTCTAAATATAAGCTTCTATCCCCAGGCCATCAGGATGCTCAACGAACAATAACAATATGTAACAACCATCAAATGCACTCACAGCTCACAGCACACACATCCACACACTCACTTTAAACATACAACTCACTGCAGCACCCACTTTAACCACTTTAGAACACCTAAGCACACTTTATATTTATTGGTAAAGAATTTGCACTACAACCCATACCTCATTACACCTTACTGTAAATTGTACCTAAATTGTACCTCATCCTTTGCACTGTATAGTATATTGTATGGTAACTCAGTTACTTCTACTCTACATTGAGCATTGTATATATGTATATACTGAACATTTTTGTCTACGTACTTGACTTCTATTTTATACTTGCTATACTTATTTCAGGGCTGTACAGTGCGACATATATATCGCACGTGCTACAGCAACAGCGGTCTGTGCGATGGATGGATTTACTTCAATAGCACTGGTGCGATAGGGATTCGGTTCATATAGATACTCTTATTTTGAAAATCCTGTAGCGTGTCTCATTTCTGCCCACGCGCAGCTCCAGCTAGGCTCCGAAAGCTAGCAACGTTCAGGTGCATATGATACTCTTATTTTGAAAAAACTCTTGTGACAACTCGACGAGTCATATCCGCCCTATCCGTGCTTCTGCAAGCAGAGCAGCGCGTTGGTCGGTTGGTGCGCACTGCTGCGTTAACACAGCAGTGCGCCTACACGTCCCGAAATAAGTCTGTGGTGTTTTTTCTTTTCTTCTCGCAACGGGTCAAATGCATCTACATGCTTTGCACCGTCGCCATTCCTTTATGCGCACATCGCCCGAAATTAACGTTTATGTACCATTACAATCACTACAACGTTAGCAAGCTAACAAGCTAATCCTGATCAGAGGCAGAGGCTCAGAGCCAGCAGACACAGTGTGGACTGGGGAAAGGGAAATGGGGGGGCACTCTCTCCCCTTCCCTGTGTGTGTGTGTGCGTGCGTGCGTTTGGAAAGACGATGAAGTCACTAGTCAGGACTCAGGACAGGAGTATATTATAGTAAACTGAGGATGGACAGATAATGTTGATATTCAAATATAAACAAGTTTCGAGAGGAGTGGAAGTTTGAAGACAGACTAGACTACAATATGATGCGGGGGTGGTGAGTTGAAACAGTGTGTGTGAATGAATGAATGAAAACTTTATTTAACAGATTGCAGAATGGGTACAGTACAGTACGGCTCAATACACACAATTGTTAAGGGGATGCAGACCAGAGAAAGACGTTTGTCTTGTTTACATCAGGGTCCCCCATTGTGTGTGTGTGTGTCCCAACCGACCCCACTTCTATGTTTCAATAAATTATTTGCATTTAAAACTATTAACGCTGACTCATTCCTTCAGTCCACTCAAAATGATGCTAATATTCCTTATGTTGTTTATGATATTAATTGAAAATAGCATATGAGAGTATCATAGTAATAATAACACATGGCGATATACTAAATGACAGCCAAACATGGCACTGCAACTAAATAACACAAATACAATAGGCACCAGGGTTAGAAAAAAAATAAAAAATTCAAGGGCTTTTTTTTGCCCCCCTTAATTGATTTTCGGGGGCTTTTTTTTGTATTTCGGGGGCACTGAATTTTTATGATAAACGGTAGGGGTGGGACGGTTCACAAAATGGACGGTTCGGTTCGTATCACGGTTTTGGGGTCACGGTTTTCAGTTCGGTTCGATATACGTACATTTTTATAAAAAAAAATGTAACACTCAAATCTAAACATGCTTCTCATTTATTAAAAAAAAATAAAAAAGTTTACAGTGTTACAGTGTTTACAGCCTTAAATAATGTTTGGCACACAAAGACCAAACTGACTGAAAAATATAGGCTACATTTGTAGTATTAACTTAGTGCAAACAAACAATATGCTCAGCCAGCACTAGACTTTCCTTTCTTTAATATAAACACAAAAAAACAATGTCAACCATGTTTAAATTCCCTGATTGTCAGTTCTTAATGGAAAGATTCGTGTTCTGCTTGAAATTATTATGCATCTGTCTACATTTATTTAGAGTAGACTAACATTATTTAAATATTGAGTGCAACTGTGGTGGATTACGTAATTCGGTGAGTTGGAACTATCTATGGGTTGGCGCCGGGTCCCCACGGACATTTTGGTGTCACGCACCTTCAGCTCAGGCTCTGGTAGCTCCGGTAACGTTAGGAGGTGATGGCATGCAGTGGGAAAGCGGCAATAGTCCCGGTTGGAGTTAGTAAAACACAGTTGTATGTTAGCCTTCTTGGATGTTGAATAAACGCCTATCATTGGCTTTAAACACCCCGCCTCTCAGACTCCCATTTCCTCCTCTGCTAGCTAGTAGCTACGGTAACATTTCGTTGACTGTATTACCTCGCGGGCTGATTCTATAGTTAAAACGTGCGTTGTGTTGTACAAACTGCTAACGTTATGGCAAGATGTGTGTATGCCTATGTAATGTTAATGGCTATGTTTTTAAAGTCGTAATGAAGATTGATTTAGATTGTGCTTGCCATTTGTACACAAACTGACTAGCACCTGGCTCAGCTGCAGTGCTGCTGCTGCAGCAGCCAGTGCTCACCTCCGCCAAATGATTTTTTTTTATTTGCGCGTCATCTGAACCGTACGATACACAGACGCGCCATTACCGGATAAAAATATATATATAATTAGTAAACTGTCGGGGGCATTTTGTGCCCCCCTTAACTGATTTTCGAGGGCATTTTGTCCATTTTCAAGGGCATTATGCCCCAAGCCCCCGTTAATTTCGAACCCTGATAGGCACATTTGTGACTGTTACAAATATAACACGTTTTATACTTGTGCTACAAGATTTTGGCCTGTGCTACAAAACTATCAACCTCTGTAGCACCAGTGCTATGTGCAAAAAAAGTTAACGTACAGCCCTGACTTATTTTATACTTATCTTTTGCCTAGCACAGTCTCTGGAGCATAACAGAAAGAAGCATTTTGTATAAAAGTATTCTGTACTTCTGTATGACAATTAATAAAGAAACTTGAAACTCGAAACTACTGCTGAAAGTTCAGAACGTTGAACATTTTTCACTCCATAGATGAATCTAGATACATTTTTTTAACGCTTTAAATAATTTAAATTAATCTCCAGAGTTAAAGCATTAATTTTGACAGCCCTAGTTTAAACACCACTACCTCATTAAAATAGGTTGTCATTAAAATAGGTTGTCATTCAAATCTAGTGAAATTGTCTTCATTGTATGTCCTTATCATGTTCTCTCCTCTCCTCTCCTCTCCTCTCCTCTCCTCTCCTCTCCTCTCCTCTCCTCTCCTCTCCTCTCCTCTCCTCTCCTCTCCCTCCCCTCCCCTCCCCTCTCCTCTCCCTCTCCCTCTCCTCTCCTCCCTTTTCCTCTCCTCTCCTCTCCTCTCCTCTCCTCTCCTCTCCTCTCCTCCTCTCCCTCTCCTCTCCTCTCCTCTCCCTCTCCTCTCCTCTCCTCTCCTCTCCCTCTCCTCTCCTCTGCTCTCCTCCAGGTAACACAGGCATCCGGGATGTCCATTTGGAGCTGAGAAACCTCACTATGTGCGGTCGGACAGGAAACCTCCACTTCATCCGTTTCCCCACCCAGGACATGCTGGGTTTCATCCAGATGGGACGAGACAAGAACTTCTCCAGCCTCCACACCACCCTCTGTGCCACAGGAGGGGGCGCCTACAAGTTCGAGAACGACTTCAGGACGGTAAGTGTTTGGGTGTTGGGGGGGGGGGGGGGGGGGGGGGGGTGTATGCGTTTCTCCACAATATGACATGACTAGTGTCTATTGATGTACAGTAACCAACAATATGACTAGTGTCTATTGGTGTACAGTAACCAACAATATGGCTAGTGTCTATTGATGTACAGTAACCAACAATATGACTAGTGTATATTGATGTACAGTAACCAACAATATGACTAGTATCTATTGATATACAGTAACCAACAATATGACTAGTATCTATTGATATACAGTAACCAACAATATGACTAGTGTCTATTGATGTACAGTAACCAACAATATGACTAGTATCTATTGATATACAGTAACCAACAATATGACTAGTATCTATTGATATACAGTAACCAACAATATGACTAGTGTCTATTGATATACAGTAACCAACAATATGACTAGTGTCTATTGATTTACAGTAACCAACTATTTAGATTTTATTTGATTTTATTAGGAAAATTACAAGTATACATAGCAATCAAACATCATGACCCTGTATTCCAGAGGATTGCACCTAAAAGCATTACTTAAAACACTTACTGTATTTCCAAAGTGGTCCTCGATGGAAAACATAAAAACACAATACAACAAAACATAAAATACATTTCATACCCTGCACTACACTAAGAGAAACTGGAACATTTTAATAATCTCCAATCCTACACTTCCAAAGAAGCGCCTTTACTTTTGTTTAAAAGAAAAAACACTTTAGTATGGCTTTGCTTGTTCCATTAGGAGATACCAGTGTAGAAAAAATAGTTTCTGGCCGTCTTACTCTTAACATCAGGAACACAGCAGGACATAATGCTGGCTCTTGTGTTACGGTGGTGTTTATTTCTTACCACATCTACATTTGGGTAGATATTGGGCCTCATTCAACAATACTCTCTTATTATTTTTTTTGTATTCTTGCTACCTGTCTGTTAAGAGAACAATAAGAAAAGCCACCGCCACATTCATTAAGCCGTTCTTAACCTCCAAATCTGTGATTACCCAGGTGTCTTGCATGATGAATCCCTATCATTCTTAAACTGAAATGCACGTTCACGCTCAATTCATTTGCATACAGACACGCCCGCCATCTCCTTATAAGGCGAACGAGGCGTGTGTAAAACAGCCATGGTTTGGCATTTGATCCCTTCAACAGGAAGCAATTTGCAACTGATCTCAAAATGACACACACACACACGTCTCACCAGGGTTCGAAATTAACGGGGGCTTGGGGCATAATGCCCTTGAAAATGGACAAAATGCCCTCGAAAATCAGTTAAGGGGGCACTTAATGCCCCCGACAGTTTACTAATTATATATATATATATATTTATCCGGTAATGGATCGTCTGTGTAGCGTACGGTTCAGATGACGCGCAAATAAAAAAAATTCATTTGGCGGAGCCCGGGGAGCCGGTGTTCTGCACTGGCTGCAGGCAGCAGCAGCAGCAGCACTGCAGCCCGTTGCTAGTCAGTTTGTGTAAAAATGGCACGCACAATATAAATCAATCTTCATTACGACTTTAAAAACATAGCCATTAACATTACATAGGCCTACACACATCTTGCCATATCGTTAGCAGTTTGTAAACACAACGCACGTTTTAACTATGGTAGCCCGACGCAGCCCGCAAGCTACTACTGTACAGTCAATGAAATGTTACCGTAGCTACTAGCTAGCATAGGAGGAAATGGGAGTCGGAGAGGCGGGGTGTTTAAAGACAATGATAGGCGTTTATTCAACATCCAAGAAGGCTAACATACAACTGTGTTTTACTAACTCCTGCTTGTTGATGTCCTAACGTGACCGGGGCTGAAGGTGCCACACGCTAAAATGTCCGTGGGGACCCGGCGCCAACTCATAGATAGTTCCAACTCACCGAATTACGTAATCGATTGATTGATTGATTGATTGATTGATTGATTGATTGATTGAAAAGTTTATTAACAGATTGCAGAATGGGTACAGTACAGCTCAATACATACAATTGTTAAGGGGATGCAGACCAGAGAAAGACTTTCGTCTTGTTTACATCAGGGTCCCCCATTTTCAATTCATCATAACATATATGACATACAGATAGACAGTACTGCTACATCTGTAACTGAGGGGTACAATTCCCTGACTGTATTACTAGATATGATACTTACTACCACTACCTTTGTACTTAATATTCGGCCACCCAGTACTCGGCATAAATATATTATGATGAACACTGTCACGTAGATGAAACGGATCCAACACAAATGTACGAATTAGAAATAGGTCTTTATTTCTACACAGCGATGGTGTGTAGAGCAAGCACTTAATCAAATCAATCACATTTATGAATAGGAATTAGTATGCACTTTTATGGCAAGAGTATTCGTCGGTATATCAATAGAGAATGTCCAATCTCTGAAGGCGCAGGTGGTACATATACGACCTGGAATAGTTAAGGAATAACAGCAATGATACTTTAATGATTATAGACTGGATACACTAGGGGGGGGTTAATCCGGTCGCTTGTAAGCCGACAGGAGTAGGAAGGGGGGGGGGGGTAGAGTCCGGCTGCCTCATCCGGCCAAGGGTATCCCAGGTGAACCCACTGTAGTGCCGTTCAATGCGCCGGCGATCCTTGGACCGCAGATGAAAGCAGATGGACTCTTTGTGGGCCGGCGTCCTCCGGTCCACGGAGGAGAGACGTGAAGCGACCTCGTCTTGCAGAGCGTCTCCTCACCTTGCGTCCTCTCCGGGGGGGGGGTTCCAACACACGGCAGTGTCGGGGGTCTTTATCCATGGAATAATCAACGTATACAAAGCATAATCCGTGCCTGGGAAGGCGGGCTGTCGTCGGTAGAATAATCCGGTATACAGGTCCACTCGCTCGTCGGCTCTGGGGCTCCTCGGGTGCAATCTCACATGGGGTCGATCATCCTGGATAAGCAGCCAGTTTCCTGCCCGAAACGATGGGGTGCTGACTACGGTAGTATTCTCACCGCACGAAGCACTATATATTAACAGACTATTATTAGCTTAATAGACTACGTCCAACTCGACGATATAGTGCCAAATATGACTATTCAAATATTAATATACACGATGTCTCAATACCGATGGTAGGCCGAACTTGGCCTTACTCCCACACGTGGCGTCGCGGGGAGGCTTTACGTCTGTCACTCTATTGGAGGGTAAGAAACTGGACTGAAAAAAGGGAAGTCCTACTTTAGTAGCGCAGTATATATACGCACTATGAACAAATAGTCCCATTAGTGGTGCGGTAGCCAGATTCCTACGCGGAACTAGGACTTGTTCGTACATGTTGAGCGGTACGTTTGAACTGGGTCTGGGGGGTATGGCAGCCTGGCACCAAGGTCTCGACCAATAGTAGAATGGAGACTATTATGGGATGTTCAGTAGGCTAGAATGGATATTCAATGCATATTGTACAAGGAATATACAAGGGATATCAGGGAATATTAGAGAATATACAAATACAATTAAATATATATATATAATAAATATATATATTCGGTTTAATCTGGCCCTTCACAACAGCCACCCCCTGATTGGTCCCAGACCTAATCAGTTAAGCAGAGACAGATTAATCGCGTTGTCTATTTACACATAAGGGTTTGCTGTAGGGGTCAGTCAACTTCACAAAGTCATAGGGTTATAGGGTCATGGTCATCATCGATTGTGTCTGGGAGTCGGGGCAGTTCTATGAGCCTCGCCACGGGACGGGTGTAAGTGCGACCCTGGACAAGCACTTCAGCTGCTCGGACCTTGCCGTCGGCACCGGTGATCACTTTGCTTACGCGGCCGGCCGGCCACATAGCTCTGGGCAGTGATTGATCAATAATCATGACGACTGTTCCTTCTGTCAAATTGTCTCTCTCCTTTACCCACTTCTGGCGGGTCTGTAGAGACGGTAGGTAGTGCAGTAGGAAACTGCTCCAAAACTTGTCGGCTAATACTTGGCTGTACCTCCACATTCGTCGGCCGTTCGCTTCTTCAGGCCGGTACATTGTCTGGGGTAATGCAGGATCTAGCCGCCCCATCAGGAGTGTGTTGGGGTCTGCGGAGATAACAGTGCTCAATCCACAGAACACAGGCTTCTTATTCTCAGCCTCCTCCTGACTGGCTTCCCTCGGGATAGGCGTGGGCCACTCTCCTTCCGGGAGCTTTAGGAATGCTGGGCCGTCACTGTAGACATTGCGACGGGTGAGGTCATCTAGGGGCATTCCCCGGGTGATGACGTCAGCTGGGTTCTGTTTTGTATCAACGTAGCGCCACTCTGTTTCTCCGGTTAACTCTTCGGTTAAGTCTTGAATCTCGGTGACTCTGACTCCCACGAAGACTTTGTACTTGCATGAGTCCGATTTGATCCAGGCGAGTACTGTCGTGGAATCTGACCACAGGATTGTTCTAGACACCGGTATGGTGAGCTCACGTTGGATGAGCGTGGCTAGGTGCGCTCCGGCTAGGACTGCGCAGAGCTCTAGACGTGGGATAGATTGTTGCTTGCGTGGGGCTATTCTCGAGCGGGCGAGGACAAATGCTGTGTAGATCTCTCCCCCCTTTTCTTGGGCCCGCAAGTAGGCTACTGATCCGTATGCGACCTCTGAGGCGTCACTGAAGACGTGTAAGTCCATTTTACATGTCTCTGGCCTCACCGTGGGTGGGAAGTAGCTTCGGCGCATATTAACGCCTGGGAGTGAGTGGAGCTCCATCTCCCACTCTCTCCAGGTGGATGCAAGGTGTGCGGGAATGGGGTCGTCCCAGCCCTGGTCCTTGTCCCACAATGCTCGTACAATCATTTTTGCCCTGGTGGTGTACGGTAGAATACATCCTAGCGGGTCATATTGTCGGGCGAGTGTTGTGTACACACTCCGTCTGGTGGTCGGCGCCGCCGCCGGCCTTCCCTGCTCCGTAGTCAGGGGCTTGTGTCTGTAGTGAAGCGAATCTGTTTTGAATCGCCACACCAATCCCAGGGTCATCTCCTGGGCTTCTCCCGGGATTGTAGTTATCCAGGTCTCGCTGCTGGCTGCCTTGTCCTCGGAGGAGAGGCTGCGCAGTACTTGCGGATCGCTGCTGGCCCACTGCCTGAGATCAAAGCCGCCTTTGATCAATGAGGCGCGGAGTTTAATCAGGAGAGCCTCGGCTTCTTCCTGGGTTGAAAGGCTTTGTAGACAGTTGTCTACGTAGAAGCTGTTCTTTACGCTGTGTCGGACCTCTTCGTCCGCTGCTGGGTCCTCTGCTACATGTTTCTGTAGTGCAAATGTAGCACAGCAGGGGCTGCACGTCGTTCCGAAGGGGAGGACTTCCCATTGGTAGATGGCTGGGTGCTCATCTCCTGGCTTCTCTCTCCATAGGAACCGTAACAGGGGCTTGTCCTCCTCTACTAATCTCACCTGCAGGAACATTCCTTTAATGTCCCCGCTGATGGCCACCTTTTCCTGGCGGAAGCGGAGTAGAACGCCGAGTAGGGAGGGGCCGAGTGTGGGACCGGGCAGTAACTCTTTATTCAGATTTTGGGATCCGATGGAGTAGCTGCAGTTAAATACTATGCGGTCTTTACCGTTGTGATGGACCTTGTGGTGAGGCACGTACCACGATTCAGTGGTCTGGTCAGCCTCTTTAATGTCCATCTTTGTGACGTGTCCCGCTGTGATGAGCTTCTCAATCTCAGCGCGGTATACACTCTCTTGGGCGGGGTTCTTGGCTAAGCGCCGCTCCGTGTTCAGCAGGTACCGTTCTGTGGCGTCTGTCTTGGCGTGGAAAGTAGGCATTCCTTCTCGCCGCAGGAGTGGCGTGGCGTATCTCAACACGCCGTTGACCGGGACTCTCTTGGTCCCTGTCTCGAGGAGGTGAATGGCGTAAATGTCATCTTTAGAGCGAATGTCTTTCTTTCCGTTCTTAAAGGGCATTTGTTCCAAGGTCCATAACCGCTCTACGTGTTGCAGGAGTGCGGTTTCTCCCTCTGTGACTCGGGAGTGGAGACATCTAGTGGCTGTACTTCGGTTGAGAGATTTGGCGAGCGGGCCTTGGAGAGTCCATCCCAAACGGGTCTCGACTGCTGCAGGACAGCCTCGGGGTCCGGTATGAACCCGGTCTATCGGGACAATGAGGTCTGCATGGTCGGAGCCTATCAACAGGGTCGGCATAGCATTGTCTATGAGCGGGATCGGTAACTTGCGCAGATGTGCATATTTCTCCATCAGCTTGGCGACGGGGTATGTGTACCGCGACAGTCCTATTTCTTGGCTGGTGAAAGCGTCTGTAATCTGGTACCGTCGCTCAGGCTGGCCGCTTGCTGCGATAGAGAATGAGACATTCTCGCCCTTTATCGTCTTCAAATCTCGTCTTATTGTCCGAATTGTCATTTGGGTTTCGCTTCCCCGCAGCCCTAGCTGGGCCGCAGCGGAGGCGAGCAGAAGGGTCTTCTCTGACCCGTCATCGAGGACGGCGTAAGTGTCCAGGACTTTATTCTGGTAGCTTAGTGTCACACGCACTACTTTTAGGAGTACTCGGGCTCCACTGCTGCTGGCGGGATCGATGTACATGACGCTCGCTTTGCTGCTGGATGGTGCGGGTGAAGGGCGCCGTCTGTTACTGTCGTGAAGTATGTCCAGATGGGCTCCATCGCACTTGGTGCACCTTTTCTTTAAGCGGCATTCGGCTGCCATGTGTGAGCGCGCACAGCGAAAACAGCGCTTGTTGGACTTTATCCATTGACTTGCTTCCTCCGCGTTCAGCTTGGGGAAGGAGTCACATTGTGCTAGCCAGTGTTCTTTCTCACAGTAGGGGCACACTATCTTCCACTTCTCCGTTCTGGAGGGGGTACTGTGGCTCCTGCTGCTCGGTACTGACTCCGATTGGTGCATCACAGTCACCGATCTTCTTCCATCATTTAGTCGTCTGGTTCCTTCTCTGGAGCCAGGGGTGCTCCGTCCGAATGTATCTAGCCGTAGGCTGCTGACTTCTCTCGCCAGGAAGTCTGCTAGATCGAGGAGGTTCGGTTCGGGGCCATTCGGGTCTCGGTGGTCTCTCTGCCGCCTAAAACGCTCCTGTCGAGCGGGCGGCAGCTTCTCCAAGATCCTTTCCACATTTGAGTTGGCGTAAAGTTCATGCCTCCCCTTCTCTCTCTGCGCTCCCAACATCCCTACCAGGGACTGCACTCTGATGGACAGGTCGTCCAGTGCTCGATTGTCTATTGCTGGGGGTAAGCGGTCGATGTGTCGGATCTCCTGGATCACGTAATCCCATATGCGCCCATACCTCTGGTCCAATGCTACCAGCGCTGCTGTGTATGGGGTGGTGGAAGTTGCGTAGGCGAGCGCTATATTATGTGCGCGGGGTACCTTTAAGTGCTTCAGTAGGATGGCGTATTTATGGCGTTCATCCAATACATCCACCAACATGGTCTCCACACACATGCGGAGTTCTGTATACTGGGCCCGGTTCTCTTGGGTGAAGTCGGGTACCATAGGCGTGCCAATGTATGACGCTGACTGTGGATACATCGGCGAGCGTTGGGGGAGAGGCCTCCTAGGCGAGTCTCCTCCCGCTCCTTGGTATGGGCTGGTACCGGCAGTGTACCATGGCCCGCTTGTCCAGGTGCTGTTCCTCGGTGCGGGTCGTGCGTCGTGCTCACCCGTGTATAGAGTCGGGGGTCTGTAGCGCAGCTCCGCGGGAGTATAGCCTGGGCTGTACCGGCGTGATTCTCCTCCTCTTCGTCTTCAGTTAGGTCATCCAGTGCTTGTAGTCTCTGGTTTAGCCTCTCCACAGGATATGCTGCTCCTTCCGGGTTGCTAGGTCTCGCTTGGACCGGTGGGGGGAGGTGGTCTGTGGGGGGTATAGACCTCGTCTGTTGGTCAAGTTCAGGGTTGTTTACTCGGCTAGGGGATGCCGCCCTGGAGGTGTGTCTAGACGAGTTCCTGGAGCCTCTGGCGGAGGGAGAGGGTGTTGTCCGTCTGATCAGCTGTTCTATTAGTTGCGCTTGCTGTCTGTCGCGCTCTGCGTCCCGTAGAGCACCAGCAGCTGCTCGCTGGCTGTCTGCTCGGTCTTGGGCCACATTCTCTTCCCTCTGAATGCGTCTTATTTCTAGACGTATATGCTCTTCTTCGCTCCGCTGCTGGATCTGCAGTCGGTCGCGTTCAGCAGCGGCGTTCAGGCTGATGAGGAAGGCCTGCTGTAGGGTCCTCTCTGCCTCGCTGGGAGAAGGCGGTTGTATAGGGGAGCCTTCCCTCGGGGTACTCCTTGCGGAGCCTTGGAGCTCTATCTCCACGGTGCTCTCCCCGTCTTCTTCCGTGCCGAGTTCTCTCTCGGTAGCGTTGTATTCCTCCCGGGACTCATCGGGGACTACTTCTTCAGTACTGGCGGGGTGTGAAGTCATGTCTGGTTCCCACTGGTCCCCACCGTGAACTTGGTCAGTTACATTAGAACCCGTAGGGGCCTCTATGGTCGGGGTAGTCTGGGCGTTGGGGTTAGACATACTTTTACTTTCTAGTTTTACCGCGTTTACTGTTAGTAGAAGACTAGGTTGTTGACTGACAGCGTAAGCCTCTAAGTACTGAGGGAGCCGTCGTTCGCGCTGCGGGCGTTGGTTAGGAGGATCGTTTCGTGGAGTGTTCATCATAGGCCATTTCAATATTAATAACACTATATTAATATTACACTAATTACCATCCGGCTCGAAGGACCAATTGTAACTGAGGGGTACAATTCCCTGACTGTATTACTAGATATGATACTTACTACCACTACCTTTGTACTTAATATTCGGCCACCCAGTACTCGGCATAAATATATTATGATGAACACTGTCACGTAGATGAAACGGATCCAACACAAATGTACGAATTAGAAATAGGTCTTTATTTCTACACAGCGATGGTGTGTAGAGCAAGCACTTAATCAAATCAATCACATTTATGAATAGGAATTAGTATGCACTTTTATGGCAAGAGTATTCGTCGGTATATCAATAGAGAATGTCCAATCTCTGAAGGCGCAGGTGGTACATATACGACCTGGAATAGTTAAGGAATAACAGCAATGATACTTTAATGATTATAGACTGGATACACTAGGGGGGGGTTAATCCGGTCGCTTGTAAGCCGACAGGAGTAGGAAGGGGGGGGGGGGGGTAGAGTCCGGCTGCCTCATCCGGCCAAGGGTATCCCAGGTGAACCCACTGTAGTGCCGTTCAATGCGCCGGCGATCCTTGGACCGCAGATGAAAGCAGATGGACTCTTTGTGGGCCGGCGTCCTCCGGTCCACGGAGGAGAGACGTGAAGCGACCTCGTCTTGCAGAGCGTCTCCTCACCTTGCGTCCTCTCCAGGGGGGGGGGGTTCCAACACACGGCAGTGTCGGGGGTCTTTATCCATGGAATAATCAACGTATACAAAGCATAATCCGTGCCTGGGAAGGCGGGCTGTCGTCGGTAGAATAATCCGGTATACAGGTCCACTCGCTCGTCGGCTCTGGGGCTCCTCGGGTGCAATCTCACATGGGGTCGATCATCCTGGATAAGCAGCCAGTTTCCTGCCCGAAACGATGGGGTGCTGACTACGGTAGTATTCTCACCGCACGAAGCACTATATATTAACAGACTATTATTAGCTTAATAGACTACGTCCAACTCGACGATATAGTGCCAAATATGACTATTCAAATATTAATATACACGATGTCTCAATACCGATGGTAGGCCGAACTTGGCCTTACTCCCACACGTGGCGTCGCGGGGAGGCTTTACGTCTGTCACTCTATTGGAGGGTAAGAAACTGGACTGAAAAAAGGGAAGTCCTACTTTAGTAGCGCAGTATATATACGCACTATGAACAAATAGTCCCATTAGTGGTGCGGTAGCCAGATTCCTACGTGGAACTAGGACTTGTTCGTACATGTTGAGCGGTACGTTTGAACTGGGTCTGGGGGGTATGGCAGCCTGGCACCAAGGTCTCGACCAATAGTAGAATGGAGACTATTATGGGATGTTCAGTAGGCTAGAATGGATATTCAATGCATATTGTACAAGGAATATACAAGGGATATCAGGGAATATTAGAGAATATACAAATACAATTAAATATATATATATAATAAATATATATATTCGGTTTAATCTGGCCCTTCACAACAACATCTATACATTTATGACATATCAGATTTGCAAATACAGTACTGTTTGTGATACAAAAGTGTCCAGAAAAAGAGTGTATATACATTTGGCGTAGAAACTGTACATTGGATCCACCACAGTTGCACTCAATATTTAAATAATGTTAGTCTAAATAAATGTAGACAGAAACATAATAATTTCAAGCAGAAAACGAATCTTTCCATTAAGAACTGACAATCAGGGAATTTAAACATGGTTGACATTGTTTTTGTGTGTTTATATTAATTAAAGAAAGGAAAGTCTAGTGCTGGCTGAGCATATTGTTTGTTTGCACTAAGTTAATTAATACTTTGACAAATGTAGCCTATATTTTTCAGTCAGTTCGGTCTTTGTGTGCCAAACATTATTTAAGGCTGTAAACACTGTGAACCTTTTATTTTATTTTTAATAAATGAGAAGCATGTTTAGATTTGAGTGTAATAAGGAGGGGCGGAGCTGAGCGATCATGGAGTAGACGTGTTTCACATGAGCTCCCTTCTACCGTGCTGAATATACGTTTCTCCCCATTAGTCTTTATTTTATTTTTATTTGTTTTTTATCTGTTTGCTAGGTCGTCGTGTTTAGTATACATTCATCAACTTTTTTCGACTTTCTACGATGGCGGGGGTGGAAACCAGAGCCATGAAAGAATTAGGCACGACACCGGCACCGCCGAGCATGGCCGCACCGTCTCCCGCTGTCGGGGAGTTAAGCGAAGCTGTGCTCTTGGTCATGACCAAGCTACACGCAGACTCTGAGACACGCATCGCTGAAGCACAGAAGAAAGTGTTGGCGGATTTCTGTATCAGCCTCCGTCGTGAGATATCAGAAGAAATTCGGCTGGCGGTAGTACCGCTGACAGACAAGATGGAGGCGATACACGCTGCCTCTTCGGCTAATGCTAACGAACTAGCCATGCTAACAACGGAGGTATCATCACAGTGTGAGAAGATGGCGGGTCTTGAATCCGCCCTGCTGGCTAGGCAGGCTGAAGTCAACAAACTACAGTCGGCAATGGAGGAGATGCAGTCCCGGGATAGACGCCACAACGTCAGGATTGTTGGAGTACCGGAGACCAGCGGTGAAGGCCGTCTCTCTGAGACTGTGCCCGAACTGCTGCAGAAGATACTAGGGACGGATGTCCTCCCTATGCCTCCTATCTGTGAATCGGCCTACAGAGCGGGCAGGTTTTCTCCCGGCGTGAACAAAGAGCCGAGGCCCATCATAGTCAAGCTGAACAGACTCCAGCAGAGAGAAATCATCATGCGGTCGGCTCGTACCAGGAGGGGTAATCTGAGGCTTGGCGATCACAAAGTGGCCATTTTCGAGGACTTTACACCGGAGGTTCAAGCACAGAGAGCCGAGTACAAGGTGGTCCTGACTAAGCTATGGAAACTAGGCCTGAGGCCCACGTTATTCGCTCCCGCGAAATTATCTGTGTTTGAGAAGGTCGGTGGTCAGCGTTTGTTTTGGTCGTTGGCTAAAGCGAAGGAATATCTCGCGGAGACACCCGAGTCTGTTGCTTGATATCAATGGAGGGTGAGTGACTTGGCGGTTTGGGCCTATATACATTGATTAGGTAGACTATTCACAAACACTTGCTGTCATGCCCAGACATGCTAACTGTCCTCTGCCCATCCAACTAGCGGGGCTTCCCAATGACTTCTGTTACTTGCTAAAGCTGACCTCATGGTCGTACTTGTGTATCGCCTCTTTGGAAGCTAACGAGCTAGCTGAACAATGTACATAATAAGCTAACGTGCTATCCGGATTCATCACTAGCTTACGCGCTAGCCTCGGGCTGGCCAGCGGGCTTCGCCTATAGTCTGCGCTGAGACATTCGAGACCCGTTAATGGTTACGTATTTTGGTTGCTGTTGCTGTTCAAAGGGACATTGGTTTGCACAGTTCAAGAGTGACCGAGTCCCTAACTAACTTCTGGTATGCTTTTATTTTTATATCCAGGTTTTTTTTGAGCGTTGGGATCCAAGTAGATGCCAAGGTCGGTTGAATATGCATATACAATATATGATAACAGGTTGGGTCGGGTATGGCTTGCACTTCAAGGCTATATGGTTATATGGCCTGCACTTTAGCCATGCCCCTCTTTTCCTTTCTTTTTTCTTTCCTATTGTCGCTGTTTTTATGTCATCTGTATGCGCGATTTAAATGTGATCCGATTCTACCTTGGACTAACTGCTGATTCGCCTTAATTTTGTTTTGAATTTTCCGTGAGCCACTTATGCTATAACGTTGCGACATTAATATGCAGACTCCAAGGTAGATGGTTACAGGGCTGATGCTGAGTAATTATATAATAATTATTGTCGCTGTTTTAATGGCATTTGAATGAGCAATTTAACTGTGATTCGATCCTACCTTGGACTAACTGCTCCGACCGATATCTTTATTGAAACAATGTATGATAACAGGTGGTGTCAGGTGTTGCCTATTACCATCCCCGGATTAATTAATGAATGTGTTTAATTCTATTCTTACATAGGTTATGTCATTTCAGCCGTTGTGCCTGATCAGAGGGACAGCTAGAGGGGTGCATTTTGACCGTAACCCTTTTTTCCCTTCTTTTTTTTTTTGCCATGGTTTAATTGACACTGTTCACACAATTTTGCACAATTAACCTGTGACCCGAACCTGCCTTAGACTATCGGCTGGGATGCTTTAATTTAATTTTGTTTTGAATTTTCCTATACCCTTTTGATGTTGAAGCGCAGATTCGGAAATAGAGGGCTGCAGGTTGATGTGGAGTTATTATTTAATAATGGCTATTTTTACCATTATGGTTGTCTCATGTTGGGGCCAGGGCTCAGGTGGGTTTCGACCGATATCTTTATTGAATTTTATTTTATTATTATTTGTGTTTATTGGACTAGTGGGGGTTCACTCAGGGGTTTATCTAGAGGGGGGTTGGAGTGGGGAGCGTCTTATTAATCCATGTCTCTAGTGGGAAGTGATAGGAGGATGACCATCCTCAGGGGATGGGGCATAGGGTGGGGATTGGAGAGTGGGTATATGGGACCTTATATTAGGACGGGTGGGTTAGGGTTTAGAGTAGAAGGGGGAGGGGTTGTAGCTGGGGTGGTATTTTTATGTGTTTTATGTACTGTTTTATGTGTGTGTAATTGTTCCTCCTCTGAACTCCTGGGATTGACCGTCCGGGCCCGCCGGGATCGGCACCTCTGTACTCAGCCTGGCTGCACTGGTATGTTCT
Organism: Notolepis coatsorum; assembly: GCF_963971535.1. Classification (NCBI taxonomy): domain Eukaryota; kingdom Metazoa; phylum Chordata; class Actinopteri; order Aulopiformes; family Paralepididae; genus Notolepis; species Notolepis coatsorum. Next base: position 59,637,479 of record NC_140174.1, on the reverse strand, counting down.
CTACGCATTTATACAAGCTCGACCATGGCTAAATTGAATATTTTAATTTGGAACGCAGGAGGGCTTAACGCCCCACACAAGCGTGCCAGTGTCCTTTGGCTATTGAAGAGGAGAAATATTGACCTTGCTCTCCTTAGTGAAACGCATTTATTGGTAGGTGACGTGTCAAGACTGGCAAATCGGCAATATCACATTATCTCCTCATCCTCAGCCGATGATAAGACGAAAGGAGTAGTCATAGTTACAAGACGTAACCTTGATATCAAAATCTTGGATGTATGGTCGGACACGGAGGGAAGGATTACTATAGCAAAAGTTGAATTCTTGCATAGGAAGATGGCTATAATAGCATTGTATGCTCCTAACACATTTGATTCAGCGTTCTATAATACAATCACGAAGAATATGTTGGAACTTAATGGATACGCTCTCATGGTGGGTGGCGATTTTAATGCGTGCTGGGATGCTGAGATGGATAGGTCCGGGCCCTCTGAAACGAGCGACCAAAAACGGGCCTCTAAGGCCCTTAGGATGTGGGCTAAAGACACAGGGCTCACAGACCTTTGGCGTTTATGCAACCCCACCCTCAAAGATTACTCTCACCTGTCAGCCAGACACAAAAGCTTCTCTCGAATTGACTATGCATTCGCGTCCCCTAATATGTTTGATAGTTTCGATGTCTCATTGGTTCCCTTGGCTCTCTCAGACCACAAGGGGATTTTCCTTACGGCAACCTTTGGCAGGCTCTCCGCAAGAGCTCCCAGATGGCGTTTTAACTCGACCCTGCTAAAGAACGATGACTTCTGTTCTGAGTTCAGGAGTAAACTAGCTGAATTTTTGCAGATCAACGTTGGCACAGTAGAAGACCCTAGGGTCCTGTGGAACGCATTGAAAGGATTCATCAGGGGTCATGTCACACTATTTGCCTCCAATTTGCGAAAATCCCGGTCAAAAAAGCTAGAAGGACTGGAATCATTATATGCGGACCTATACGCATCCTTGCAAACTGACTATAATGAACGACTAAACACACAACGTAAGATAGTCAAAAAAGAAATAAACTCCATACTTAAACAACAGTCTGAGTTCTTGATACATAGGACAAGACAAAATTACTATTTTCACGGCTCCAGACCTAGCCATCTATTGGCAATGAAAATACGCTCAAATGATCATTTCTCGGATATCCCCTCGATTAGGACGAGCCAGGGTGCAGTCACTACTGATTCGAAAAAGATCAATGACACTTTTAAAGAGTTTTACTCACAGTTATATAGCTCAGAGGGTAATCTGGATGACTCTAAATTTGAATCGTTCATTGGCGGGCTTGAGATACCCCACATTTCTGAGGAAGAGGCCAAGGAACTGGGGAGACCGATTACTCTCGTAGAATTGAGGGAGACTATTGTTGAAATGCAGAGGGGTAAGGCACCAGGCTGGGATGGTATTCCACCCGAAGTGTATTTAGCTTTCTGGGACCAACTGGGTCCATTGATGCTCGATATGATCAATTACGCTATCGAACAAGGGGAGTTCTCAAGAGATGTCAATATGGCGTTGATTTCTTTACTTCTCAAGAAGGACAAAGATCCCAATGATTGTGGTAGCTATAGACCCTTGAGTCTTCTCGGGGCCGATTTAAAGGTGTTTGCCAAGGTGCTGGCCCGTCGCCTGCAGAGATTTATGTCTGTATTGGTACACTGCGATCAAACTGGTTTTATCCCGGGGCGTCTGGCTGCAGATAATCTTAGGAGGCTGTTGCATGTAATCGATAACAGTAAAGACAATACAACTCCATCCACAGTTCTGTCTTTGGATGCCATGAAGGCGTTTGACAGACTTGAGTGGTCATACCTGTGGAAGGTACTTGAGGTCATGGGTCTTGGAAAGAGTTTTATTCATATGATTAAAGTCCTGTATGCCTCGCCGTCTGCGATGATACTGACAGGCAAAAACTGTTCCACACTCTTTCCAGTCTCCAGATCTTCTAGACAGGGTTGCCCTCTGAGCCCGGGACTGTTCGCGCTTTCCCTCGAACCTTTGGCCCAATTTATTAGGCAATCGGAGGACATCGTCCCCATAATGGTCAACAATACTCCACACAAAATTGCTCTCTATGCGGATGACCTGCTGATTTTCATGGACGACCCCTCCCGGTCGGCCACAAAATTATTGAGGATAATCGACGACTTTGGTAAATTGTCAGGTTTTAAGATTAACTGGAACAAATCAGCCTGCCTGCCTCTTAATGAACTGGCCAAGGCGGTACGACTACCAGCTGATATCCCCATAGTAGAACATTTTAAATACTTGGGCATAGAGATATTCCCCACGCTGAACCAAACTACTAAGTACAACTTCACGGGTACTTATGATAAAATACGCCAGGATCTAGACAGGTGGTCGTCCCTTCCTAACTCCTTACAAGCCCGGGCTTCCATAATCAAAATGAACATCCTGCCTAGGATAAATTTTATTAGCTCAATGCTCCCCCTGCCCCCTCCAATAGACCACTGGCGCAAGGTACAATCGATGGTATCTAAGTTTGTCTGGAATAACAAACGCCCGAGAATCAAAAGGGCTACTACTCAACGTAGAAAACAAGATGGGGGCCTCGCAATCCCTGATTTTAAACTTTATTTCTGGTCCTTTTCACTGAGACCTCTGATGTGCTGGCTGGACCCTGTAGAGGCTGTATCGTGGCGCTCCTTAGAAGCGGCGGCGGTATCTCCGCTAAGATTGCAGGATGTAGTGTACTCCACTGTCTCTATTTCGAAATGCCGGCTGAGGTATGGACCGATCATAACTCACGTGATCCAAACGTGGCGTAATGTACAGAGGTCGTGTGGGGGACTTAAGAGAATTTTATGATCTTCCCGGCGAGTCCTTCTTTCTTTACCTTCAACTAAGGTCAGCACTGAGGGCGCATGGCGTACCGTGGGCTCAAGCCTTGCACCCACACCCCTTCCTCAGGCTCATAGTGGACAGGACGACATCCAGAGGGTTTGTCTCCGACTTTTATACGCTCTTAATTCAATCCACGTATAAAAATGTATCATTGGATACAATCTGGCGTGTGGATATCCCGGAGTTGGACCCCGAGTTTGACTGGGATGATGTTTGGGCAAATGTGGCATTATCTTCCCGCAACCCCAATCACCAGCAAATTAATTTTAATTATATTCATAGGACCTATCTTACACCTAGGAAGCTATATGCTATGGGACTGATAACCGACTCTCGGTGCACTTTGTGCTCTCAAAAGGCCACCGGCACTTATATGCATATGTATTGGGATTGCCCACCAGTGGCCCGCTTCTGGAGGTCAATAACGGACAAACTTTCAGATCTGTGTGGCTTAACTATCCCATTCACAGCTGTTACGCTACTCCTGAACGATATAACGACACTACCCGCGTCCGTACAACTGAAAAGGGTTGTCCTAGCGGGCGTCACAGCAGCGAAGAAGCTAATAGCAATGAGATGGAAGGAGCCTGAGAAGCTTACAATGATTAACTGGTCCCTAACTCTATTGGATGTGATTTATCTTGAGATATCCACAGCCCGGGTGATTAGGGTGGGGCAGGCTGGAATTGACCTGTGGTTCGCAGCAGCTGAGAAGGTAAAGACCGCAGTGTGCGGCTGAGCGGGGTTGGGGTGCGTGTTCGGGTGAGTCCGGCGGTCTCTTGGGAGGGGGAGGAGGAAATGTTTTTGTCTGTCTTGTCCTTTGTCTTGTCATCTTGAGTTTAGCTGGGGATATTATGGGGGGGCAGCTATTTGACTATTTCTTCACTGTTTGGCCACTTTTACACGGTCTCTGTGAGTCTATGGAACACCTCTACAGGTTTTTGTTTTTTCATGAAGGTTCATTGCTCTGTTTTCAGGTCGTGTTCCCAAAAAATTGTCCTTGTGGTGGATTGGAGATGTACGTTTTATTAATATAGGGTCACACGGCCGGGAATCGGGGCTGAACACTGGGAAAGACCATTTATTAGATAGTACCCCTTGGAATTAATTTAGAAGGTTGAACTCTGTTTTCTTTTCTCTTGTCTGTATAATTGTTAGTCTGTATTATTATTATTATTGTTTTTGTTATTTTCTTGTGAAGTTCTATGTATTGTGATTGTGGTTAATGTGTTGTCTTGTTTCGTGTGAATAACAATAAAAAAAAATTGATCAAAAAAAAAGATTTGAGTGTAATAAAAATGTACGTATATCGAACTGAAAACCGTGACCCCAAAATCGTGATACGAACCAAACCGTCCATTTTGTGAACCGTCCCACCCCTACCGTTTATCATAAAAATTCAGTGCCCCCGAAATACAAAAAAAAGCCCCCGAAAATCAATTAAAAGGGGCAAAAAAAGCCCTTGAAAAAAAAAAATTATTTCTAACCCTGCGTCTCACGACTTGCGACTCAGTGCATGTGTGTGTGTGTTCCTGTGGGTCGCTCATCGCATGTGTGTGTGTGTTAATCTGATGACAAATAAAGACTTCTACTTCTACTTATATACGTATACGTACTGTATAGTGTGAAATAAATCGTTCCAGCAAAGTAGGCTTTGTCAATACTGAACGACTGCACGCTTGTCAAGAACCAATCGCGCAGTATACTGATATGTATATGCCGCTGATCCTATGCTCTCTCCTTTCAGAGAGAGATGACAGGTGACAGATCCGGTATTTACGAACCTATAGGTTCGGAAATACCGGATCTGTCACCTGTCATCTCTCTCTGAAAGGTCCCTGTGGCTAAAACCCAGAGTGCGCTCAGAACTTGTAGGTGTGGAGCAGAGAAGAGAAGAGAGAGGAGGAGAGGTTGTAAATATGCGTACGGCCTGGGCAGCCAGCATCTAACTGTTCTAACAGCAATATATAATCCATTTCAGAAGCAGAACGCACACAATAAGTTATAATAATAATTGTCACCAACGCAAGAGACACCGGGTTCGAATCCGGCTGTCGGCGTTGCCTCCGGCTTGGGCCGGCCGTCATACTAACTCAATTGGCAGAGTTAGCGGGTGGAAGTCGATGGGTGGTAATCTGGACGTTGTGGACAAGGACTCCTACAGGTCGGTTGGGGGATGCCTGCACAGCAGAGACAGGAAATGACGGGGGTAGTGTGAGCCTCCCACACGTAACACCTCGCCAATGAGAGTCCGCGCTGGCAGGTGAAAAGATGTGACAGGCTGCCTCCTCGTGTATCGGAGGGGACACGTGATGCAAGGCTTCTATCCTCCCTACAACCGGCCAGTGGGGGGCATATGCGAGCAACGTTCAAGACAGGGGAGGGGAGAATTGGCACAGCGAAATTGGGATGGGAGAAAAATAGAAAAAGAGGAGAAAAAGTGGATCCAAAAAAAAATAATAATAATAATTATTGAAAAGTTCTGGGTTTATAAAGTTGTATTTGGGGGCAATTGACCAATGGTTTGCTTTCAACCCAGGAACTCCTTCCTCTCTCACCTTTTTATATATATATTTTAATTTTATCTACTAAAACTGTATTGTATTATATTGTTTGTTTTGTAAAGTGTCTTTGAGCATTAGGAAAAGCGCTATATAAATCTGATGTATTATTATTATGAATGGTAGGCTTTTTTAAATGTTTCTCATCTGGGTAAGAGTTTCTTATCTGGGTAAGAGTGCTCTCGACCACTCTTGGAATTTGGTCTTGCCTGAGAGAAAAGCAACAATAAGAAAAATTTGCTGAATCCCAGGTAAGAACAAAATAAAAGGAAATGCTAGTTAAGAACGGAATCTGTTCTTATATCGCTTCATGCATGAGGCCCATTGAGTAGATGTTCTCTGGGGCTCTACTATTTACTATATCAAACATATGGTTTAGTTTTAGTTGTTTAACTCTATCCTTGGTAATAACAACCCTACTATTTTCCTTTCTGTGGGACCGATATGAGTCCTGGGAGGAGCATTTAGCATGTATCTAATGACGTTGTTCTGTGCAACCTGTAATTCGTTTTTTGAACTTGAAATTATGAAAGCATGTGTATTACTGTGATGTACAGTAACAAACAAAAAGTCTAAATGTCAAAGTATCCTTTTTAAGTATTATTCAACCTGCCTTTTTATGGACTAAGGGAGGTTTTGACAGCATATCATGCCCAATAACTTGATAATGACAATGTCATTGCAAACAATTTGGGCTGAAACACGGGGCCTATTTTGACTTCAAAAACATGGTTCTTTGAGTCTCGCCCCCAGCCTTCTAAAGATGTTGATATAGGTTTGTATATTCTTCATCATCTTGTCTTTCAGATAGTGGACTGGTCTCTCTCTCTCTCTCTTTTCAGATAGCAGACTTGGAGTTATGTAAGCTGGATGAGTTGGACTGTCTGATTCGGGGCCTGCTGTATGTGGATTCTGTGGGTTTTAACGGTCATCCTGAGTGCTACTACTTCCAGAACCCGTCCGACCCAGATAACGCCACCAAACAGCTCTGCACACTGGACAACCCCTTCCCCATGCTGCTGGTCAATATAGGTAGGTGTTAAAACAGTCAACACGGGTGGTAAATAGTTAATATAGTTAAACGGTTACAGATAGGTGTTAAATAGCTTGCATATAAACGTGCACCAGTGTATAATTCCACCAGATTGAGCATCACTTGGCGCTTCACGGCCATATAACTCTAGAATGTTCACTTGCCGTCCTCTTTTCATTGAAAGATTAACGGCACACTTGGGATGTCGTCTACCGTCTGTCGAGCCCATTCAACTAGTTGTATTGGTGACCAGATATGGTGTAGTAGTGGTTGAGACCCCTAGGATAATAGGAAACACATGTACCCCTGCTGGCCTGGGATCAGATCCCACCAGAACCTTCTCTCCTGTGTCTCCTCTACTCTGACATCTCAGCTGGCCTGGGATCAGATCCCACCAGAACCTTCTCTCCTGTGTCTCTTCTACTCTGACATCTCAGACGGGGAGTGGACTGTCCTCTTGACTAGAGATGGTGTGTAGAGGTTAAGAGACCCCCACCTCTGTAACCACATATACCCCTGCTGTGTCTAGAGATGGTGTAGAGGTTAAGAGGCACCAGCCTCTGGAACCACACATACCCCTGCTGTGTCTAGAGATGGTGTAGAGTAGGGTTGCACGATTCATCGTAAAACCACACATACCCCTGTTATGTCTCCCTTATTCTGTCTCCTTCTTGGTTTTTCTGTATATGTAACTAATTGATACAGGTTGGCCTGTCTTATCATGTGTTTGTGTGTGATGCTAAGGATAGTCATTTGAATATACAATGCTCTTCTCCATAGCAGTTCTAGTTCTACTCGTAAGTTGCAGAACGTTTTAAAATTGAAGAAGCAACATCTGTAATTGAAATTATTTAATTGTTCATTTCAAATAAATAAAGGAATCATTCGGTTAATTTATTAGTTAATGTTTATTTATCACAGGTTCTGGGGTTTCTATATTGGCGGTGTATTCCAAAGATGACTACAAAAGAGTTACTGGAACTAGGTAAGGAGAGACGTGTATGTGTGCATGTGAGCGTGTGTCTGCCTGCCATGGTTGGCAGCACTGTTGTTGTAGTGTGTGTGTGTGTGTCAAGTCAAGTCAAGAGTCAAGTCAAGAGTTTTATTTGTCACGGCATACAAGTATACAATGAAATGCGGGTGGTCTTGCCCGCAACGATGTGCAATACAGTGGTACAACATATAATAGAATCCAATAAAAAAAAACATTGTGCAATAAACAGGTAACAGGTAACATGGTGGGACATCTCGGTATCTGTACATAGTTATTTACAGAGCATATAGGACATGCTGGGTCCTTTGGTAGTGCAATACACTGTTACTGTTGTTATACTATTTCTAAAGTGACCTTTCCTTTTTGGCTATAAGTGTGGGCGTGTGCGGCATGAGTGTGTGCCTGCTCATGTTAAAGTGGCTGCTAGTGTGTGAGCGTGCACAGCGTGCGTGTCGTGTGTGTGTGCTCATGTGTGCTTGTGTGTGAGAAGTTCAGTGTTCTGTGGCACTCAGTGTTCATTGTTCAAGGCTCTGATGGCCTGGGGGAAGAAGCTGAGCCGAAGCCTCTCTGTCCTAGTAGCTGGGGTTCGCGGGCGTCTGCCTGACCTCAGCAGCTGGAACAGGCTGTTATTGGGGTGGTGGGGGTCTTTCATTATTCTGCAGGCTCTGGATTTGCACCTCTTGTTGTATAGAACCTGCAGGGGAGGTAGTGCAATACCCGTGGTACGCTCGGCTGAGCGCACCACTCTCTGTAGGCCTTCTTGTCCTGTGCCGTGCTGTTTCCATACCAGGCAGTGATGTTTCCAGTCAAGATGCTCTCTACAGCTCCGGAGTAGAAGGACTGGAGTATCTTCCCCGATACTCTGAACTTCCTTAACTGTCTCAGGTGGTAGAGGCGCTGCTTCGCCTTTTTTACGACTGTGTCTATGTGTGTTGACCATGTCAGATCCTCTGAGATGTGGACCCCCAGGTACTTAAAGCTGCTCACCCTGTCCACGGTAGCCCCGTTTATCATCAGTGGTGTGTGTGTCTCCTGCTGTCCTCTCCTATAATCCACGATCAGCTCCTTGGTTTTACCAATGTTCAGGAGCAGGCTGTTGTCCTGGCACCAGCGTTCCAGTACCTCAACCTCCTCCCGGTAGGCCTTCTCGTCGTTGTCCGAGATCAGCCCCACCACCACCGTGTCGTCTGCAAACTTCACTATGGAGTTGGAGCTGAACTTGGCCACACAATCGTGTGTGTAGAGTGAGTACAGCAGGGGGCTCAGAACACAGCCCTGGGGGGACCCGATGCTCAGGGTGATGGTGTTGGAGGTCTGATCCCCCACCCTGACCGCCTGGGGACTTTCACTCAGAAAGTCCAGTACCCAGGCGCTCAGGGCGGAGCTCAGACCCAGCTCGATCAGCTTGTCCACCAGTCTGGTGGGGACTATGGTGTTGAACGCTGAGCTGTAGTCAATGAACAACAGTCTCACATAGCCCCCCTTCTGACGGTCAAGGTGAGAGAGGGTGCTGTGCAGTACCTGGGAGACCGCGTCGTCAGTGGACCTGTTTGTCCTGTATGCAAATTGCATAGGGTCCATATCACTGGGGAGGGAGGCACAAATGTGGTCCTTGACCAGCCTCTCGAAACATTTCATGACCACAGAGGTGAGTGCCACCGGTCTGTAGTCATTGAGACATGTTGGGGAGGGTTTCTTCGGTACAGGGATGATGGTAGACATCTTGAAGCAGGCAGGGACCACTGACTCCGCCAGGGATTGATTAAATATGGCGGTGAACACCGGGGCTAGCTGGTTGGCACAGGACTTAAGTATGCGTCCTGTTATACCATCTGGGCCAGCAGCCTTCCTGGTGTTCACCTGCATAAATGCTCTTCTCACACTGTGTTCCGACAACGAGAGAGCGTCCCGTAGAGCTGCCGCGGTATTGATGTTTTCCTTACCGCACAGATTTGCAAAATATTTCCTACCGCCGCGGTTATTACCGCACGCACACACAAAATTAAAAAAATAAAGTTTGAATGCATTTTTTTTTAAGTAGTAGTCTACTCTTTATAGCATATAGCCTGCCTCTAGTCTAAATGTCTATCTTTAGAGGATGACTTTGCAGCATGAATATTGTTTGGGATTCGGCAAGCACGCATTAGTTATTGAAAGTGAAACACGGATTTGAAGTTTCCCCTCTGGTCGTGCGCAGTTCACTCGGTGTCGCGGGCAGGGGTGGTTACCCCTAACCCCCCCGACCCTTTCTTATTATTATTACTATAAAGTTACTACTTTATAATAAAGGCATTCGTTTTGTGGCATTAACATTATATAGTTATACGTTCAATAACATCAGCGTATTTACCGGACCATACTACCATAGCAAGGCAAGCAATACTCTATTCATATCTCAGTTCCTTTCTTTGCTCAGAGCGTGCTGAGTTGTCCCATTCTGCGGTCTGTTAATAAAGTTTTCAATCAGACAAGTGTATAGAACGAAGGGCTTTTATTATAACATTCGTTGCAGACAGTAAAATCATTATGTCTCGTTTAGTACTCCTGAAGAGCGATGGTAGTCCACTCCGGCGGAGAGTTAAAGCTAACGTTATTAGCCGTGTTGTGATGAGCTGACATTCAGGACGTAAAAAACATGTGACGCGTCTCTCTTCTGACCAATCAGTGGTCTGCAATGTTTCACGTGACTTTTCTGGTACCCAATAGGGTCGCTTGGAACCTCGATAGAGAAGTAGGGTATATCTGCAGAGCCGCAAGCCCAACGAGAGGAGGGTAATTTATTATTATTATTATAAAAAACAGCGGTGACGCGGTATTCAGCCTACTCTGCGGTGGCCGTGATGTAACAGCAATACCGCGGTAATCGCGGCAGCTCTAGCGTCCCGCCCCCCCGCGGTTGCCCCCCCCCCCTCCACAACAGCCGGCGCGCCAGTGACGTCACTAGCCGGTGAGCTAGCGTCGCCACTGTTTGCACCAAACCGTGCGTAGAAGGAGTTGAGTTTGTCCGCGAGAGAGGCGTCGTCGCTCCCCATTGAGGGGGCGCTGACTTTGTAGTCAGTTATTGTCTTCAGTCCCCTCCATAAGCCTCTTGTGTCGTTTTGTGCCATTTGTGTCTCCAGTTTATCAGCATATGTCCGTTTTGCAAGTTTTACAGACTTGCGCAGAGTATAGACTGAAGCCTTATACTCCTCCATGTTTTCTGACTCTCTGCCCCGGTTGTAAGCAGTGGTGCGAGAGTTCAGAGCTGCTCTGATAGTACTGTCCACCCACGGTTTCTGGTTTGGGAAAACTCGCATCTTTTTCGTGGGGACAATACTATCAGCTATTGTTGTAATGTAGCTCACCACGGTGTCCGCGAGCTCGCTGACGTCACTGGCGCTTCCCTGGAACATATTCCAATCCGTGTCTGCGAGCGCGACCTGGAGCGTGGCCTCTGATTCGTCAGTCCATTTTTTTGTCTCACGTGACACGACGGCGTCACGTGATCTTTGTTTCTAGGCAGGGAACAACAAGATGGAGTCGTGATCGCTCGAGCTTGTAGACCCCGTCAATGGCGGAGCCGCTACCGCCTTGTAGCCGGCTCTGAACGGGGTGTAACAGTGGTCGAGTGTGTTTCTCCCTCTTGTGGAGCAGGCGATGTGCTGAAAAAAGGACGGCATCACTTTCTTCAGATTCGCCTGGTTGAAATCACCAGCCACGATTGTCTCCGCGTCTGGGTGTTTGATCTGGTGTTTATTGAGATGGTCGTGTAGTTCCACCAGCGCCTTGCCAGTATTCGCCTGTGGAGGGATATATACGGCGGTCATGATGACCGCGGTGAACTCACAGGGGAGGTGGAATGGGCGGCACAGAATTGAAAGATGTTCCATGTCTGGGGAGCATGAGCTCGAGAGAACATGCACTTCTTTGGGGTTCACCCAGACATTGTTCGTGATAAGACAGACCCCACCGCCGACGCTCTTGCCAGAGGCTGCCGTGCGGTCCGCTCGTAGGATGGTGAAGGAGTCGGAGGGAGAGATACTTTTATCCGGAGTCGCTGGTTTGAGCCATGTTTCCGTGAAACACATGATGTTGATGTCTCTCATCTCCCGTTGGAAGCGGACCCTCGCCCTCGAGTCATCCATCCTTCCCTCCAACGAACGTGCATTTGCCAGAAAGATGGATGGAATTGCTGGGCGGTAAGCAGCTCTTTTTAATCTCAGCCTGATACCTCCTTGTCTCCCTCTGTGCCTCTTCTTGCCGTTTCCTTTGTCTTTTTCTTTGTTGCCGTTCTCCCGCCTGATCTCTGTTGGCCATTCTAGGCATAAAGTGTCTCCAAACTCCTCTTTGAGCCCGGGGTTTAGGTCCATAAGTGTCTGGCGGTCGTATGACGTACCCGCCAGTGATGCTTTAATAAAAAAAGTAGAAAAAACAAACATAATAGCTAAAAGTGTGTACATCGTGTGTGTGTGTGTGTGTGTGTGTGTGTGTGTGTGTGTGTGTGTGTGTGTGTGTGTGTGTGTGTGTGTGTGTGTGTGTGTGTGTGTGTGTGTGTGTGTGTGTGTGTGTGTGTGTGTGTGTGTGTGTGTGTGTGTGTGTGTGTGTGTGTGTGTGTGTGTGTGTGTGTGTGTGTGTGTGTGTGTGTGTGTGTGTGTGTGTTCCCAACTTTGAATGGACGTACATTGCCACGAGACTCAGTCATCTTCTCAACATGCTGAACAGTGACGACCAGCACGTCAGAGAGCAGGCCAGAGCCTCTCTGTTCTTAGACCTGCAGAGACGCAAGGTCCCCCTGGCAAGGGCCTGGCATGTGGGTCTGATCCAAACTTCCTGGGTTACAAGAAGAAAGCTAGTGGAAAGCTGGACAGCCGCGCCCCCAGATTCGGGGTGTGGTCTGACTGGCCAGACCTGAATGACCTATGCGGCTGGTCCAACGTGGCCCTGGAGTGGGTGGGGCCGGACTCAGACGCTGTTAACGTTTCTGAGGAGATCATCTCTGACCCTACCATCTCTGTGAAGGCCACCATTGACATCTGTGGAACGTGGCATGAACTGCCACTTACCAATGCCCGTGGCCATCTCATGTCGGCACAACAACAACGCCAACGTCAACACTGGACTGAGCTTAAACTGCAAGGGAAGCTTGCTTGTCTCCCTGCCGCTGACCACTCTGTCTCGCACGCAGTTTTTAAAAATGTAGCTATTGATGAGAGCATCATCATTTTTACTTTAAAAGCTAGGCTACAGGTTTTACCATCAATGCTCAACCTTTCCATCTGGTTCCCTGGCAGTCATAGCCAACACTGCATACACCACGGTCACGAACAGACAACAGAAACCATGTCTCACATCCTCAATGGCTGTCATGCATACAAAGGGCTCTACATTTGTAGGCATGATAGGATCGTGGATCTGATTGCAGACGGTGTCAGCTCCACACTCGGGTCACCTGCAACATATAAGCTGTATAAGCACACCAGTGTGAAGCCATTATATGCTCAATCTGTGTAGGGACAATTCACTGTTCTCTGACATTTCAGCAAACACCCCCGATGTTGTTATTGTTAATGAGAATAACAGAGAGGTTCTCATCCTGGAAGTTGGCTGCACGTTTGACTACAGTCTAGAGCAGGGGTCTCAAACTCGCGGCCCGCGGGCCATTTGCGGCCCGCGGGATGATATTTTGCGGCCCCCTACTTGACGTCAAAGTGTAGTGTTAATGCGGCCCGCACGCTACTGTTTGCCGAGTCGTTGCGCGAGAGTTGGACGTTTTATGGGGCTGCGGCACTGCAGATATACCCTACTCCAATGATCCGCACGGACATTGCACTCTGTAGCAGTCGCAGAGGCGGAGACTCTGGCTAGTAGTAACGTTCGAATGTTGTGATTTTCGATGCAAAATAAATATTCAACATTCTCTTTTGAGACTCCGCCTCAGACTCTTATCCTTTGGCACTTGGAACTTGCTGTACTTTGCTTGCAGGTATGCAGCCATTATTGCTGGATTATGAATAGCACCTACTTTAGCCACGGGACCGTTGTCAAGCTAAGCTAGCTGACCTAGCTCGTCTTCCCCGCAAGGTTTTCACATTGCCATTTGATAACGTTAGTCAGCTAACGCTAGTCAGTAGCTACTTGACTTAAATACGATTCACCGTGGGTGCATTATTGTTGATAGACGGGTCCTGGAGAAAAGACAGGCCATCATCTGATTTGATGTAACGTAGCTAACGCTAGCTTTTCAGCTAATGCTATAATAACACCAAGCAAAACACATCCCGTCCGAGCTCCCAGTCACACGCTCTGTCGGGGACAATGGAATTTAAGAAAGTGTATCTGCTGTTAAAATGACAAACAGCATCACACTTTAAAACACGTTCATTTTATAATCCTCACTCCGCAGGAGATAAATGACGTCATGGGATCGGAGGCTAGAATTGACGTGTATTGATTGATTGAAAACTATATTAACAGATTGCAGAATGGGTACAATACAGTACAGCTCAATACACACAATTGTTAAGGGGATGCAGACCAGAGAAAGACTTTCGTCTTGTTTACATCAGGGTCCCCCATTTTCAATTCATCAGGACATATATGACATACAGATACCAAGTCCTCACTCAGTGGCAAGAAGCCATTCTCTCTCTCTGATGCATACATAATAAAATAATGTATGGCTGAAGTGATGGAGACCATGTTTGAAGGCAAACAAAAGCAAATCCCCCTCAGATCGCACAGCAACCAGAATAACTGAAATACTGGCTGGTGATTTGATTATACAGCCTTGTGATAGAATAAAAAAAAAATGCACAGTGCATTTCCATAGCTGTGGATGAGTCCACTGACACCACTGAGAAGCCTATGTTCTGAAGAACCGTTCATGTTCTGAAGAACTGTTCATGTTCTGAATTGTTATTGCTAAAGATTGAGAAGATTGGATCAGTTGTACTTTTTTTTGGAATACTTGAAATCCTTTTTTTGTGGAATATTTGATGCGGCCCAGCCTCACCCAGACTCTACCTCCAGCGGCCCCCAGGTAAATTGAGTTTGAGACCCCTGGTCTAGAGGAAGCATTTACAACCAAAATGTTAAAATATCAACTGTTAGACCATACCATTTCACAACTCGGCTACAACTGTAAACTTTTAGTCTTCATATTTGGAAGCCTGGGTCATGTCCATAAGTTGGGTGTTAGAGGCCTTCAGTTGGCCGGTCTTCCGAAGAGAAGAGCCAAACAATTAGCTAAATATTGCGCAGTGTCAGCAATTATTGGCAGCCGGGCAATTTGGAGAAGACGCTGCTATCTGTACCCATGAGCTGTGTGTTGATTGTCAGGTTCATCATCCGTGTGAGTCTGCAACTTTGATTGCCACTGTGGCACGATTGTATCCGAATAATCCCACAATGTACAAGCGCACTGTTAATATTTGTGTCCTTTAAACCTTGTTTTTATGTGGACATAAATAAAATATTCTAAATGTGTGTGTGTGTGTGTGTGTGTGTGTGTGTGTGTGTGTGTGTGTGTGTGTGTGTGTGTGTGTGTGTGTGTGTGTGTGTGTGTGTGTGTGTGTGTGTGTGTGTGTGTGTGTGTGTGTGTGTGTGTGTGTGTGTGTGTGTGTGTGTGTGTGTCGGTAGTGACCCTTGCCTTGTGTGTGTGTGTGGGTGGTACCGGTAGTGACCCTTGCCTTGGCAGCAGTGTTACTCTTGTTATAGTGTGTGTAAACACAAAGTGTGTGTCAGTGGTCAGGTTGTTGTGCCCCACAGGTATCTCCTCTAGTAACCCTTTCCTCTAGTGACCTTCAAAGTTACACTACTGTTTACAGCAACACAGAAGAGTTGAAGGCAGAATATAGAATGTAAGCACAGTAGAGCCTCATTTACATTAATCGAGCCTCTGCTTTAGACTAGGGAGGTTTCCAGGCTTGTTGTCTGCTGATTGCTAAGTAAGGGATAATGTATAGCTACGAGGTCATTGTCGCAAAATAATTGACCGACACAGAGTTTAGAATACCGAGGCGCCTTGCCGAGGTGTTCTAAACGTCAGTGAAGGTAAATTATTTTGCGACAATGACCAAGTATAGCTATACATTATCCCGCTTATTACATGGCTAACTTACTAACAATATACCTACCGTAATTCCTCTAATAGTAACCGGTATTCAATTAAAAACCGGGTCTCTATTAATGACCGGGTGCGCTGTTGAGCTAAGCAATTATAAGCCGGCCTCCTAATACAAGCCGGGTTTCATGTATATTAGAGGAATTACGGTATTTCCGTCAACGGATTTACCATAGGCAATATATTTAGTTATTGTTGTTATATGCTGGCCTGGCTGTGCAGTAAATACCATATAATGGTATGGTGTTAATGTTTACCAAGAGAGTAAGCCTACCTCAGAATTGTATAAAACGAAGTTATTATTATTATACCAGTATTGTGATTGCACTATTTTACTTTATTTTACTTTTTTTGACCACCTGTAATTGCACTGTTTACTACCGTATTTCATACAGTACTTGGTTTCAATAAATGAACCCAGTACATTTTACTGGGTTCAAACTGACACAAAATGTTGATTTATTCATTATGATCTGTTTGAAAATTAGAAATATAGGCCTCTCTCTTATACATGCCTCCTCCTAATACAAGCCTGGTATCCGCTACAGTTGAAACAAATACAAGCCGGGGTTACTATTAGAGGAATTACGGTAATTCATTTTACACCATTGACAAGACGAGATCAAATGCAGACGCAGTTGTTCTGTGGCTCTGTCAGCCCAAATAAAGTGATTATTATTATCGCCGGCAGCCGGCAGGTGTGTCTGATTGCACTGATGCAGTGTGTGTCACAATCACAATCAAGCATTTCGGCGAATGTGAAAACACCATGTAATAATACTATTACACAACGGCATGCAAATTTCTCGATTCTGATTGGCTGAAACAGTCAAGTTACA
This sequence comes from Notolepis coatsorum, assembly GCF_963971535.1. NCBI lineage: Eukaryota > Metazoa > Chordata > Actinopteri > Aulopiformes > Paralepididae > Notolepis > Notolepis coatsorum. The sequence goes on along the minus strand of NC_140174.1, from coordinate 59,621,044 downwards.
CGTGGGTATTTGTAATAACCCCACGCTCTTGGTCCCAGGACCCGCCCACAACCGAATTACTATCACTCCGCCGTGCGAGTTTTTAGAAATGCAAGCAAGATGGCGGACAGTAAACGTTACGAAAGGATATGGTGATAGGGTCATAAAGACTAAATGAAAAACGATTCTGTCACGGCGAATGTCTTAGTTGCTTAAACAATGTTGGATGATGCAATTGATGGGTCATGAGTCATTGTGGAACAAAATTAAAATCGCGCGAATTGATTGATTGATTAATTTAAAAAAAAAATTACCTACTTTGCTCAGCCTTGTTTCCAACTGGTTAAGTTTAGGCCCTCTTTCGAAGTTGGTTAAAGGGGAACTATCTTATAAATGGCCCTTTTCAGTGTTTAGCATTGTTTCCTAGCTATGTGGACTTATATTAATATGATCCATGTCTCTAATTCTCATATTGGCGCATTCTTCCAATTCTCCTCTCACAATATTCACCCTCACTGAACTGAGTCATCTGAAAATGTGCTGATTTGTGATGTCAGATAGACTCAGCTGCATGAGTCTCCACACACTCCACACAGTTCCGAACACAGTGGTTGGAGCCCAGGCTCAAAACGGCTTAAGATCTTGAGGTAGAAAAATGCTGTTTTTGAGGACTTGATTAGAAATACAAAACAATGAATTAAAAAAAATAAAAAATTACAGAGGTGTTCCATAACCTCACAGGAATTGTGTAAAAGTGCCCAAATAGTGAAAGAAATTGTAAAATAGTTCCCCTTTAAGGTTAGAGTTTGTCTTTAGAGCAGGGCGATAGACCACCAGCCCTGATTCCAAACTCTAACCTTAACCAACTTCGAAAGAGGGCCTAAACTTAACCAGTTGGAAACAAGGCGGACAGTAATAAAATTAGTAATCAATCAATCAATCAATTCAATAACCCACGCTCACTTAAAACAGCGCACCTCCCAGCTGCTTCTATAGAAAGTAGGGTTAAAAAAGAAAAGAAAAAAAATATACTTATAGGGCAAAGAACCCCCCCCCCCCCCCATATAGGGCAAAGAAAACTTTTTTCCCCCTATAGGGCAAAGAAAACTTTTTTTAATTTGTTTTACCTACTTTCTATAGAAGCATCTAAGAGAATGAAGTTCTATAGAAAGTAGGTTAAAAACTAAAGAAAAGTTGGATGTGTTAGTTTGCTGGATGTCTAGTTGAAAGACAGTTGGATGTCTTAGTTTGTTGGATGTCTAGGTGAAAGACAGTTGGATGTCTTAGTTTGTTGGATGCCTAGTTGAAAGACAGTTGGATGTCTTAGTTTGTTGGATGTCTTAGTTGAGAGACAGTTGGATGTGTTAGTTTGTTGGATGTCCTACTGAGAACAGTTGGATGCACTTCCAAGCTTCTTCCACATGGAGGCAACTTCTCTCTTTTTTTTTCTTTTTTGTTTTTTGGGAACTACTTTTTCTGGCGGATGGTTTTTTCAATAAATCTTCAATTAATGTGTGTTTATTGTATAGCAATAAGGTTGGATGAATGTGCCAGTTGTATAAAAGCCATTACACCATGCGCAGTCGTGGGTTGTGACAATTAGACCATGCCTAGGGGTGGTCGTTAGACACTCCTGCGCATGATGTAATGCTTAAATAGATGCATAAGAAAGGTGTAACTCTTTCTCTCGCTCTAACTCTCTCTCTCTCTCTCTCTCTCTCTCTCTCTCTCTCTCTCCCTCTATCACCCCCCACAATTTATCTCACTTGTTTCCCTCTCTCTCTCTCCTGTCCTCTCTCTACATCTCCCTGTCTCTAGTCTGGGCGGTGGAACGTTCCTGGGTCTGTGCTGTCTGCTGACAGGCTGTGAGAGCTTCGAGGAGGCCCTGGAGATGGCCGCCAAAGGGGATTCCGCTAACGTCGACAAACTGGTCAAGGATATCTACGGAGGGGACTATGAACGATTTGGCCTCCAGGGGTCAGCGGTGGCGTCCAGGTTGGTTTTTTGTGCCTGTGGACAAACATGACGGAAGCACACATACACATACATGTATGCTGCTTACCAGAATCACAGTCAGAATCAAAAAGGTCTTTATTGCCAAGTAGTTTGCACTTACAAGGAATTTTATTTGGTCGTTTTTGGTGCAACATTAACACATTCACGGCCATCATTTACATTTACATTTAGTCATTTAGCTGACGCTTTTATCCAAAGCGACTTACAAGTTCTGTACGACAAGACAGCAAGAAGGGTACAACTCTATCAGCTGAGTAACAATGTTCATCAAGTGTTGCGTGTTACAGTGTAGGTTAGTTTATTAGGACAAGTGCATGACAGTAAGGTTAGTCAGGGTTAGATTTTTTCTTTTTTTTTTTTTTTTTTTTTTTTTTTTTTTTTAATCATTTCAGATAATGGTTGAAGAAGTGAGTCTTTAGTCGACGGCGAAAGATTGGACGGGATTCGGCTGTCCTAACTGGGATGGGTAGTTCATTCCACCATTGTGGGGCAAGGACTGAGAATAGGCGGCTTCTCTTTGATGACCCTCCGGGAGCTTGGATAGGAGTAGGTCTGAGGCGGCCAGAAGATGCAGAGCGTAGGGGTCTTGAGGGTGTGTAGTTAGAGACCATTGACCGGAGGTAGGCGGGAGCGGTTCCCTTTGCTGCACGGTATGCTAGGTCGAGGGCCTTGAAGCGGATACGTGCAGCAATGGGGAGCCAGTGCAGGTCCCTAAGAAGTGGGGTGACATGGGCCGACTTCGGTAGGTTTGATATCAGGCGGGCCGCTGCGTTTTGAATGAGTTGAAGAGGCTTGGTGGCAGTGGCCGGGAGGCCAGCTAGCAGTGCGTTGCAGTAGTCGAGGCGGGAGATGACTGTTGATTGGATGAGGAGTTGGGTGGCTTCTTTTGTCAGGAAGGGGCGTATCCTTCTGACGTTGCTCAGGAGGAATCTGCAGGTTCTGGTTGTCGCTGCGATGTGAGCAGAGAAGTTCAACTGGTCGTCGAGGACAACACCAAGGTTCTTGGCGGTCATTGGAATGCCATTGGAATGTGGCTGGAATTAGGGCTGGGCGATATATCGAGTATACTCGATGTATCGCGGCTTGTTCTACATGAGATGAGTAAATTACTATATCGTGAACATCGAGTATATGTTGTCACGTTGCGGCTGAGATGAGACTTGCTTTTGCGCAGAGCTGTTCTCTCATTTCATTATAGACACATGACCAGCGCGGACCTTAAATGACATGCAATTGTAATTTCATTACACAGACCAGCGCGGACCTTTAACACATTAACTGCCACAGAGTTTGCCCGTCTCATACCACTCTCTGCCACCACTCTAAGCCTATGGAGATGTTTACCTTCTTTGCAGGGCTATAACTTTTTAAATTGTATTGCTAAATTGACATTACTATGGCCCATTCAACATCGATTATCTATCGTTCAGGATGTAGGAACGTTATACTTTTTCATTCATAGATTCATACGAAAATACCGTCTAGAATATTAATATGTTTTTATCGTTTTCTGCAGTAATTCCTAGAACATGAGTTATAGGCATAAATGCATATATAGATTATCAACTGCCGTTTGTTGCCAATACACGCTATATAAAAAATTTCAACTGTACATGATCCTAAACGTTATGACTGATCATGTGCGGATGAACGGGGGGGGGGTCGTTTATAATTCCGTGATCGTCAGTAAATGCTTTATGTAGTATGGGTGATATATTGATCAGAGCAGTTTGCATTAATAATAATAAACAATCACGCTGAAAATGCCGTCAGCGTCCTCTTACCGTTCGCTGATGAGACTGGAGGAAAAAGATCCCACTTATTTGACGTGGATCGCCTAGATCCATTTCCGGTTTGTATAATAATAATAAACGCCCCCATTTCATATCGATTCTTGAGTTATGGCAGCGATCCATATGTACGGACGTGTGTCTAGAGTCCTGCAACAATATGTGAGTGCTGGACGCATTTCCCCGGTACACAGAGATCACCTCGCCCGATCACCACCAGGCGGCAGTATTGAAGTGTTGCAGAGTTGTGCAGGCTCCCACTGTATCAGCCGAGGCTGGGTGAGGGCATTCTGAATACCATGGCGAAAAAATGAAATATGATCTCAATAACGTCGTACGCCGTGGAATGGCAGAATTAGCATGACCTTGAAACACGTACGACGTTTTTGGCGCAGGATGTGTTAATGACATGCAATTTAATTGACACGAGCAATGGGCTAACGTTAGCTGCTAACCAAGTTATCCATGAGGACTATGCTAAGCTAACTAGTAGGGGTGGACGGTATAAACGGTATACGGTATAAACGGTATGAATTTGCTCTACGGTATGGATTTTGACTATACCGTGTAACCGGTAGAGAAGCTCTAAAATAGCAATGACGTCGTCGTCATCTAACCACAGCGCGACTATTTCAATCGCATTTGCCCCTAAAAATAGATAGAATTAGTCATAGATAATAGATATGTGCAAACTGGAAAAAGTTATTTAGGAGGCTTCGCGCAGTGGGCGCAGTCAACACGCAATTGTCATTTCATAATAAACACATATCACCGCGGCGCACAGCAAGTTTCAATTTCAGTTCCTGGCATTTTTAACCAGTGGAGAAAGGTAAGAGATCTTACCTATCGTTTTTCTTATATTAATTATTCTACGTTAATAAAACATACCTGGTGATCAACTACAGTTTGCTGTAAACATTATGATATGTGTGTAGTGTTATGATAACGACGGCTGCAGCGGAGCCGGGAGGACGGCTAGAGCAGCAGTGGATTTGCGAAATAGCATGCAGCTGCAGAGCCGCAGAGCCAGGAGCTCTTTCAGGTCTGGTCACAGGCCGCTCAACAGCGCCCCCCCACCCACCCAACGGCTGAATTGCCCTGAATTGACCTGAAAGAGCCCCTGGCTCTGCGGCTCTGCAGCTACATATGCTTCTAGCAAAATCCAGTATCCAGCCCCGCTGTTGCAATGGGAGCAGCACGGAGTCTCGACTCGGGACTTATTTTATTTGGAATATAATGACTTTATACGCAAAAGTAGCCTAGTTTTAAGTCAAAATATTATAAATCTACATGCCTTGAGGATGTCATTCTTTATATAGCCTGCCTATCAGGCAAAAAAAAAAATTCTAACGGAAACACTGATACCGTGATATATACCGTTACCGTCTATGCTTCAAATTATACCGTGATATAAATTTTAGACCATACCGTCCACCCCTACTAACTAGCGTTAGCTGCTAACCCTGGAAAACGCTCAAAGCGGACTCCACAACACATTCGTGAGGAAAGGGGGTGGGTTATATTGACGACGCTTGACAACAGAAGTTTAAAACATAACTTCATATTTATTGGTTATTCGTTTCTTTATATCATCCAGTTTCCATCTCCGCGTGTTAAACTCTTCCTGTTTACATTCGAGTGTGACATCATCACCTACGGCAGCTTAGACCAGGGGTTCCCAAACTTTTCAGGCCGGGACCCAGAAAATAAGGCGTCAGAGAGCCGCGGCCCAATGCACATAGTCAGGCTTTTTTTTTTTTTTTTTTTTTTGCCAGGCGGCCGATTTTTAAGCCAAATATCACTTCATCCTATTAAGTTAGTTCAAGTTAGTTATTCATTTATATGTGCTATTTATGAGAGGGCTAACTTGTTGCAAAATAATAATGATAGTAATAATAGCCTCATTAAAATACTATTGTTGCTTCGGTTGTTTTCAGCGTTTTATGTGCATAATCTGTTATTTAGTTTGAAATGTTCGTTGAAATAAGTAGATTTTTCGTTTTTGTTTATTTATTAAATTAATATAAAACCATATAGTCACATTTTAGAATACAATAGAATAGAATTTTAGAATACAACTAGAAACACTGTCCTGGCCTGCTTTTAAGTTCAGTGGCCTGACACATTTATTTTTATTTTATTTTTTTTTAATCATCTTGCGGCCCTCCCGTGGCTGCTCGCGGCCCACCTTTGGGTCGCGACCCCGACTTTGGGAACCACTGGCTTAGACGATCAAAACGCAAACCTAGAACAAAACCCGAGGGGGGGGGGGGCTGGCTCTCTCGCGCGTTCTCGCCCTCTCTCGCTCTCTCTCTCTCTCTCTCTCTCTCTCTCTCACTCTCTCTCTCTCTACATTCAATGATTTAAAGTAGCCAAACGTTACAGTATAAATACTAACTGGATAGTTGATGATATAAACATTTAATTTCATTATCTGAAATATTCTAAAATCATTAAGTCTGCTATAAGCCATTATCCCTTTGTGTGTGATTATTATTTTCTCACAGTAGTGTGTATATATATATATATATATATATATATATATATATATATATATATATATATATATATATATATATATATATATATATATATATATTAAGGCTGTCAAATATATTGCGTTAATATCGCGTTAACTCCCGATTCTATTAATGCCACAAATTTTTTTAACTCAAAATTAACTAAAAAAAGATTTTTTTTTTACTAGACTTCACTCGGGTGTATTATTGATGCTCTCATTGATACTATGTTTGTTTCTGAAGTGTGTGTGTGTGTGTGTGTGTGTGTGTGTGTGTGTGTGTGTGTGTGTGTGTGTGTGTGTGTGTGTGTGTGTGTGTGTGTGTGTGTGTGTGTGTGTGTGTGTGTGTGTGTGTGTGTGTGTGTGTGTGTGTGTGTGTGTGTGTGTGTGTGTGTGTGTGTGTGTGTGAGATATAGAGAGAGAGGGGGGTGAGAGAGATGAGGAAGGGGCAAAAGAGAAAAAGAGCTGGGAGAGTGTGTGTGTGAGGGAGAGAGGGGTGTGTGTGATTAATCAGCCCTTGTGTGTGTGAATGTAACAAGTTCCTAACGTTTTCTTTCCCCTATTATTTCATGCACACTTTATTCATTGTTTTAAATTATTATTTTCTTTTAAGTTATTTTATGCATCACTCTGTTTTGAATTTGATGCAAATTTGCAATGCATGAGGGTCATCCTTTTGTGTTAAATGGCTGCACAAAGCAAGCATTTGTTGACTCGCATGTTGATAAGAGTATTAAAACTTGGAACTTGAAAAAGATCTGTTTAAAGGGGAACTATTTTACTATTTCTTTCACTATTTGGGCACTTTTACACAATTCCTGTGAGTCTATGGAACACCTCTGTAATATATATATTTTTTTATTCATTGTTTTGTATTTCTAATCAAGTCCTCAAAAACAGCATTTTTCTACCTCAAGATCTCGAGCTGTTTTGAGCCTGGGCTCCTAAACCACTGCGCAGCGTCGTCTTCGCCTGAACATTAACATGCAGCGGTGTCTTTATGACATCACATATAGGGCACATTTTCAAATGACTCAGTTCAGTGAGGGTGAATATTGTGAGAGGAGAATTGGAAGAATGCGCCAATATGAGAATTTTGAGACATAGATCGTATTAATATAAGTTCACATAGCTAGGAAACAATGCTAAACACTCAAAAAGGCCATTTATAAGATAGTTCCCCTTTAAGGTAAAAAAAAATTTAAAATAAAAATGCGATTAATTTGCGATTAATCGCGAGTTAACTATGGACAATCATGCGATTAATCGAGTTAAATATTTTAATCGTTTGACAGCACTAATATATATATATATGTGTGTGTGTGTGTGTGTTTGGCTAAAGTGGATAGAAAACACAGTACTGTGCAAAAGTCTTAGGCACCCAAGAGTTTTTATATAAATTGTCTTAGATGTAAATACATTTTTTTTTTTAGTGTGTCAGTAGACTACTCTTAGTACATTTTCATACAATTATTTTTTAAAGCATCTTCATGGATTAATAATGCAAACATATGTTGCAGGGCCTTATTATAATCATCATATTGGCGTGACTGTATGCATCAAAGGGTTAAATCAAGCATTTTAAAGTGCTTTAGAGAGGAAATGTCAAAATATCGTGATATATATCGTGTATCGTGATATGGCCATTTAGAGGCTATATCGCCCAGCCTTAGCTGGAATGTGGCTGGAACGCCAGCTTTCCATTACAAACTTTCACTGTGCATCACGTTGTTTGTAGAGCTAAATCTATATTTTATATTATAGCTATGGATACAATGGTCATTTGACAGTATGAACCTTCCGTTCAAGATGCAAAAAAGAAATTATTTTTCCATCCATACGGTCCTGTTTTATACCGTGTTGAATATGAGTGTTATTTCGGAATGATTGGGGCTAATTCCTGTGAGGCTATTTACCGGTATAAGGCGCGACGCTAATAACGTTAAATCCATTGGCGTTTCGTCGATACACATGCTAGAGTTAAAAATCCAAATGCATATGATCGGGATTATGTTCCATCATGAATGTATGAAAGGGGGGTGGGGGGGTCGTTTCTGATTAATTAATTGCCAATAGCGGCATTCGTTATTACCACAACATACGCTGATCAGGGGGATGGCTATGAAATCCTCCACGATCAAGCTGAAATTGACGTTAAATTGTCCTTACCTGTGGCCGGTCGGATTCCAAAAAGAATATTCCGATTATTTGATTGCCATCTGGTAGATCATATGTCCATTTGGCCCATGATATAACCCACCACAGCGTGGTGAGTCGGGGGTCCCGAGGGCTATTCAATGCGATCCGGTGAAGCCATAGGTTCACGTTAATAGAAAAGTCCGCCCGGAGCGTTTTTAGTGTGGCACCCGGTCTGCAACAGGGGTTACTGCATTCTCGAGACAGTGCCACTACCAGGTTCTGGCCGGTACTGCACGTTAGGAGTCCCAATATGCCTTTTCCAGGCAAAATACAGCTCTGTGACATTGAATAGGATATTAAAAGCGAATAAAAGAAAAAACTAGTCAAAGGCCGGGATTCTGTTAACACAGGCAGACAATTAACACATCCAGTGCCGTTCACCAGAGGTCGCTGTGGGCCGTGTGTGCCAGCGCTTTAATGAATGGGGATACATGCCGGTGTTTGCAGTGCTAAAACTATATTAAATATTATAGCTATGGATCTTATAATATAGTCGATTGTCATTGAGTTTCTTCCGGTCAAGATACAAAAAACTGAAAGAATTTTCATCCATACATTCCCGTTTTATACCGTGGTGAATATGAGTATAGTTTTAGAGTAATTCTGTGTAATCCCAGGAAACGCCGCTAAGCAGCGTTTACTGCATTTCACTATAAATCGTGCCATTCCTCGCTTGGATCAACAATCAATCTGGAATCAACGCTATATTATCGGTATTATGTTTCATCATGCATGCATGAAAGGGTGGGGGGGGGGGGGTTCTATGCTTCGATCGTCACCAACGGCATACGCTGTGGAGTAACGTTACAGGACACACGGATCACAATGAAGGCATGCTCGGATCAACGCAAGATTGATAACATATAGCACTTACCTTGACTATGATGTACTGCAAAAAGAATATTCCAATTATCTGATCGCCATTCCAAGTATTGATGTTGATCGTGTATCCAACATGATCCACGAAAGCACATGAATCCGCGGTGCTTGGTTTTCCCCAATCCATGTGTTATAAACGTTACTCCTCCCCGAATAGGAAAACCCGGACCGGATTTTTTTAGACCAACGTACAGGCTGAGACAGGGTTTCCAATGATGTGCAATACCGGCCGCAAGGCGTTAGGCGGCGGTATTGGACATTTGCGATCTCAGACCCATTCAGGACAGCCTGCACAGGCTGCCTCGATGGATTATGAATGGCAATAGCGAATAAAAGAAATAACAACCCAGAAACGAGAATCTTCGTTTTTATGATCGTTATTTCTTTTATTTGCTATATCTATTCATAATTCATGGCTGCAGCCTCTGCAGACCCTGGTGAATGTGTTTGAGCTGGCAGACGGTCAACACTGCCTTCTACTGCACTCCATTGGAAAAGGTCTGGTGTGTTTTCTGAGCCGATCTGAGCCGTGGGGGCGGGGTTTAAATACGAGGCAGGCCTTTACAACGATGGCATGGAACACTAACCCCGCCCACCCGTTCATGTGTAACGCTCGGTAATGTCGGGGACAGGATCGCTGTGGATAACTGGAATGGCGATCAGATAATTGGATATTTTTTTTTGCATTACATCAGAGACAAGGTAAGAACACTATATATAAAATCTTGCGTTGATCTGATATTTCTTTCTCCCGCGATCAAAGCTATCTGTGTGGACCGTGTTGTGCTGTGTACCGTTGGCTGCGGTGGGGGGGGGGGGGGGGGCGAGCGCCCCGCTACGAGGGCCATTTCATGTATGCACGAGGAACGATAATAATGATAATCTAGCGTTGATTTCAGGATGATTAGATAATCAGCCGAAAAATTACAACATGATAACTGGATTACACTAAAATGCCTTTTTCTCGTCTTTTCCTGGAATTACTCAGAATCACTGAAACTATACTCATATTCAAAACGGTATAAAACGGAAATGTACGGATGAAAAAACAATCTGTTTTTTGCACGTTGACTGGAAGCAACTCACTGACAGTCGACGGCGTTATTAGATCCATAGCTATAATATAACATATAGTTTTAGGACTCGCAAGTTTGGCATTCTAAAACTATCCATTGAATAAAGACCTGGCGCTGAAGAGGGATCAGCGCCCCCTGCTGCTGGCGGTCAATGTGTTAAGGTAGAATAAAATAAAGGGTAGAATAAAATAAGATGGAATATAAACTAAGTTCAAATAAAAGTACAATAGAATATCATATAATTATAAAATAAAATAGGCCAGGCCTGTACTATTGTGCACAATGTAGTCGAGTAATATACACTAATTAGAATACAAATTAAAATACAGTGGGATGGAATATTTAACAGGGCTGTGCAATTAAGCAGTATTGTGCAAAAAGTGTGAACAGTGAAGTATGAACAAGTATGAACAGTGTATATGCAAATATATATAGTCCAGGAAGGGTGTGTTAATGTAAAAAAGTAAGGGGACACAAGTGTCATAGATGTGAAGCATTGTCACATTGGATTGAACTGGTCTTACGCAACGTGTCATACATTTGAGCTGCCACTAGGGGCAGAATGGCCTACCATGAGTGAGTGAGTGAATGACTGACTTACTGAATGAATGAATTGATGCATAGTTACGCCCCTTTAACCCTTTCACTACCACACTACAGACGGTTAACCCTCTGTATTGTGATAGTAAAGGGTTAACCTTCTCTAGTGTGGTAGTGAAAGGTTTAACCCTTTGTCGCATGGCAGTGCAAGGGTTAACCTTCTGTTGTCGCAGTGAAAGGGTTAACCATTTGGTGGAGTGGTAGTGAAAGGGTTAACTGGATACTTGATGGAGGTGATAAGACCGGTTTTAAAATGCTCACACCGACTCAAGTAGTTAAACACATAACAAATACAAATTGGTCAGAGAGATACACGGAGGGGAAGGTGGGTGTCCAGGTTAGAACCTACTACACACCTACATCTTATTTTCACTTCAAACATTTGTGTATCCTCGAAAGGCAACCAAGGTTTCATTTACAGTTAACGTCGAGTTTACATACAGAGATAAGCGATCATAAATACAACATAGAAATCACATGTAACAATAAGACGACAAGACGAGGGGAGACAAAAGCAAGGATAACAAATAAATTAAAACATGTGCAACTTAATCGCCAATGATTAGTGATCAAGGTCTTAAATTCTGCAATAGAGGAGATAATCTACATTTGTAGGGATTGTTGGAGTTCATTCCATGAGCTAGGGGCATCATGATAAGATGCAGATTTACCCTTTTCTGAGCAAAGTCGGGGGACCTCGAGGACCAGCCAGTCACTAGAACACAGGTTCCATAGTTTCCACCATTCCATTCCAATAATGACGTGATATAAGAAGGTGGTTTACCTTGTACAAATTTCAGTGTTTTTTGCACCTCTCCATCAGATAGGGACAATCAACCTTCTCATAAAGGTCACCGTGATGAGTGTCGTATCTTATCACCAGCAATGAATCTGAGGGCAGAATGATAGACAGAGTCCAAGGATTTAAGATTTGAGGCCACAGCATGTCTATAAATTACATAACCATAGTCCAAGACGGATAAGAAAACTGTTTTGACAACTCTCTTCCTACAAATCAAAGGAAAGCTGGTTCTGTTTCTGTACAGGAAGCCAATATGCATACATGCAAACACACAAGAGCATACACACTAGCACACAAAGAAAACCGGTCAAGGGTATAATGTATCCATACAGTACCTTTTTTATGTGTACGATTTCACACGTGAGATAGAATTCTGAGAACTGAACATTCTAATTGTGATCTGACAATAGACCTGTCACAGGTGACGACTTCTTTTCTGGTTTCTCCCGAGTCTCCAGTCTTTGCCGCAGCTTTAGGAAAATGAACGGACTATTAATAGATTGTTGCTAGCTTCGTCTGTGGTCCATGCAGCTGTGGTCCCGTGAACAAAGCCTTCTGATATACATTTCTCTCTCTGGTAAGGCTGTGGATTTAGAATTTTAAGCGCTGGTTAAAAAAAAAAGAAGAATATCTAGACAAAATAGCAGTCATCATTAGAATGTTCAGTCCTAACAATTCCAATCTTCTATGTGAAGCAGTACACTGAAAGGGTTAAGTTATTATTTCAAAACTTTTAAATGTATTTATTTTTTTGTTCTGTTCTTCAGCTTTGGTCACATGATGAGTAAGGAGAAGAGAGACACCATCAGTAAGGAAGACCTGGCCAGAGCTACACTAGTCACCATCACCAATAACATAGGATCTATCGCACGCATGTGTGCTGTCAACGAGGTAGCCACTCACACACACACACATGCATGCACGCAGACACACACACACACACACACACACACACACACACACACACACACACACACACACACACACACACACACACACACACACTGTGTGTCTTTGGCCTGTGTGCAGTGAGCTTCTTTACAGTGTTGCCTTGTAGACTGGAGATCAAGCAGCATTGTACAGGGCTATCACTGAGCATAGAATATACAGCAAGAACAGCATTGTACATAAACATACATACATACATACATACATACATACATACATACATACATACATACATACATACATACATACATACATACATACATACATACATACATACATGTACACAGTTGTACAGGGTTATCATTGAGCATAGAACATACAGTACATAACATTTACACAACACTGTACATACAGAGAACACATTATTTTATATGGGTGTCCTTGGGAGACAAACTCAGTCTGGGTTAGGGCTGGGAGACATATACCAATATGAAGGTATACTGTCATGGATCCATGCAAAGATATAAATGTTTACTATACCATCATCCATGATATGCACATACAGTAAACAAATATATATATATATATATATATATATATATATATATATATATATATATATATATTGTATATTTTGAAGTTAATGAATAAGATTTTTAGCCGTATTAAAAAAAGGTTTTAAAAAATACTAAGACACATATGTTGGGCCGTATCAGCCAGCCCTGGACACTGTGTGCAGGCCTATGTGAGCTGGAGGATGGAACGTGCCGCTTAAAGTTCATCTCTGGTATAACTCATTGCCAGAATCCGACCACTCCAGTCTAACCTGTTGATGTTTATGTGGCCTACATACCGCCTTCTCCCTCTTTCTTCTATGCTGCGTCTCCAGATATCAGTGTCTCCATTCTATTTCCAACTATGAAAACAATTGGCACAGCTATCGCTTCAGAGGTTAATCTATTGTTGTAAATACAAGGAAGGACAAATATGTCATGTGTTACTTTACAGAGAGTGTTGGGTGTTATAGGTGAGTAGATATGTAGTTGATTTACTAATTTAACTGCATTTTGCAGTAGTTGGGTGTAGTTTGTTAAGTAGTAAACTACTTTGGGTCATGTAGTTTCGGTAGTTCATTCCATCTTAGCAACTGCTCCCTGTCCTCTCCTTAAAACACACCCTTAGGTGTGTGTGAGGTGTCCATAAATCAAACACACCCACACTTAACTCTTTGTCAGTTCAGTTGTTGCTCCATGTAACTACATGAGATTCCAGATTCAAATTGTGATTAGATTTGTTGTACAATTGTACTACTTTTTTTTTTTTTTTTTTACTTTTTTTTTTGCGTTTATCGCTTTTTCTGGTCAAGCATGACCGACAGAAACAGGTTGAATGGGATATAGAGTAGGGGAAGACACTCTGAGAAAATACAGCGGGTCCGGGAATCGAACTCGTGTACCCCAGATCCGTGACGAGCACGGTTGTCCCCGACGCCGAAATGGCGCTGAGGTACGCGGTGAGCTACTGGAGCTCCCCTGTACTACTTTTTCATAGTCGTGTTAGTTTGACAAAGGTTTTTTTGAGAGTAGATAACAATTCGTTTTAAATTCATTGTGAAGTGGCTAGTAGTTTGTAAAACTACAGTATTTACACAAACACTGCTCTGATATTTGTCTTTTTAAAGTGAGGACCTGTTTATATAGTGCACCCTCAGCCACTAAGTGGAAAATATTGGTCTTAATAAATACTCACCAAATTGGATACATGCGCTGCCACAGAACGTTAACATTAAAACGATGATTTAAGGTGTGGTTAGTAAATCTGTCTGGAGGGGTGTAATGTTGCAGTTAGCCCACTCGATGGCAGCATAATCAATGCCACAATATGGTCCCATTGAGGAGAAGGGACACCTTTATTTTTTCGTTCTACTTCTCCTCCTCCTTCTTCCTCTTCTCTTCCTCCACCACCTTCTTCTCCTCCACCTCCTTCTTCCTCTTCTCTTCCTCCATCTTCTCCACCTCCTTCTTCCTCTTCTTTTCCTCCACCTTCTTCTTCTCCTCCACCTCCTTCTTCCTCTTCTCTTCCTTCTTTTTCTCCACCTCCTTCTTCTCCTCCACCACTACATTCTTCTACTTCTCCTCCTTTTGTCTTATTATTCTTCTCCTCCTCCACCACCACATCCTTCTCCTCCTCTTTTTTCTTCTTCTTCTCCTTCTTCTCCTCCACCACCACCCCCTTCTCCTTCTTCTCCTCTTCCTCCTCTATCACCACATCCTCCTCCTTTTCCAAAATGTTCTTCTCCTCCTTCTCCACCACCACATGCTTCTCTTCCTCCTTATTTTTCTTCTTCTCATATGACATGTTGTGTTTCAGAGAATAGAGCGAGTGGTGTTTGTGGGGAACTTCCTGCGAATCAACACAGTCTCCACCAAGATGCTGGCCTATGCCATGGACTTCTGGTCTAAAGGACAGCTCAAGGCCCTGTTTCTGGAACATGAGGTTAGTTATCTAAAGTGGGCTGAAAGGTCAGCACATATTGTTAGTATCATATTCCATTGACTACACGCATTGCAACTGTAAACTCTAAAAACTGTCATGTTCACCTAGGGCTGGGCGATAAAACGATAACGATAACTATCGCGATAAATTATTTCCTCGAAATAAACATGAAACGTGGTCGCAAAGTTTCGATATATCGATTTTTCAAGCTTGGCTCCGTTCAGCCTCGGCTCAGCACACTCACTAACAACAACCAGCGTTACGTGATGACGTACTTACGCACAACAGCTAACAACCAATCAGTGAAGGAGATGGCCGAGACCCGGAAGGAGGTAGGACTCACTCAACAACAAGGCTTGCTAGGCTAATTAGCTTGCACGGCGGCGTTTTATATATTTACGTGCCGAGTATGTGTTTTTTTTTTATTCTGAGGCCACGTTTATGGTAGTGTGGGATATACAGTGGACGCCGTTTCAATATATTGTGGCGGAAGAGAGTATTTTAGTGTCATATTTAGCACATTGTCATGGAATACAACGCTTAGAACCAACAGGCTGGCTAGGACAACTAGCTTGCACGGCACTGTTTTATATATTTACGTGCCGAGTATGTGTGTGTTTTGAATTCTGAGGCCATGTTTATGGTAGTGTGGGATATACAGTGGACGTCGTTTCAATATATTGTGGCGGAAGAGAGTATTTTAGTGTCATATTTATTGTCATGAGATACTCCGCTTGTCGGCTAACGTGCGCAGACTGATGACGACATCAACTCGACTTGAGACATTCGCAGCAGCATAAGAAGTTAATTAAACTTGACGGACATTATATCGACGATAATTATCGATATCGAATTATATGAAAATAATTTTATAATTTTATCGCGATAACGTTTTTGGTCATATCGCCCAGCCCTATGTTCACCAACATGCTGCTAGCTGAACTAGTCACCAACATACTGCTAGCTGAACTAGTCACCAACATGCTGCTAGCTGAACTAGTAGTCACCAACATGCTGCTAGCTGAACTAGTCACCAACATGCTGCTAGCTGAACTAGTCACCAACATGCTGCTAGCTGAACTAGTCACCAACATGCTGCTAGCTGAACTAGTCACTGATGTGCTGCTAGCTGAACTAGTCACCAACATGCTGCTAGCTGAACTAGTCACCAACATGCTGCTAGCTGAACTAGTCACCAACATGCTGCTAGCTGAACTAGTCACCAACATACTGCTAGCTGAACTAGTCACCAACATGCTGCTAGCTGAACTAGTCACTGAGGGAACAAAAAAAGGGTTCTATGTTCCCCCTTCCGCTAAAGGGTTCTATGTTCCCCGGGTCCTATGTTCCCCGGTAGCCGCAAAAGGGTTCTATGTTCCCCGGGTCCTATGTTCCCCCTATGTTTCCCCGGTAGCGATAAAGGCTCGCCCCAGGCTCGCCACATCAGTGGATTTCAAAGATAGCCACTTTTTTGTATTTTATTTTTTTATTATTTTTTTAAACAAACGTATAGACAAACATGACAACACACGATACGATATACAAGCATTATTAACAGTGCACATCCAATAAAATCACAATTTAGTAGGGCGGCTAGGTGGTGTAGTGGGCAAGGCACTCGCCACCAGTGTGGAGACGCTAGGATTCGCGTGTTCGAATCCAGCTCTCCACATTGTTTTCAGTTTAGCTGGTCGTCCGCAGTAATACACATTGGCCGTATTACGGGGAGGGAAAACTGAAGGGTGGGGATCGAACGTTGTGAACAAGCGACTCCTACAAGTCGGTTGGTGCGCCTGCGCAGTAGAATCAGGAAGTGTCGGGGGCAGCGTGAGCCTCCCACGCGTTACTCCTCGACACCGAGAGATCGAGCTGCGCAGGTGAAAAGATGCGACTGCTGTTACCTCAAGTACCGGAGGGGACTTGTGCTATGTATGACTTAGTCCACATTGCAGCCGGCTTGTGGGAGGCAAGAAACAGCGTTCGTGACAGGGGAGGGTTGAATTGGATGATACGAAATTGGGATGGGAGAAAATATAGAAAAATGGGAGAAAAAGTGGATCAAAAAAAAAATCACAATTTAGTTAAATGTCTTATACAGGATATACCCCTAATACCTGCTATCTAATACCCTACACACATATGCTCTAGCTCGTACCCCCCCCTCCCGGACCCCCCATTGGATAATCCATCCATTATCCCTCGCTCCTAACCAGACACTACCATTATATGCTAGCTTTTATTCTCTCCACCACTTCTAACCACATTGTCATTTTGGATAGCCACTTTTATAGATAATTAATTTGTATCGCAACGGAGTCACGGATCTAGTCGGGCCACGTAGCATTATGTCGAAAAAAATCAAATACAATAAAAAAGTGTAAAATAAATAATTTTAAACGAAGTCTAGCCTATTAAATCATTTTATAAGCGTTAGTTCTTATTTGCATTTGCGGTCTGTGTGAGAAGCATCCATCTGCAGAACGTCAGTCCAGCACTCTCTGTCCCCACGCTGTCAGGCCGTCACAGGCCCGCTCAGCAGCGCCACCCACCCAATGGCTGAATTGCCAATGGCTGAATTGGAGTATTGCACTGTGCGGGATTGATTGATTGATTGAAAACTTTATTGAATGGGTACAGTACAGTACAGCTCAATACATACAATTGTTAAGGGGATGCAGACCAGAGAAAGACTTTCGTCTTGTTTACATCAGGGTCCCCCATTTTCAATTCATCATAAATGTACAGGTCTCTCCCCCTAACGTCCTCGTATGAAACCCTCCAACTAGACTCTGTCTGGAGGAGGGATATACCAGACCTGGAAAGTGACTTTGATTGGCAAGGAGCATGGGCAAATGTCCGTCTTACATCAAGGAACCCGGACCATCAACAAATCAATCTTAACTATATTCACAGGACATACTTGACTCCTATAAGACTGAACAGAATGGGTCTCAAACAAGACTCAAAATGCTCCCAATGTACAAATGGAGACGAAGGAACATTTATGCACATGTATTGGGACTGCCCACCAGTTAAGGCATTCTGGAAAGATGTGACCCATCAATTATCAAAACTCGTATCTTGGAATATACCAGTACACCCCTCTGTATTACTATTGAATGATGTTTTTGAGTTTGCAGTAAATCCACAGCTAAAGAGATTGGTTCTATCGGGTATCACAGTAGCTAAAAAAACTGATCGCATCACGCTGGTTTCAACCGGAAAAAATGTGCCGGAAGGTTTGGTTTCTTACATATCTCGATGTGATTTATCAAGAAATATCTACAGCAAGAATTCTGGGACTCAACGAATCCAAAATGTCAATGTGGTTAGAAGTGGTGGAGAGAATAAAAGCTAGCTTATAATGGTGGTGTCTGGTTAGGAGTGAGGGATAATGGAGGTACTATCCAAGGAGGGGTCCGGGAGGGGGGGGGTTCGAGCTGGAGCATATGTGTGTAGGGTTTTAGATAATAGGTATTAGGAGTATATCCTGTATAAGACATTGGTACAATTGGTAATTTCGTTGGATATACACTGTATACGGTAAAATATTATTATATACTTTTTTTGTTTTCTGTTACTGTACTTGCATGTCATTTTAGCCACCTTAATTGTTAGTTTCATTATGCATTGTGTGTTGAGTACTGACTTTTAACTATTTTGTTTTGCAATAATAATAATAAAAAAAAAAAAAGGTCTCTCCCCCTTGTATATATTTACTGTATGTCACAAATGTAACAATACTGCATTGAGTATGTCATAAATGTCATTATGAATTGAAAATGGGGGACCCTGATGTAAACAAGACGAAAGTCTTTCTCTGGTCTGCATCCCCTTAACAATTGTGTGTATTGAGCTGTACTGTACTGTACCCATTCTGCAATCTGTTAATAAAGTTTTCAATCAATCAATCCCGCACAGTGCAATACTCCAATTCAGCCATTGGCAATTCAGCCATTGGGTGGGTGGCGCTGCTGAGCGGGCCGCGTCTATATTAAACGCAGCCCAAGAGTCCTCCCGCATTCGCCTGATTGGCCCCGGCAACGCATGCAATGCGCATTTTCTTTTTTTCCACTGCTTAATCGCTCGCGGAAATGGAATACATATTTATCCAAACGAGGACCAGATTCATAACGTTATTTCGCGAGCCCAGCTGTCACGTTATTTCGCGCAACTGTACATTGTAACGTTAACACAGCCCAGCTGTCAACTGTACTTTGTAACGTTATGTTATTTCGGGCGTTTTATTCATAACAAACATTGACGCGATTCCCCCAACACCCATTAGCCGGTGTTCTATGGACACACACACACACACAGCTGTGGACAGCTGGTGGTTTAATTTGGCTTAACAGTGTTTGAGACTGTTTATTTTAAAGGTATAATTCATAATGCTGTCAAACAGTGACCTCTAGGCAAAAGAGCCCTGCTTGGTATTGTGCTTTTCTTTTTACGTTTGAATTTCTCCAGACCTCTCTTGGTAGAGCCTCAGGTGTGGCTAGCAGTAGCAACCACTATACCCACTGAAATCCAACCCACACATCATCAGACAAAAACAAAACATGTAAACAAAGCTGTAAACAGTACCATGTTACCATCTTTTTTCCTAGATGCCGGCTGCCGCTGTTTGACGACATTACAGATTCTACCTTTAAGCAAAACTGTTGTGGTTGAAGTTGTTCAGAGAGTGGCGTATATTACTGTTATATAAACACAATTCTAGTGCTTAACACTTTGAGGGCCGTGGGTTAATTCACATTTAGTCCCTTGAATGACACCATCGGCGTCAATGTTAATGTTAATATCGCCTAATCTATGTTTTAAATTATGGCTAATGTGTCTAATCTGCCCGTCGCTTATCAAAGAATCATTTTCCAGTCAGTGTTGTCAAGGCAGATTGGTTTTTTATCGCTTCATTTCCGTTTGAGAGCATTTTGAAAAGCACCCGTTTTCAGGTGAAAAACAACCTATTCTATGATAATCGCCTTTTACTGGAATATTCCAGAACGTTGATATTTGTCTGCCTATTTATGAATCGTTTTCAAATAAACGCTAGATGATCAATAGTATATGTGTACGCACGCACGTTCGAGCCGCACGCTGATAATAGCTGCTTTCATTTCCTCATGGATTTTACAGTGAAACAGCTAGAGCACATATCACAAAAAAGCTTATATCTCTGTGAAAACGAGTCTGATTATCCTAACACTGATAACATAGATTCCTTACCTGACATCAGATGGTATCCAAATGGTATATTCCAATTCCTGATCACCATTCGAAAAAATCGATAAGTATATTGATCCAACGTGTGTACAGTATAACCCATGCTCACCGTGGCTCAGAGGCTCCAGAATGAACTCTGGTAACTCCGGCTGCATCAGTGGACTGGAAAATGTGGACTAGAATATTTTTTTTCCCCATCCATTTTCATTGAGTCCATTCCAAAAGGGTGATTTACCATCTGGGAGACGATAGGGGGCACTTTTTTCACATCTGATCGCCGGCGGCCCCTGGATTTCCAACGGTAGGCTCGGGTGATGCAATATGATTTCAGATCGCTAAAAAAAAAAGAATAATAATAATAATTCCGAGAAAAGCCGTGACGTGGCTTTCAACGTCACTATCGTAAACCCGAGATTAGCCGTGAGTGGCGCTCAAAGTGTTAACCCTTTAATTGCCAAGGACGCCTTAACACGTCATTCCCCGCCATGCTTAACACTATGGTCGCCAAAAACGCTGTACCACGTCATTCCCCGCCATGCTCATTCTGCCAAAGACGCCGTACCACGTCTTTGATATCAATATTTAAAAAATCTGTGATCGAAATCATATTTCTCCCCCGGAGACTTGAGATCTACTGTTGATCCCCTCTCAACTCTCCAACGGTTCAAGAGCGCCATCTGGTGGCCGATCGGCGGATTGCCCAGAGCGGAAACAGGAAATGGAAGCTGGTGCTCATTCCAATTCGGTCCGATCACTCGCTAATAGTCCCAGGACTCGAGCTAGACACAACGGATAGCAATCCGTTACCAATAACTCGATAAACAACATGATTTGGACGTATATACTATTATACAACCTGGAAATGGATCGCGTATTTCTACATCCCATAATAGGAATATTTCTGCTCATCGCCCAACGCTATGAGGAAGCTACGGTAAGATTCAGCGTTATTTTTTAACGTGTTCGATACTAACTGCTCTAATGATCATATTGTAGAAATCGTCGGAAAGGAGAGACGCACAATTTCTATCTTGCGACAACACCAAGTAGTGTGTCATTTATTATCTTCTTAGCACAAGTGACAGCTGTCAGATCTATGCCGTCCTAAACTCTGACAGCTCCTTGTCACCAAAACCTTTTATGAATGACATTCCACCAGCGCGTCTTCTCTAAGCCCAACCCCATTAAAGTGACAGTGCCCCATCAATACATCAAAACAATCTAATGGTGAATTATGTCCATAGCACCCACTACATACGTCCCCCCAGAATTCATCATAACAAAAGAAGTCAATGAACAGGAGGGCGGAGAACCCTGCCATAACGGCTCCGCCTGACCCCTGTAGCGGCCAGCGCCGCTGTAGGGAAAACCTTAAGGGCCCTACGGCCACTCAGGCACAGGATAGGTGGCGAGGGGGTCTCGCAGGCCTTACTCGGAAGACGGGGCAAGGTAGGGGGTCGTCCCCGCCGTGGGGGCTGGGCCAGTCCAACAGGTTTGCCCAAGTCCACATGAGCCGGTTTAAGGCGGTCTATGGAAATGTGTTCCAGCTTCCCGCCCATGTCCACAACAAAGTACTTGTCTCCAGCCTCCTGGACACGGAACGGACCGTCGTATGGAGGTTTCAAGGGGTCCCGGTGGGCATCGTGACGGATGAAAACATATTCCGCTGACTGCAGACTTGTAGGGACGTGCGACCGGGGAAGGCCGTGCTGTGAGGTGGGGACCGGCGTGAATACCTTAGCCTTCTCCAGAAGTGCTGTCCGCTGCTGGGCTGCACACCAGGGGGCAGTAATGTTAGGGATGAAATCCCCTGGCACCCGCAGAGGCTGACCGTAAACCAGCTCAGCCGAGGAGGTCTGAAGGTCTTCCTTCGGGGCCGTCCTGAGACCAAGCATGACCCACGGGAGCCGGTCGACCCAGCCGCTGTCAGTAAGGCTGGCCCGAAGTGCTGCTTTCATTGAGCGGTGAAAGCGCTCGCATAACCCATTGGCCTGCGGGTGGTATGACGTAGTCCGGTGTAGCTTCACGCCCAGGCTCTTGGCGACAGTGTTCCAGAGCTCGGACGTGAACTGTGGGCCCCGGTCTGAAGAGAGGTCGGCTGGAGTGCCAAACCGGGCAACCCAGGTTCCAATAAAGGCTCTGGCCACCTCGGCGGACGTCGTGCCTGACAGTGGAACTGCCTCTGGCCAACGGGTAGTCCTGTCTACCATAGTAAAGAGGTAACTGAAGCCGTGTGAGGGGGGCAGGGGGCCCACTAGGTCAACGTTCACGTGGTCGAACCTCCTTTCAGGTACAGGGAAGTGCTGCAGGGGGGCCTTGGTGTGACGGTACACTTTAGCGCGCTGGCACTCCAAACAGGAGTCAGCCCAGTCTCTTACATCTTTTCTAAGCCCAGGCCAGACAAACTTGGCGGACACTAGCCTCTGCGTAGGTTTCTTTCCCGGGTGGGAGAGGCCGTGAACAGCGTCATAAACACGCCGCCTCCATCCTGTGGGAACGATGGGGCGGGCCTGCCCCATAGAGACATCACACAGGAGTGTGGTGCCAGCGCTGTCAAAAATCACATCCTCTAACCGCAGGCTTGAGGTGGCTGACCTGAAATCTTGCACTTCAGGGTCGGTAGCCTGGTCCGCCGCCATACCGGTGTAATCCAGCCCCAAGTGGATGGCGCCCACTACAGCCCGGGAGAGGCAGTCTGCGACAAGGTTTGCTTTACCTGCCACATGTTGAATGTCAGTAGTGAACTCTGAGACATATGAGAGCTGTCGCTGTTGACGGGCGGACCATGGCTCAGACACCTTGGCCATGGCGAACGTCAGCGGCTTGTGATCCACGAAGGCCGTGAACTGGCGGGCCTCCAGCAGGAAACAAAAATGGCGGATGGCAAGGTAGAGGCCGAGGAGCTCCCGATCGAAGGTGCTATACCTCCGCTCGCTGGGGCTTAACTGGCGGCTGAAAAAAGCGAGCGGCTGGCAAGCCCCGCCTACCCACTGTTCAAACACTGCGCCCACGGCAAAATCTGAGGCGTCGGTGGTGATGGAGATTGGGGCCTTAAAGGAAGGATGTGCCAGCATGGTGGCGTTGGCTAGGGCAGCCTTGGCATCCAGAAAAGCTTTGTCTCTCTCTGTAGACCAGTCAACAGCATGTTTTGGCGCTTTACCCCTAAGGGCCTCATACAACGGCCGCATAATCCGAGCCGCCTGGGGAATAAAGTGGTGATAAAAGTTGATCATTCCGAGAAACTCCTGCAGTGACCTAACCGTGGGCGGCCGGGGAAAATTCATCACCGCTTCCACCTTCATGGGAAGAGGGACCGCTCCCTCTTTAGTGACTCTGTGCCCCAGGAAGTCAATGGTCGACCGCCCAAACTGGCATTTGGCCGGGTTGATTATCAGTCCATGCTCATTTAGCCGCTCAAAAAGCATCCTGAGGTGGGACATGTGCTCAGCCTTAGAGGCGCTGGCTATGAGGATATCATCCAAGTATACAAAAATAAAATCCAAGTCTCGTAGCACAGAGTCTATAAGGCGCTGGAACGTCTGTGCAGCGTTTTTGAGGCCGAATGGCATGCGCAGAAACTCAAATAGTCCAAATGGAGTTATGACTGCTGTTTTGGGGACATCCAGCGGTTGGACGGGCACCTGATGATACCCACGCACAAGGTCCACCTTGGAAAACATTAATTTCCCTGAAAGGCGGGCAGAAAAGTCCTGAATGTGCGGGACTGGGTACCGGTCCGGCGTCGTAGCATCGTTGAGCCGGCGGTAATCCCCACACGGGCGCCACCCGCCTCCCGGCTTGGGGACAATGTGGAGGGGGAGGCCCATGGGCTGTCGGAGCGACGGACAATGCAGAGGCGTTCCATGTTCTCGAACTCTGCCTTGGCAATGCTGAGCTTGACCGGGTCGAGGCGCCGAGCCCGGGCATAGACCGGAGGGCCAGTCGTGGCGATATGATGTTCCACTCCATGCTTGGCTGTAGATGATGAGAACGTGGGCCGCGTGAGGCCAGGGAACTCTGCGA
Source organism: Notolepis coatsorum (assembly GCF_963971535.1). Classification (NCBI taxonomy): domain Eukaryota; kingdom Metazoa; phylum Chordata; class Actinopteri; order Aulopiformes; family Paralepididae; genus Notolepis; species Notolepis coatsorum. Next base: position 59,596,552 of record NC_140174.1, on the reverse strand, counting down.
GAAGGTGTTGAAACTCATCTGCGGCGGAGAGCATGCTAGAGAGTCTGATGGAGTCTGCCCCCCCAAGCGCACCAGCATAAGAGCAGAACGTAATGGCATCAATTAAGCAGCAATTTTTAACATCCACTAACAGTCCATAATCACACAAAAAATCAGCGCCTAGAAGAGGGACGGCTACATTAGCTGTGATAAAGTCCCAGCCAAACCGTTGGCCACTAAAACACATTTCGACATACCTGGTGCCGTATGTGCGGATGGGGGTGCCGTTGGCGGCCTCCATGGGGGGTCCGTGTCCGCCGGATAGGATGTCCACTCTAGAAGCTGGCAAGACGCTCCTCTGCGCGCCCGTGTCGCACATGAAACGCCGCCCGGAGATGGTGTCCTGGACAAACAGTAGCCTGCCAGCCTGACCGACGCTCATGGCCACTAACGAGCGCCGGCCCGGGCATTTCCCGGCCCACTGAAGCTGCACGGCGGGCGGCACTGCTTGGCTTTAGGTCCAAACTGTGCATGATAAAAACACAGCCCCGCGTCCGCGTCACGCTGCTGGCGAGGGGCTGTCGCTGCGGCGGTGAAGTTCCAGTCTCCCGGCGGTGAAACAAAGGCTTGGGTTGGGAAAACTGCCGCTGCACAGTGCTGTTGACCAGCCAAAAAAAACGTATCAGCCTCCTCGGCCAGAGCGCGGCAATCGTCTATAGTGGTGTTGGCCAGAGCGGCCCGAACCGGAGAAGGCAGCTGACGCAGGAAAAGTTGCATGAAAAGGAAATCAGGCTTGTGCTCTCCCAATAAATCCAGCATCCTATCCATGAGCTCCGATGGCTTGTTTCACCGAGCCCTTGCAAAGAAAACAACCGGCTGGCCCGCTCGGTATCGGAAAGTTCGAATGTCTTTAACAGATGAGACTTGATCGTGAGATATTTATCTCGAGCCGGAGGGTTCTTGAGGAGGCTCACCACTCTGCTAGCTGTCGAACTTCCCAGGGCTGACACCACATAATAATATCTTGTGGTATCCGAGGTAATCTCACGCAGCTCGAACTGTGCCTCCGTTTGCGCAAACCATGCCGAGGCTGACGACTCCCAGAACTCAGGTAATTTCAGTGAAACTGCGTTCGTAGACATGTTGCCGCGGAAGCGTCTTCAAAACGTATAACAGGGTCACCAATGTAGAAATCGTCGGAAAGGAGAGACGCACAATTTCTATCTTGCGACAACACCAAGTAGTGTGTCATTTATTATCTTCTTAGCACAAGTGACAGCTGTCAGATCTATGCCGTCCTAAACTCTGACAGCTCCTTGTCACCAAAACCTTTTATGAATGACATTCCACCAGCGCGTCTTCTCTAAGCCCAACCCCATTAAAGTGACAGTGCCCCATCAATACATCAAAACAATCTAATGGTGAATTATGTCCATAGCACCCACTACAATATCACCCACACTAGATGAATCATCTAACGTTGGCCACGGAATTATAAACGACCCCCCATCCGGTCAACATCAGATGATCAGTAGTAACTTCTAGAAGCACGTCCATTTGAAATTTTTTATCCGGCGCAGATCGCTATCAAACTGTATTTGATCATCAATATAATGCATTTAGGGCTATAAATCACATTCTGCAGAATGCTGCAGAAAACGATAAAAACATATTTATACTTTAGACCGTATTTTAGTATGAATATGTGAATGAAAAAGTAGAACGTTGCTACACCCTGAACAATAGATACTTGATGTTGAATGGGCCATAGTAATGTCAATTTAGCAATACAATTTAAAAAGTTATAGCCCTGCAAAGAAGGGGAACTTCTCCATAGACAATTAAGGATGTACATAAGCCTGGCACTGAAAGGGTTAATGGACAGCACTCAGTCAGTCAAGTAGAGGATGTTTATCTGGAGAATAAATTTTCTGGTACAGATAGGCGTGAAGAGTGACCCTGAAGCATCCGTTTGAGTTGTCAGCGGGTTATGGGCGGAATACATTTGCTAGCAAGTGTTGATGACCAAAATAACCTCTAAAACACTGCTAGAATACACAAGCAGTTGTGTGATGTGTGACATCTCTGAACACAGTGCTTTGTCACCACCTGTCAATCTGTTCTGTTATTCTATGCATAGCAAAACCTATTAATATTACATATGTGTTGGCGGAATCGCGTCAATGTTTGTTATGAATAAAATGCCCGAAATAACATAACGTTACAATGTACAGTTGACAGCTGGGCTGTGTTAACGTTACAATGTACAGTCGCACGAAATAACGTGACAGCTGGGCTCGCGAAATAACGTTATGGCGTTATGCGTGAATCTGGTCCTCGTTTGGATACATATGTATTCCATTTCCGCGAGCGATTAGGCAGTGGCAAAAAAGAAAATGCGCATTGCGTGCGTTACCGGGGCCAATCAGGCGAATGCGGAAGCACTCTTGGGCTGCCTTTTAATATAGACGCGAGCGGGCCGCGTGTAGCTTATTCCCAGCGGAAGAGTGCGTCGCGTGCTTCCGCGTTTTCTCTGATTGGCCATGACGCCCATGTGACCACGGCAGCGCGAGAGAGCTGCAGCGCGGAAATAGGCTGTCTATTGCCTCGCGCTGCAGTGCGGAAATAGGCTGTCTATTGCCATTCTCTAAGACAAACTCTAACCTTAACCAGCTCCTTAACAGCGCCTAAACTTAACCCTTCTAACCTTAACCAACTCCGAAACAATGCCTAACCTTAACCTTAACCATGCCTAACCTTAACCATAACCAACTCCGAAAGAATATTGCCATTCTCTAAGACAAACTCTAACCTTAACCAGCTCCTTAACAGCGCCTAAACTTAACCCTTCTAACCTTAACCAACTCCGAAACAATGCCTAACCTTTAGGGGCAGGTATATATAAGATTTTTTCTTCTTCCTGTTCCTTTCGGCCATGGTATTTTTTGTGAATTATGTGAATATGTACTGTTGGACTGTGGTGATTCCATGTACGGATAAATAAAATGATGATGATGATGATAACCAACTCCGAAACAATGCTTAAAGTTAACATGCCTAAACTTAACCGGCGAAAGAATGCATGTTAAAAAAAAGAAAAAAAATTGAAGGGATTCGAACTTGTCACCAACGGACCGCAGCGCTGCCAGTTGAGCTAAGCGTCGAATGAAAAACATCGGGGATTACGGCTACATAATGCCGCAAGCTCTGCCGCTCCGCCCGCTCTGCGGCTGCCGCGGGGCGTGTCGCAGCCAATCATGGAAAACGCGGAAGCACTCGGCAGCACTCTTCCGCTGGGAATAAGCTATAGGCGAGCGGGCCTGCTTACGAAACCAAGCCGCATTTCTCGGAGACGCTCTCTGATTGGCTCTGACTGACGCTCTCTGATTGGCCACTGACGCGTTTGCCCAATCCGTGACGAGCTGTGTCTTTGCCCATTTCCACGCCAAACAGCCTGCAAACTACCTGGCGTTCTATCGCCATGCTCTAAGACAAACTCTAACCTTAACCAACTTCGAAGAGTGCCTAAGCTTAACACTTTGAATGCCATCCACAAGTTTTCTTGTTTACCCCCCGCGGGTTGAATGCCCACTCACGAGAATATTCGTTTTATTCGTTTTTTTTTATTAGCCATCTGAAATCATATTGCATCAAGCGAGTCTACCGTTGGAGATCCAGTCACCCCAGGCGCTCAGATGTGAAAAAAGCGCCCCCTATCGTCTCCCAGATGGTAAATCACCCTTTTGGATTGGACTCAATGAAAATGAATGGGGAAAAAAACCCTGCATTCCACATTTTACTTCTCACTCATGTAACCGGGGTCTACCAGCTTCACTCTGGAGCCTCGGAGCCGCGGGAATATGTGTTTTACTGTATACACGATGGATCAATCAAATTAGCGATTTTTTCGAATGGCGATAATCCATAATGGATACCATCTGATCTCAGGTAAGGAATCTATGTTATCAGTATTAGGATAATCAGACCCGTTTTCACGGATATATAAGCTTTTATGTGATTATGGTGATAGGCTGTTTGACTCTGCTCGCGGTCAGGAAATAGGAGAATCGATTTTCAACTGGCGGCACGAGCGTGCATGCGTACACATATACTATCGATCATCTAGCGTTTATTTGAAAACGATTCATAAATAGGCCGAAAAATTACAACGTTCTAGAATATTCCAGTAAAAGGCGATTATCATAGAATGTGTTGTTTTTTCCGTGAAAACGAGTGATTTTCAAAATGCTTGAAAACGGAAATTAAGCGATAAAAAAACAATCTGCCATGACAATGTTGACTGGAAAATGAGTCTTTGATAAGCGACGGGCAGATTAGACACATAGCCATAATTTAAAACATAGATTAGGCGATATTAACGTTAACATTGGAGTGGATGTGGGCATTCAAGGGACTAATAAGAAATTACACTTGGGCAGTCAAAGTGTTAACCGTCGAAAGAACTTGCCGTCACGCTCTAAGACTAACTCTAACCTTAACCAACTTCGAAGAGTGCCTAAGCTTAACCAGTGTAGAAACAGGCGTCGGCCAATCAGAGAGCGTCTCCGAGAAATGCGGCTTGGTTTCGTAATCATGCGGGTTGGTTTCGTAATCACGCGCCTGTGACGGCCTGACAGCATGGGGACAGAGGGTGCTGGGCTGACGTTCTGCAGATGGATGCTTCTCACACAGACCGCAAATGCAAATAAGAACTAATGCTTATAAAACGATTTAATAGGCTAAACTTCGTTTTAAATTATTTATTTTACACTTGTTTATTGTATTTGATTTTTCTCGACATAATGCTACGTGGCCCGACTAGATCCGTGACTCTGTTGCGATACAAATTAATTATCTATAAAAGTGGCTATCTTTGAAATCCACTGCTGTGGCGAGCCTGGGGCGAGCCTTTATCGCTACCGGGGAAACATAGGAGGAACATAGGACCCGGGGAACATAGAACCCTTTTGCGGCTACCGGGGAACATGGGAAACAGGGTTAGAAATTAACGGGGGCTTGGGGAATAATGCCCTCGAAAATTGACCAAATGCCCTCGAAAATCAGTTAAGGGGGGCAAGAAAAGCCCCCGACAGTTTACTAATTATATATATAATTATATATATGCTCTACAGTGCGAGCATTTCCCTCGTATTTGCCCCTAATAATATGTGTGTGTGCGAACCGGAAAAATCATTTACTTGCAGTGTGCGAGACGAGTGAAGATTACAAAACAGCTCCGCTGTTAATAGTTCAGAAACTGGACTGAAATTCAGTTTTTGGGTGGAATGCAAGGTTTGTTGCAAGGAGGGAGGGAGGCGGGGCCCGCTGCGTGTTACAGGGTACTTGAGCGGTGCGAACGCTGACAGACAGAGAGCTCTGCTCTCATCAAGCATGCATAAAGTTACACTGCTATCTTAACGTTAGCAAGCTAAGCATCTGCATAGCGCAACCTGTGTAACGCTAAGTAACTTGTGTTCGGCGGGGAAAGACCGTTCCATTTGTAACACAACTTCAAAGAATAACATCCAAATCCGATCCCGATGCGCATTTCCTTCATTCCACAGCGCTGAGCGTGCAACGTATCGGTATTTCATTGATAGATCTGGCCAGAGCCTATACTCACAAACGTTCCAGTGCTGTATCAATTTGAAACAAGCCTCTTGACTGTTGGAATTAGGGATGTTAAAAATAAAATAGCTAATAATATTATTCAATATTAGACATTCATTGATCCAGAGGCAACCAGCTATTCGTCTGCTATTTGTAGATATATCAAGACAACAACACAACTTGCCCTCAGGGACAATCATATTTAATCTATTTTGATAGAGTATGTATGTATTATTTACAGATAATTGAAGGTACCTCAAAACATGAAACCAAGCCATGTCACACATCGTGTGTGTGTGTGTGTGTGTGTGTTACTTGAACAATTGTCACTGTGCTCCTAAATTTCTTTGTGTGCTCCTAAATTTGTATTTAGATTTAATTTATTAACATTTTATTTAGGAGCTCCTTGGGAAAAAGGTTAGCGTAGAGCCCTATATATGGAGACATTAACATTACGTTATCAAACATAGGGACGAAGACTGTAAAAAAAAGTGTCAACAATGTTTTATAATCTTTATGTTAATTTTCATTATAAAAATGTTGTGCCCCCGAAATACAAAAATTTATTTAATTTCTAACCCTGATGGGAAACATAGGGGGAACATAGGACCCGGGGGAACATAGAACCCTTTTGCGGATGGGGGAACATAGAACCCCTTTTCAAAAAAAATTAAATAAAAAGCGGGGAACATAGAACCCGGGGAACATAGGGATGACCCTGTCACTGATGTGCTGCTAGCTGAACTAGTCACTTATGTGCTGCTAGCTGAACTAGTCACCAACATGCTGCTAGCTGAACTAGTCGCCAACATGCTGCTAGCTGAACTAGTCACCAACATGCTGCTAGCTGAACTAGTCACCAACATGCTGCTAGCTGAACTAGTCACCAACATGCTGCTAGCTGAACTAGTCACCAACATGCTGCTAGCTGATCTAGTCACCAACATGCTGCTAGCTGAACTAGTCACCAACATGCTGCTAGCTGAACTATTCACCAACATGCTGCTAGCTGAACTATTCACCAACATGCTGTTGGCTGAACTAATCACTGATGTGCTGCTAGCTGAACTAGTCACTGATGTGCTGCTAACTGAACTAGTCACCAACATGCTGCTAGCTGAACTAGTCACCAACATGCTGCTAGCTGAACTAGTCACCAACATACTGCTAGCTGAACTAGTCACCAACATGCTGCTAGCTGAACTAGTCACCAACATGCTGCTAGCTGAATTAGTCACCAACATGCTGCTAGCTGAACTAGTCACCAACATACTGCTAGCTGAACTAGTCACCAACATGCTGCTAGCTGAACTAGTCACCAACATGCTGCTAGCTGAACTAGTCACCAACATGCTGCTAGCTGAACTAGTCACCAACATACTGCTAGGTGAACTAGTCACCAACATGCTGCTAGCTGAACTAGTCACCAACATACTGCTAGCTGAACTAGTCACCAACATGCTGCTAGCTGAACTAGTCACCAACATGCTGCTAGCTGAACTAGTCACCAACATGCTGCTAGCTGAACTAGTCACCAACATGCTGCTAGCTGAACTAGTCACCAACATGCTGCTAGCTGAACTAGTCACCAACATGCTGCTAGCTGAACTAGTCACCAACATGCTGCTAGCTGAACTAGTCACCAACATGCTGCTAGCTGAACTAGTCACCAACATGCTGCTAGCTGAACTAGTCACCAACATGCTGCTAGCTGAACTAGTCACCAACATGCTGCTAGCTGAACTTGTCACCAACATGCTGCTAGCTGAACTAGTCACCAACATACTGCTAGGTGAACTAGTCACCAACATGCTGCTAGCTGAACTAGTCACCAACATGCTGCTAGCTGAACTAGTCACCAACATACTGCTAGCTGAACTAGTCACCAACATGCTGCTAGCTGAACTAGTCACCAACATGCTGCTAGCTGAACTAGTCACCAACATGCTGCTAGCTGAACTAGTCACCAACATGCTGCTAGCTGAACTAGTCACCAACATGCTGCTAGCTGAACTATTCACCAACATGCTGCTAGCTGAACTATTCACCAACATGCTGTTGGCTGAACTAATCACTGATGTGCTGCTAGCTGAACTAGTCACTGATGTGCTGCTAGCTGAACTAGTCACCAACATGCTGCTAGCTGAACTAGTCACCAACATGCTGCTAGCTGAATTAGTCACCAACATACTGCTAGCTGAACTAGTCACCAACATGCTGCTAGCTGAACTAGTCACCAACATGCTGCTAGCTGAATTAGTCACCAACATGCTGCTAGCTGAACTAGTCACCAACATACTGCTAGCTGAACTAGTCACCAACATGCTGCTAGATGAACTAGTCACCAACATGCTGCTAGCTGAACTAGTCACCAACATGCTGCTAGCTGAACTAGTCACCAACATACTGCTAGGTGAACTAGTCACCAACATGCTGCTAGCTGAACTAGTCACCAACATACTGCTAGCTGAACTAGTCACCAACATGCTGCTAGCTGAACTAGTCACCAACATGCTGCTAGCTGAACTAGTCACCAACATGCTGCTAGCTGAACTAGTCACCAACATGCTGCTAGCTGAACTAGTCACCAACATACTGCTAGCTGAACTAGTCACCAACATGCTGCTAGCTGAACTAGTCACTGATGTGCTGCTAGCTGAACTAGTCACCAACATGCTGCTAGCTGAACTAGTCACCAACATGCTGCTAGCTGAACTAGTCACCAACATGCTGCTAGCTGAACTAGTCACCAACATGCTGCTAGCTGAACTAGTCACCAACATGCTGCTAGCTGAACTAGTCACCAACATACTGCTAGGTGAACTAGTCACCAACATGCTGCTAGCTGAACTAGTCACCAACATACTGCTAGCTGAACTAGTCACCAACATGCTGCTAGCTGAACTAGTCACCAACATGCTGCTAGCTGAACTAGTCACCAACATGCTGCTAGCTGAACTAGTCACCAACATGCTGCTAGCTGAACTAGTCACCAACATACTGCTAGCTGAACTAGTCACCAACATTCTGCTAGCTGAACTAGTCACCAACATGCTGCTAGCTGAACTAGTCACTGATGTGCTGCTAGCTGAACTAGTCACCAACATGCTGCTAGCTGAACTAGTCACCAACATGCTGCTAGCTGAACTAGTCACCAACATGCTGCTAGCTGAACTAGTCACCAACATGCTGCTAGCTGAACTAGACACCAACATGCTGCTAGCTGAACTAGTCACCAACATGCTGCTAGCTGAACTAGTCACCAACATGCTGCTAGCTGAACTACTCACTGATGTGCTGCTAGCTGAACTAGTCACTGATGTGCTGCTAGCTGAACTAATCACTATATCACAGTATACTGAAAAAGTGTACTTTACCCACAATGTAAATGTTGGAAATAGCTATTAAACATGGCGGTTTAAAATAAGGTTTAAACCCTGACAATCAAGTGTCACTATTTAAACTATATGTTAAATCTGTACAACCCCCTTTATCTCTACAGGGGTACTTCGGAGCAGTGGGGGCCTTCCTGGAACTGCTGAAGATGTCAGATGACCTTTGACCTTGGAATGACCCTGGAATGACCTCCAGTGATCCGAGACATTTGCAGAACCCATCCAGATGGAAATAGAATCCCCAAGATCCAACAGAGCCAGACAACCCAGAGCCATCCATAGAGCCAGTTGGGCCATTGCTGCTGCTTTATATATATATATATATATATATATATATATATATATATATATATATATATATATATAGGGCTCTGCATGGGACCAGGAATTACATTGAGATGGTCTTTATTTATCTATATATCTATCTATCTATGTTTCTTTCTTTCTTTACTCTCCATCTGTCTTTCATCTTATTCTCTCTCTCTCTCTCTCTCTCTCTCTCTCTCTCTCTCTCTCTCTCTCTCTCTCTCTCTCTCTCTGTGTGTGTGTCTAAAAGATGCTGCTTACCTCTCCACTAGCCTCTCAGTGGAGCCACTAGTCCAGTTTGGGACATTAACATAGGAATCAAACATATCTCCTAGAGATATTAGCCCTGATTTATATTCTGTGTGTCGTCACTGTGTGCAGCACGTCAGACCATGCTGGGCTTTTTTTTGTTTTATATATATATATAAAGTTATCAGCATGCACATATAACCAATCACAGCGCCTGCTTTCGCTGGGAAAGCCCCCGGTTGCCACCACTCAATGTCTGTGCATTGAGGGCCTAATGTTCTTCTGTATGGAGGTGAACATCACCGACGCAGCCAACCTCTGTGGCCTACGAATACCCACAATCCCCCTTGGCCTACGAATACCCACAATCCCCCTTGGCCTACGAATACCCACAATCCCCCGTGCATATCCACCTGCGGACCTAATGAAGACCTATTTTAATGTTCAGAATGCTTAAGTATAAATCAACTTCAAGTATATTAATGAAGCCATGAGGATAGATCTGAGAGGTTAGAGAACTGAACTCTGTGAAGGTTACTAATTAATCCCAGGACTGCCCTGATGCACATGGACAGCCGGAGCTGGAGTGGAGTGAGGGGGGGGGGGGTGCATTTACTTGATATGTTGGGGTCCCCTCGATGTCTTGGGAGTATTCTGGAAATTGGAAAACACTTGATTTGTCTTGTGTCCTGGACACTGGGGGGCGCTTGATTCGCCTCTGAAGAGTAGCAAACCCTCCCTGCTGGTACTGCTCCCGCAAGACTGTACATAGAATGTGTGCTTGGATGACAAAACGCTACTGATCCATACCCTGTGTGAGTGTGTGTGCGCATGTGTGTCTGGGTGAGTTTTTTGTTGATTTGTTTAAATCTTAGAAATCTTTTTATTTTATATATAATTTATTGGGTTTGTTCTTGTATCTCTGTAGTTTTTTAAACGAGGTCCTTACAAAATAATTAATCGTAGAGTCATTTACAGTAATACTGTACTGTAGTAACTCAACTTGAATCTGTCATAATGCAGCATTTTCTCTCACTACAAATCCATTGCATTTTGTAACTCAATCAAACATTCATTCATACATTGTCATTCTTTGTTTGATTTTTAAGTGTGATGATTCATTGTTGTGTCTTGTTCTTTTTTGTGAAATGTTTTTGTTTTACACGCTCTAAAACTATTCTACCAGAATTCAATATTACACCACAGCCGGGGTTCTTAAACTCTTATCGGTATGGGACCAAAGATTTTAAATGTAGTCATTCCGACGCTAATAGAGATGTATTTCTCCTGTGGTGTGTAGAACCCTTGTTGGCAGTGGGACCAATCTAAATCTGCCAACATGGGGCGTCTGGGTAGTGTAGAGGTAAAAGCACTCACCTACCACCATAGAGACCCGTGTTCAATTCCCGGTGTCAGTGGTACCTCTGGCTCGGTCAGACGTTCCTACGAACACAATTAGCAGTGTTTGCGGGTGGGAAGCCGGTGGGGAATGAGTCCTGGTTGTTGCAACAGCGACTCCTCCTACACCACATGTATGTATGTGGTAGTCTACACCCTCCCCAGGCCGATAGAGGAGGTATGTGGTGACCCTCCCCAGGCCGATAGAGGAGGTATGTGGTGACCCTCCCCAGGCTGATAGAGGAGGTATGTGGTAGTCTACACCCTCCCCAGGCCGATAGAGGAGGTATGTGGTGACCCTCCCCAGGCCGATAGAGGAGGTATGTGGTAGTCTACACCCTCCCCAGGCCGATAGAGGAGGTATGTGGTAGTCTACCCCCTCCCCAGGCCGATAGAGGAGGTATGTGGTAGTCTACAACCTCCCCAGGCCGATAGAGGAGGTATGTGGTCATCTGGACCCTCCCCAGAATGACAGGGCAGCATGTGGTTGTCTACACCCTCCCCAGACCGACAGTAGGGCAGCATGTGGTTGTCTATACCCTCCCCAGACCAACAGTAGGGCAGCATGTGGTTGTATATACCCTCCCCAGACTGACAGTAGGGCAGCATGTGGTTGTCTATACCCTCCCCAGACTGACAGTAGGGCAGCATGTGGTTGTCTACACCCTCCCCAGACTGACAGTAGGGCAGCATGTGGTTGTCTATACCCTCCCCAGACCAACAGTAGGGCAGCATGTGGTTGTATATACCCTCCCCAGACCGACAGTAGGGCAGCATGTGGTTGTCTACACCCTCCCCAGACCGACAGTAGGGCAGCATGTGGTTGTCTACACCCTCCCCAGACCGACAGTAGGGCAGCATGTGGTAGTCTACACCCTCCCCAGACTGACAGAGGAGGTATGTGGTAGTCTACACCCTCCCCAGACCGACAGTAGGGCAACATGTGGTTGTCTACACCCTCCCCAGACCGACAGTAGGGCAGCATGTGGTAGTGTACACCCTCCCCAGACCGACAGAGGAAGCATGTGGTAGTCTACACCCTCCCCAGACCGACAGTAGGGCAGCATGTGGTAGTGTACACCCTCCCCAGACCGACAGAGGAAGCATGTGGTAGTCTACACCCTCCCCAGACCGACAGTAGGGCAGCATGTGGTAGTCTACACCCTCCCCAGACCGACAGAGGAAGCATGTGGTAGTCTACACCCTCCCCAGACCGACAGAGGAAGCATGTGGTAGTCTACACCCTCCCCAGACCGACAGAGGAAGCATGTGGTAGTCTACACCCTCCCCAGACCGACAGAGGAAGCATGTGGTAGTCTACACCCTCCCCAGACCGACAGAGGAAGCATGTGGTAGTCTACACCCTCCCCAGACCGACAGAGGAGGCATGTGGTAGTCTACACCTTCCCCAGACCGACAGAGGAAGCATGTGGTACTGGTAGTCTACACCCTCCCTAGTAGGGCAGTGCTACAACCAGGAGGGAATTGGCATAATGACTAAATCTGGGATGAAATGGTCAAAAGGCACCAAGGAAATTCAATGAACAATTCTCCCAAAGCCAGAAACCAGAGAGCTAAAACTTAAACCTACATACAGTATATAAAATCAGCACTTATATTTTAGCAAAAAGAAGAATTACCCCCCCCCCCCCCTTCATCCCGTTCTCACTGTATACCCACCAGCCTGTACCTGCACTTAAAAACCTAGAATCTGTAATATTGTGGGGGGGGGGTAGGTATTTATTTTTTTATCTACTTTTTTCTCCGCCTTTTTCTGTGATTTTTCTCCCCATCCCAATTTACCTCTGGTGCCAATTCTCCCTGTCCTGTCCTGATCGTTGCTTGCATATGCCCCCCACTGGCCGGTTGTAGGGAGGATAGAAGCCTTGCATCACATGTCCCCTCCGATACATGTGGAGGCAGCCTGTCACATCTTTTCACCTGCCAGCGTGGACTCATTTTGGCGAGGAGTAACGTGTAGGAGGCTCACACTGCCCCCGCCATTTTCCTGACTTTGCTGTGCAGGTGCCCCAACCGACCTGTAGGAGTCGCTGTTCACAACGACCAGACTACCACCCTTTGACTTCCCACCCGCTAACTCTGCCAATTGAGTTAGTATGACGGCCGGCCCAAGCCGGAGGCAACGCCGACAGCCGGATTCGAACCCGGTGTCTCTTGCGTTGGTGACAAGCGCAATGTCCACTGCGCCACCCAGCCGCTGGGGGTAGGTTTGTATTGCTGGCCACACACCTCGGAATCGAATGTGTCTGTTGTCCTTGAAAATCCTTGAAATAAGTCATTCTTACTCGAATGAAATCGTTCCATGTTTTTCACCTAGTTCTCATTTTAATTTTATTTGGTTCCCATAGTCTAACAACCGCGGCTGTGGGGTCTTATGTTATGCCTTTTCTGTGCATCTGTGATCACGCCTTGATTTTGTTCTTAACCCCTCACCTTGTGTGCTTTGAAATCTCATCACTTAAAACTGCTGTTTGACGAGTCCCATAAGGCGGAATAGCGGCTCAGTACCTGGCCGTTTAAGCCTGCGAGTTAATTCTTCATTGACATTTTTGTTAGAATTGTTTTGTTTGATTTTCCTCTACTGTGGTTCCATTGGATGCCTTTGTGTGTCTACAGTCAAAGCAGGCCTGGTTAACTAAAGTGATATTTTTATGCTCTTGAATCGTGTACAACAGTGGTTCTCAACCAGGAGATCAAATGTGTCATTGAAATTACGATATTTTGTACAGTGTACACTGTAGGTGTGTTTCTGTTGTGATATAAAAAGTTTTAAGTTTAAAGCCCTCCGCTGATTATTAATCAAGTTAAATAGCCTGAATAAGGGAAAATACAAATGATAAAGTTCACCATTCTGTCTATGCTTGAAGGTGTTTATGGGGGTTGTGAATAGTCCCTCTGTTGAGGTTGTGAACTAGAAAAGATGAGAACCACTGATCTACAGTGTAACAGATGAATATGAGGCTAAAGAGCAGACTGTACGCTTTTGCTTCGGAGTCGTTATTGGCCTCCCATGTTAACCCGGCCAAAAGAGACCAACTTCAGCTTGCTGTCTTAATGCTCAGGCTTTACGCTGTAGCCTATGTGTAATCATGACTTTCCCTCCTTCCTGCCTCTATATCACCATTTTGCATTGTGAGTGTACGTCTCTAAGATGTACTACTTTCTGTTCATGTCTTCTGCCTTCCCCTTTGTGTGTGTGTGTGTGTGTGAGAGTGAGAGAGCCTTGCACACCATACTGTGGCATTCCTGTACCACTCTGAGCCACCACATTGAAATTACAGCCGTTTGCAAGGTGCCTTTGATAATGATGATTGTGTGTGTGTGTGTGTATGTACATTTCAGTGTACATTCCTCTTGGGGGTAGCGTAAGTACAGTGCAGTAAGCATGTGAAAGTGGGACTTCTACCATGGTTTCAACCACCATGATTACAGCTAGTATGGTTACAACTGTAACTTTTCTGGTTACATCTGTCACCGTTCCGATTCAGCCTTTACTAAAGTTAACCTGTCCAATGTGTAATTGTGTCAATATCAAAGTGTCCTCTGGGAATCTTATCGGTGTCCAGTCCATCAAACGGTATCAATATTGTGACCTCTTCCTTCCAAATACTGTAAAAATACTGACTGTATAGTAAAAATACATTGACTGTATAGTAAAAAATACTTTATGCAAAGGCTTGTCATGTGTCAAGTATTTCATCCAAAGTGTCATTTTTATATGCATCCATGTCATCAGATTTTACAAAGCAGGAATTACAAAGTCAATTAATGGTCATGGATTTTGTCAACTAATCAGTAAAGGCCTTGCACAGAATTTTGTGTAGTTCTCTTTCTTTCAGCATGGCTGCCTGTAACATAGCAACCATTCTTTTGTAGATGGCAATGGAAGAGAGCGGTTGCTATGTGCAAAACAACGGTTGCTATATGTTGATATATGAGAAATATGTCAACTAAAACATAATAAGTTGGTGTGTTATTACTGGATCTTTGTAAACAAGTCACAGTAGAATAGTAATATGCTTTTCCAGTGTTTTACCTACTGTACACTGCACAGAAATTGGGCATTTTTGTTTGAAAGTGGTTACAGGCAGCCATACTGGAAGAAGAGAACAACATTGATTGATTGATTGAAAACTTTATTAACAGATTACAGAATGGGTACAATACAGTACGGCGCAATACAAAAAACTGCTAAGAGGATGCAGACCAGAAAAATACTTTCGTCTAGTTTACATAAGGGTCCTCCATTTTCAATTCATCAAGACATTTATGACATACAAGACATACAAATATACAGTACTGTGTAAGAAAAAGAGATCATAAAAAATATATACATACTTGACTCCTATAAGACTGTGCCGAATGGGGCTTAAACAAGATTCCAAATGCACCCAATGTGCAAATGGGGACGAAGGGACATTTATGCACATGTATTGGGACTGCTCACCAGTTAAGGCATTCTGGAAAGATGTGACCCAACAAATATCAAAACTCGTATCTTGGAATATACCTGTACACCCCTCGGTATTATTATTGAATGATGTTTTTGAGTTTGCAGTGAATCCACAGCTAAAGAGATTGGTTTTATCGGGTATCACAGTAGCCAAAAAGCTGATCGCATCACGCTGGTTTCAACCGGAAAAAATGTGCCGTAAAGTTTGGTTTCTTACATATCTCGATGTAATTTACCATGAAATATCTACAGCAAGAATTCTGGGTCTCAATGAATCCAAAATGTCAATGTGGTTAGAAGTGGTGGAGAGAATAAAAGCTAGCTTATAATGGTAGTGTCTGGTTAGGTGCGAGGGTTAGTGGAGGTACTTCTCAAGGTGGGGTCCGGGAGGGGGGGGTTCGAGCTGAGCATATGTGTGTAGGTTTTTTTTAGATAACAGGTATTAGGGTTATATCTTATATAAGACAACTAACTAAAATGTGATCTCATTGGATGTGCCCTGACAATTAATGCTTGTATATCTTATTGTGTGTTGTCATGTTTGTTTATATGTTTGTTTAAAAAATAATAAAAAAATAAAATACAAAAAAAAAATATATACATCTGAAGGGGAAGAAACTACATTGGGGGGGGGGGATTTTGGCATTTACCGGGGCCAGTTTCTAATTGCAGCCACCCGTAGGTGCTCTTTGAGAGCGGTTTTGAAGGGGTGGGTAGGGCGTTCCACATTATTGTGGCATACTGTAGTTGCGAAACGTGTTTAGTCCCTTGTTTGAGTCTAATCTGGGTTGCACATGATTTGTGGAACTCCCTCTGGTGTTGTGGTCGTGGACTTCACTGACCATTCTGTGCAAGGCCTCTATTTGATTTAATTGACAAATCTGTAGAGTTGTTTTTGCCACATACAATCATGCAGAAGGACCTCTTTAAATGTAATTCTTACTAGAGATATATACTTACTTACTTTTTCAATATATAACTAATTCAGCATCAAGACAGCATTCAAAGAAATGCTTGACTTGGATAATTGTGGACATCTAACCAACCAATTAATGGACCCAGTGGTTTTCAAATTTAAGGAGTCAAGGATCCCCACATCAACAGGTATCTTGTCCCAGGGATCCCCAAGATATTTGTTGTTCAATATGATTTAGTTGAGAATTCCACAATAGGTGTGGAGAGATAACAGTGGAGAATGAAAACAATCGGAAAAGTAATTTGTATACATTCTTTCATTGTGCTAACTTCTAGTGAAGAAATTATTAGTGAAATTAAACTATTGTGATAATAGTTTATTAAACTAGCTTGATCCCCTGGGACCACCTCAAGGACCCCATTTTGAGAACCAATGGACGGTAGAGGGGGCAGTCGACCAAGATGTACCAAAACCATATCATCTGTGATTTTTCTACTGGTGCCCATGTGCTCGTTTACACAGTGGTGCATTTTGAACTTTGACCTAGTTACAGGGTCAGGGAACACCCTCTACACATGGAAGGTAATGTCACCTGTTTACAGGCTTACAGATTACAGGCTTTCTTAGCAAAAGTGAAAGGCCTCTCTGTCCTGATTCTCCTAGATCTATCTGCAGCCTTCGACACAGTCAACCATCAGATCCTCCTCGCGTCCCTCGCAGGAATGGGAGTGGCTGGCTCTGCGCTGACATGGCTAACATCATACCTCAATGACCGCTCCTACCAAGTATCATGGAGAGGGACCCTGTCGGCCACCCGCCCCCTGCAGACGGGTGTCCCCCAGGGCTCGGTCCTAGGACCCCTTCTCTTCTCCCTCTACACTAAATCTCTGGGTAACATTATCACGTCTCATGCCTTCTCCTATCATTGCTATGCTGATGATACTCAACTCTTCCTCTCCTTCCCTCCCTCAGATATCCACGTCTCTGAGCGGATCTCTGCCTGTCTGTCCGACATCTCCGCCTGGATGACGACCAACCACCTCAAACTGAACCTAAGCAAAACAGAATTGCTCCACCTACCGGCCAAATCCTCCCCGCTGACCGACCTTTCCATCACAGTCAAGAATGCAGCTGTGACCGCGTCCCCGACCGGTGTTGAAGAACCTTGGTGTTGTCCTCGACGACCAGTTGAACTTATCCGCGCACATCGCAGCGCCAACCAGAACCTGCAGATTCCTCCTGAGCAACGTCAGAAGGATCCGCCCCTTCCTGACAAAAGAAGCCACCCAACTCCTCATCCAATCAACAGTCATCTCCCACCTCAACTACTGCAACGCACTGCTTGCTGGCCGGCTCCCACTGCCACCAAGCCTCTTCAACTCATTCAGAACGCAGCGGCCCGCCTGATCTCAAACCTACCGAAGTCAGCCCATGTCACCCCACTTCTTAGGGACCTGCACTGGCTCCCCATTGCCGCACGAATCCCCTTCAAGGCCCTCGACCTGGCATACCGTGCAGCAAAGGGAACCGCTCCCGCCTACCTCCGGCCAATGGTCTCTAACTACACACCCACAAGACCCCTACACTCTGCATCTTCTGGCCGTCTCAGACCCACTCCTATCCGAGCTCCGGGAGGGTCATCAAGGAGAAGCCGCCTTTTCTCAGTCCTTGCCCCACAATGGTGGAACGAACTGCCCACCACAGTTAGGACAGCCGGAACCCGTCCAATCTTTCGCCGTCGACTAAAGACACACTTCTTCAACCATTATCTGAAATGAAAAATAAATTAAAAATCTAACCCTAACTAACCTTACTGTCAAGCATTTGTCCTAATATACTAACCTACACTGTACTCAGCTGATAGAGTTGTGCCCTTCCTGATGACTTGTCGTACAGAACTTGTAAGTCGCTTTGGATAAAAGCGTCAGGTAAATGACTAAATGTAAATTTAAATGTAGTACAGCTGGACCCAGTATAAAATCTTAACACAAAACACTTTTTTTCCCACATTAACTTATACTGTATGTTTTGAGATTTTTTTCTTTTTTTTTTCTTTTTACTATAGGCCTACATATAGTATTTATTTTTATAACTCACGCCAAACTCAATAACCTTCTGTAAATTAACAACTATACTTATCCCTCATAATGAAATCGAAAAACTAACTCTTGACTAAGTGTTCTAAGGTGCAAATCTGCATTTCCCCTTTATACCATTTCCTCTCCCAATTTTTTTTTTTTTTTTTTATCAAATTTTTTTTATTATTACTTACATGAAACAAGACAACACATTAATCACAATCACAATACACAGAACTTCACAGGAAAATAACAAAAACAATAATAATACAGAATATAACAATTTATAAATTATAAAGACAAAAAGAAAAGAAAACAGAGTTCAACCTTTTTAAATTTTAAATTCAAAATTCCAGGGGTACTATCTAATAGATGACCAAATAGCGAAGAACTAGCTAAATAGCTGCCCCCCAATAAAATCCCTAGTTAAATTCAAGACATCACAAAAGACAAGACAGACAAGACATTTCCTCCTCCCCCTCCCACGAGACCGCCGGACTCCCCCGAACAAGCACCCCAACCCCGCTCAGCCGCACATGGCGGTCCTGACCTTCTCAGCTGCTGCGAACCATAGGTCAATCCCAGCCTGCCCCACCCCAATCACCCGCGCCGTGGATATCTCAAGATAAATCACATCCAACAGTGTTAGGGACCAGTTAATCACTGTGAGCTTCTCAGGCTCCTTCCATCTCATTGCTATTAGCTTCTTCGCCGCTGTGACGCCCGCTAGGACAACCCTTTTCAGTTGTACGGACGCGGGTAGTGTTGTTATATCGTTCAGGAGTAGCGTAACAGCTGTGAATGGGATAGTTAAGCCACACAGATCTGAAAGTTTGTCCGCTATTGACCTCCAGAAGCGGGCCACTGGTGGGCAATCCCAATACATATGCATATAAGTGCCAGTGGCCTTTTGAGAGCACAAAGTGCACCGAGAGTCGGTTATCAGTCCCATAGCAAATAGCTTCCTAGGTGTAAGATAGGTCCTATGAATATAATTAAAATTAATTTGCTGGTGATTGGGGTTGCGGGAAGACAATGCCACATTTGCCCAAACATCATCCCATTCAAACTCGGGGTCCAACTCCGGGATATCCACACGCCAGATTTTATCCAACGATACATTTTTATACGTGGACTGAATTAAGAGCGTATAAAAGTCTGAGACAAACCCTCTGGAGGTCGTCCTGTCCACTATGAGCCTGAGGAAGGGGTGTGGTTGCAAAGCTTGAGCCCACGGCACGCCATGCGGCCCTCAGCGCTGACCTTAGTTGAAGGTAAAGAAAGAAGGACTCGCCTGGAAGATCATAAAATTCTCTTAAGTCCTGAAACGCACGGAGGCCGCCAAGATACAGCATCTACAGGGTCTAGCCAGCACATCAGAGGTCTCAGTGAAAAGGACCAGAAATAAAGCTTAAAATCAGGGATTGCGAGGCCCCCATCTTGTTTCCTACGTTGAGTAGTAGCTCTTTTGATTCTCGGGCGTTTGTTATTCCAGATAAACTTAGATACCATCGATTGTACCTTGCGCCAGTGGTCTATTGGAGGGGGCAGGGGGAGCATTGAGCTAACAAAATGTATCCTAGGCAGGACGTTCATTTTGATTATGGAAGCTCGGGCTTGTAAGGAGTTAGGAAGGGACGACCATCTGTCTAGATCCTGGCGTATTTTATCATAAGTACCCGTGAAGTTGTACTTAGTAGTTTGACTCAGCGTGGGGAATATCTCTATGCCTAAGTATTTAAAATGTTCCACTATGGGGATATCAGCTGGTAGTCGCACCGCCTTGGCCAGCTCATTAAGAGGTAGGCAGGCTGATTTGTTCCAGTTAATCTTAAAGCCTGACAATTTACCAAAGTCGTCGATTATTCCCAATAATTTTGTGGCCGACCGGGAAGGGTCATCCATAAAAATCAGTAGGTCATCCGCATAGAGAGCAATTTTGTGTGGTGTATTATTGATCATTATGGGGACGATGTCCTCCGATTGCCTAATAAATTGGGCCAATGGTTCGAGGGAAAGCGCGAATAGTCCTGGGCTCAGAGGACAACCCTGTCTAGAAGATCTGGAGACTGGGAAAAGTGTGGAACAGTTTTTGCCTGTCAGTATCATTGCCGACGGCGAGACATACAGGACTTTAATCATATGAATAAAATTCTTTCCAAGACCCATGACCTCAAGTACCTTCCACAGGTATGACCATTCTAGTCTGTCAAACGCCTTCATGGCATCCAAAGACAGAACTGTGGACGGAGCTGTATTGTCTTTACTGTTATCGACTACATGCTGTATTGTCTTTACTGTTATCGACTACATGCAACAGCCTCCTAAGATTATCTGCAGCCAGGCGCCCCGGGATAAAACCAGTTTGATCGCAGTGTACCAATACCGTCATAAATCTCTGCAGGCGGCAGGCCAGCACCTTGGCAAACACTTTTAAATCGGCCCCGAGAAGACTCAAGGGCCTATAGCTACCACAATCATTGGGATCTTTGTCCTTCTTGAGAAGTAAAGAAATCAACGCCATGTTGACATCTCTTGAGAACTCCCCTTGTTCGATAGCGTAATTGATCATATCGAGCATCAATGGACCCAGTTGGTCCCAGAAAGCTAAATACACCTCGGGTGGAATACCATCCCAGCCTGGTGCCTTACCCCTCTGCATTTCAGCAATCGTCTCCCTTAGTTCCATAAGAGTGATCGGTTTCCCCAGTTCCTTAGCCTCTTCCTCAGAAATGTGGGGTATCTCAAGCCCGCCAATGAACGATTCAAATTTAGAGTCGTCGAGATTAACCTCTGAGCTATATAACTGTGAGTAAAACTCTTTAAAAGTGTCGTTGATCTTTTTCGAATCAGTAGTGACTGTACCCTGTCGCGTCTTGATCGAGGGGATATCCGAGAAATTATCATTCGAGCGTATTTTCATTGCCAATAGATGGCTAGGCCTGGAGCCGTGAAAGTAGTAATTTTGCCTTGTCCTATGTATCAAGAACTCAGACTGTTGTTTAAGTATGGAGTTTATTTCTTTCTTGACTATCTTACGTTGTGTGTTTAGTCGTTCACTATAGTTAGTTTGCAAAGATGCGTATAGGTCCGCATATAATGTTTCCAGTCCTTCTAGTTTTTTTGACCGGGATTTACGCAAATTGGAGGCGAAAAGTGTGACATGACCCCTGATAAATCCTTTCAATGCGTTCCATAGGACCCTGGGGTCATCGACCGTGCCAACATTGATCTGCAAGAATTCAGCTAGTTTACTCCTGAACTCAGAACAGAAATCATCGTTCTTTAATAAGGTTGAGTTAAAACGCCACCTGGGAGCTCTCGTGGAGAGCCTGCCAAAGGTTGCCACAAGGAAAATCCCCTTGTGGTCCGAGAGAGCCAGGGGAACCAATGAGACGTCGAAACTATCAAACATATTAGGGGACGCGAATGCATAGTCTATTCGAGAGAAGGTTTTGTGTCTGGCTGACAGGTGAGAGTAATCCTTGAGGGTCAAGTCAAGTCAAGAGTTTTATTTGTCACGGCATACAAGTATACAATGAAATGCGGGTGGTCTTGCCCGCGACGATGTGCAATACAGTGGTACAACATATAATAGAATCCAATAAAAAAAAACATTGTGCAATAAACAGGTAACAGGTAACATGGTGTGACATCTCGGTATCTGTACATAGTTATTTACAGAGCATATAGGACATGCTAGGTAGCTTTAGTAGTGCAATACACTGTTCCTGTTGTTATACTAATTTAAAGTGGCCTTTCCTCTTGGCCATAAGTGTGTGTGTGTGTGCGGCATGAGTGTGTGCCCGCTCTTGTTAAAGTGTTAAAGTGGCTGCTAGTGTGTGAGCGTGCACAGTGTGCGTGTCGTGTGTGTGCTCATGTGTGCTTGTGTGTGGATAGTTCAGTGTTCTGTGGCACTCAATGTTCATTGTTCAAGGCTCTGATGCCCTGGGGGAAGAAGCTGAGCCTAAGCCTCTCCGTCCTAGTAGCTGGGGTTCGCAGGCGTCTGCCTGACCTCAGCAGCTGGAACAGGCTGTTATTGGGGTGGTGGGGGTCTTTCATTATCCTGCAGGCTCTGGATTTGCACCTCTTGTTGTATAGAGCCTGCAGGGGAGGTAGCGCAATACCCGTGCGTGATACGCTCGGCTGAGCGCACCACTCTCTGTAGGGCCTTCTTGTCCTGTGCCGTGCTGTTTCCATACCAGGCAGTGATGTTTCTGGTCAAGATGCTCTCTACAGCTCCTGAGTAGAAGGACTGGAGTATCTTCCCCGATACTCTGAACTTCCTTAACTGTCTCAGGTGGTAGAGGCGCTGCTTCGCTTTCTTTACTACTGTGTCTATGTGTGTTGACCATGTCAGATCCTCTGAGATGTGGACCCCCAGGTACTTAAAGCTGCTCACCCTGTCCACGGTAGCCTTGTTAATCATCAGTGGTGTGTGTGTCTCCTGCTGTCCTCTCCTATAATGGGTGGGATTGGATAAGCGCCATAGGTCTGCGAGCCCCGTGTCCTGGGCCCACATCCTGAGGGCCTTAGAGGACCGTTTTTGGTCGCTTGTTTCAGAGGACCCGGACCTATCCATCTCCGCATCCCAGCACGCATTAAAATCGCCACCCACAATGAGAGCGTATCCAGTAAGTTCCAACATATTCTTCGTGATTGCATTATAGAACGCTGAA
Organism: Notolepis coatsorum; assembly: GCF_963971535.1. Classification (NCBI taxonomy): domain Eukaryota; kingdom Metazoa; phylum Chordata; class Actinopteri; order Aulopiformes; family Paralepididae; genus Notolepis; species Notolepis coatsorum. Next base: position 59,573,468 of record NC_140174.1, on the reverse strand, counting down.
TCAAATGTGTTAGGGGCATACAATGCTATTATTGCCATCTTCCTATGAGAGAACTCAACTTTTGCTATAGTAATCCTTCCCTCCGTGTCCGACCACACATCCAGGACTTTGATATCAAGGTTACGTCTTGTAACTATGACGACTACTTTCGTCTTATCATCGGCTGAGGATGAGGAGATAACGTGATATTGTCGATTTGCTAGCCTTGACACATCACCCACCAATAAATGCGTCTCACTAAGGAGAGCAATGTCAATATTTCTTCTCTTCAATAACCAAAGGACACTGGCACGCTTGTGTGGGGCGTTAAGACCCCCTGCGTTCCAAATTAAAATATTCAATTTAGCCATGGTCGAGTTTGTCTAAATGCGTAGAGAACATACCAGTGCAGCCAGGCTGAGTACAGAGGCGCTGATCCAGGCGGGCCCAGACGGTCAATCCCAGGAGTTCAGAGGAGGAACAATTACACACATATAAGACAACAGTACATAAAACACAGAAAAATACCACCCCAGTTACAACCCCCCCTCCTTCTACTCTAAACCCTAACCCACCGTCCTATTATTAACCCTCCTATACCCACTCTCCAATCCCCTCCCTATGCCCCATCCACTAAGGATGGTCATCTTCCTATCATTTCCCACTGGAGTCATGGATCCAATAAGACGCTCTCCACTCCGACCCCCCTCTAGATAAACCCCTGATTAAACCCCCACTAGTCCAATAAACACAAATAAATTTAAATTAAATTCAATAAAGATATCGGTCAAAAACCACCGTGAGCCTTGGCCCTAACATGAGACAACTATAATGGAAAAATAGCCATTATTATATAATAACTCAACATCAACCCTGTAACCATCTACTTCCGAGTCTGCGTATAAATAAGGTTGCAATGTTATAGCATAAATGGATAAAGGAAAATTGAAAACAAAATTTGATTAAAGCATATCAGCAGATAGTCTAAGGCAGGATCGGATCACAGTTAAATTGCGCAAACAGATGTCATTTAAACAGCGACAATAAGAAGAAAGGGAAAAAAGGGTTATTGTAACTGAGGGGTACAATTCCCTGACTGTATTGAGAGTATGGTATATTAAACCACTACTTAGTTATGTACTTTAATTACTGGCCATACAGTACATGAATATATATGGTGAACACCCACACAAGAATACGGCAATGACACATAAAGTTCTATTTGGAGGGTATTTATTATTATCAGAGCAAGCAACGTTAGGTTACAGATTGAGAATTATACTCGCGCTTGTAAGGCGAAGAACACACGTAAAGTAGGTCAAGAGCGTAAGTCAATGAGAATAGTAAGATGGGTCTAAACTGACGCCACCTGTGGCATAGCAATTACATAGGGCACACTAGTACCAGCTGGAGACACTGGGGGGTTCCCTCCGGGTGTAAGGCCGGCAGGGGTAGAGGAATGTTCGGGTACAAAGTCTGAGTCAACGAGGAATAAAGAGGCTCCAGCTACGGGAGTCGGTACATGTACTCCCTTGATCGGCAGACAAAGCAGCAGTTGTAATCCAAGATGCTCGAATAGCATTGACGACAGCTAGCCAGCCTCTTCCTAGAGGCGGGCCCAAGTGATGATCCTCACGGGGGGTAAATCCCAAACGATAGTGGAATCCACGGTACTCTCCTCCAGCGGTAACGGTACCAAAGCAATATAATCCAACCAGAAATGGTTCTACAATCGCCGGTGTAGATTCTCCTGTGCATTATACTTCACATTAAACTAGGTTGAACTTGACGTTACTTCACCAAACTATGACACTTTTACTATCCTATTCGCACATGTTCTAAGTGCTCTATTTAGACGCAAGGTTGCTCACTTCACTTGGTCGTTGACTCGTGGTGAAGGCTTTACTAGTAATGAACGAAGTGCTGCTGTTTACACCTGCGCCATATTTATACGTAAGTGACAATCTAGTGCCAACCTGGTCACTATGGTCCTGAATCACTGCACTGCCAAAGGCATGTTGTAACATGCCCCAAACTCGCCCACTGCACCTGTCTGAGTACGAGACTGCCTGGAGCCTGGGGGGGGGTGTCCAATAGGAGAGCACATATTACTCTGGTTTGTACGCAGGTAAAGGGATATTCCGTGTATATATACAAATAATATACAAGGGATATCAAACAATATACAAATATTATACAAGGGATCTCAAGCAATAAATATATATATTCGGTTTAATCTGACCCTTTGTAACAGCCGCCTCCTAATTAGTCCGCACCTAATTAGATAAAGCAAAGACAGATTAATCGTCTTGTCAACTACTCAATGTCTGTTGTGGGGAGTAGGGCAATTTACAAAGTCAGTGGGTCATGATCGTCATCAAGGGAGTCAGGGAGCCTTGGCAACTCTATCAGCCTCGCCACGGGTCGGGTGTGGCGGTGAGGCAGGTCGGCCCTCCTGGGTATACTGGGCTGTGCTTGGCTGTGTCTCCACATCCTCCGTCTGTTCCTCTTGTTCGGTCTGTACCCCGTCTGAGGAGGGGCCGGTTCCGGCCGCCCCATCAAGGAGTCGCTTGGGGTGCTGGGTTCGAGGTCAGCTACGTCGCTAGGGGCGCAGCTGAGGGGGGTGGAGTTCGGAACTCCCTCTTCTTGGGCCCACGGTTCTCTCACCGGCCTCTCGTCTAATGTCAATAGCCTCTCAACGGGCTGTACGCGAGAGTGGCCTGTGTCGCTCACCTTTGTGTGCAGGCAGCGTGTAAACGGGGGTTGACTGTCAAGTCCGTAGAGGGGGCCCTGGAGCGTCCACCCCAGTCGGGTCTGAACCGCGACTGGGCATCCTTTGGGTCCGATGTGGGCCGCCTCAATTGGGAGAATGAGGTCCGCGTGGTCGGAGCCTATGAGCAGGGTCGGTGTGGCGCCGTCGATGAGCGGTATAGGTAGTTGACGTAGGTGCACGTACTTCGCCATCAGCTGTGGGATGGGGTAGGTGTACTGTGACAGGCCTATGTCGTGGCTGGTGAAGACGTTGGTGATGCTATACTGCTTCTCGGGCTGCTCGACCGCTGCTATCGTGAAGGAGACTGTTGTGGAAAATGTGTATACGGGGGTGGAGGTAGGAAAGGGGTTAGTCTTGACTAGTTTAATATAGGTCAACTAGCAGGGCTCAAAGACACTAGGGCGACAGTCTGGCTGATGTTCTTAAAACAGCCTCAAGATAGGCAGATGGACATTTCAGTACATCATATCGTGTGCTCTAATCTTGTGTCTTTTCTCTCTTTCATACATACACAGCACACACACACAGACACACAGACACACACATACACAGCACACACACACAGACACAGCACACACACACAGACACACAGACACACACATACACAGCACACACACACAGACACAGCACACACACACAGACACACAGACACACACACACACAGACACACACAGTCGCACAGACATACACACCGACACACACACACACACACACATTCCCTGTGTCACAATACACACATACAATACACACACGTCTGTACACAGACGCACACACACACAGACACACACACACAATACACACATACAATACACACACGTCTGTACACAGACGCACACACACACAGACACACACACACATACACACACACACACACACAAACACACACACACACACACACATCTCACTCTCTCTTCGATGTTCTTAATGTTTTACATCATATCGTGTGTGTACATCATATCTTGTTTATCTCTCTTCGATGTTCTTAATGTTTTTATCTAAATCTATGTTCTTCTTAATGTCTTTATCTCTCTTCATGTTCTTAATGTTTTTATCTCTCTCCGATGTTAAATCTACGTGTCATCTTAATGTACGTCATGTCATATTTGACATGATATGACACGTCATCATATCTGTCATGTGGGGGCAGGACTGAGAGGGGATTTAGGGGACAGGCAGAGGGATTGAGGGTAGAGTGTTTTTTGTTCAAGCTGTGGTGATCCTCTGCTCGATCCATAGCTTTTGCTGTTAAGAACTTCTTTTCCTAAATAAATTACCTACTTGTTACAATTGGAAATATCGTCTCCTGCTGTGTTAAACAACCATCAGCCACAACATTTGGTGACCCTTGACCTGTAGACCGCCCTGCCGGGCCCCCTCACACGGCCAGCTCCGGACCTCTCCCGTAGAAATTCTGGCGGTGTCGACAAACAAACACAGGTGAGCATTTTTGCTTTTGATTAGAATATCCGTAAGAGATTCTGAGGGAGGAATAAGTTGAGCTGACTGTGTGACGAGGTCTGGATGGACGGCTAAGACGAACACGAGTGGTGAGGTGTTTACACTAGGGCGATTCCTCTTTTAACAGGCTATAAGTGCGCCACTAATCAATTTTAATTGCATGTTTTCGACCTCTGGTCAAATTTTTCTCCATCTGTTCAAAACTTCTCCCTGACCCCTTTCCCTGATTTCTTTACGACACTCTCCACATACACACATAACTGTGCCTTCTGTCCTCTGTAGATAAGACTCTCAATTTTCAAAACAAAAACCGGTGCCGCTCTGCTGTTATTCAAAACACACTATTACAGCTGGCATTCTCTGTGTCAAACTAATTACGTTTACGGATACACTATTGTTCGTTTTCTTATTGGCTTGTGAAGTTGTTGCTACAGAGAGGCTAGCTGTGATAATATGAGCAGAGGAAGATAACTCATTCTGGGCGTAGAGCCAGCTAGCAGGTCTGGGCGTTGTGCCAAGAGAGATATCTCTCTCTCTCTCTCTCTCTCTCTCTCTCTCTCTCTCTCTCTCTCTCTCTCTCTCTCTCTCTCTCTCTCTCTCTCCTGGGTTTGCTGACCCCTGTTGGTGGGCCAAGGTGTAGCATACAGACTCATCACATCTCTTTCTCTCTTGGGTTTGCTGACCCCTGGTGGTAGAAAACACACACACACACACCGACATACACACACACACACACACACACACAGTCACACACACACACACACACACAGTCACACACACACACAGTCACACACACACACACACAGTCACACACACACACACACACAATCACACACAAACACAAGACACACCGACACACACACAGACACACACACACACACAGTCACACACACACAGTCACACACACACACACACAATCACACACAAACACACACACACACACACACACACACAGACACACACACACACACACACACAGACACACACACACCGACACACACACACACACACACACATTCCTGTGTCCCGGTGGACAGCGGGTTGTGACGCACACACACACAGTCACACACACACAGTCACACACACACACAGACACACACACACACACACACAGACACACACACACCGACACACACACACACACACACACATTCCTGTGTCCCGGTAGACAGCGGGTTGTGACGCACACACACACAGTACGCACACACACACAGTCACACACACACACACACACACACAGTCACACACACACACACACACAGTCACACACACACACACACACAGACACACACACACACACACAGACACACACACACCGACACACACACACACACATTCCTGTGTCCCGGTGGACAGCGGGTTGTGATGCACACACACACAGTCACACACACACAGTCACACACACACACACATACAATCACACACAAACACACACACACACCGACATACACACATACACACACACACACACACAGACACACACACCGACATACACACACACACACACACACACACACAGTCACACACAGACACACACACACCGAGTTGTAGTAGCGTTGTAGTTGTAGATCTAGGTTAACTGTGTCCTGGTAGATCCAGGTTAACTGTGTCCTGGAGTGGTAGTTGTAGAGTAGTAGTAGATCTAGGTTAACTGTGTCCTGGAGTAGAGTAGTAGTAGAGTAGTAGTAGATCTAGGTTAACTGTGTCCTGGAGTGGTAGTTGTAGAGTAGTAGTAGCTGTAGATCTAGGTTAACTGTGTCCTGGAGTGGTAGTTGTAGAGTAGTAGTAGGTAGTTGTAGAGTAGTAGTAGCTGTAGATCTAGGTTAACTGTGTCCTGGAGTGGTAGTTGTAGAGTAGTAGTAGCTGAAGTACAACCACACACACACACACACAACACAATAAACACACATACACACTAAACAACGATGCATACAGCAGAGGACATACTGTTAGACCGGAACCCGCTCATAAAGAACCTAATTCTCAAGGTTGGTGTCCGGTGGCAGAGGCGTACAAAGGCCGGGGACACAAAATGGCCTTCCGGAGGTACTTTTGATCTCGACGTATGCGAAGAGATGAATGTAATGATTCGTAACCACAAGCCAGGCGACAGCAGCAAAAAGAGGTTGAAAAAGAGGACAGAAGAGTTGGGGGTAATGAAGCTCTACGCCCAGAAGGGGAGAGCATACAGGCAGGAAGCTTTAGCGCTAAATCAGAGAGAGACGGATATAGGGAAACCAACATCCCCACCTTATGTCACGCAATTGCCGGTGAGCACTGTGACAATAAGAGGAGAATATGAGGAGACGGAATTAGGGACCCCCGCTAGGTCAGAAACCCCTGCTAGGTCAGAAACCCCCGCTAGGTCAGAAACCTCCGCTAGATCAGAGACCTCCCTTAGGCGAGATACCCCCCCCAAACTGACCCCGCAGGATCTCTATCCGAAAGTCCTGGCGGCATATGGCGAGACAGTACGTCGGAAGTTGTATGACGCAGAGGAAGAGGAGGTAGAGAACCTGGGCAGGCAGAGGGAGGGAGTCGGGAGGAAGATAGAGGAAGAGGCCCGTCAAAATATGGCACAGCAGACATCAGGGAAACACAGGGCGTGTGGCCACACCAAACTGTTGACTGATGAGGAAGATGAGAACGACACGAAACCAGCACAGGAGAAAGGAAACATTACAGGAACCCTGACTTTCGCCCCTACATTCCTGGGAAGTGTGACAAGTACAGGCCAGTTTCCCCTGCTAATAAAGGGGAACGATATCTTTCACATGCCATGGTCACCTCTAGACATCGATGGCATAATAGCAAGACTACCGGACCTTTCAGAAGGAGCCTCCAGGTGGATCACGCAGTTTGAGGAAAATACGTCATCTTTTCTGCTAGCAGTGGGTGACGTCAAATCCCTGTTTACATTTACATTTACATTTAGTCATTTAGCTGACGCTTTTATCCAAAGCGACTTACAAGTTCTGTACGACAAGCCATCAGGAAGGGCACAACTCTATCAGCTGAGCAACAATGTTCATCAAAGTGTTGAGTGCTACAGTGTAGGTTAGTTTATTAGGACAAGTGCATGACAGTACGGTTAGTTAGGGTTAGATTTTTTTTTTTTTTTTTTTTTTTTTTTTTATTCAGATAATGGTTGAAGAAGTGCGTCTTTAGTCGACGGCGAAAGATTGGACGTGATTCGGCTGTCCTAACTGGGGTGGGTAGTTCATTCCACCATTGTGGGGCAAGGACTGAGAATAGGCGACTTCTCTTTGATGACCCTCCCGGAGCTTGGATAGGAGTAGGTCTGAGGCGGCCAGAAGATGCAGAGCGTAGGGGTCTTGAGGGTGTGTAGTTAGAGACCATTGACCGGAGGTAGGCGGGAGCGGTTCCCTTTGCCGCACGGTATGCTAGGTCGAGGGCCTTGAAGCGGATTCGTGCAGCAATGGGGAGCCAGTGCAGGTCCCTAAGAAGTGGGGTGACATGGGCCGACTTCGGTAGGTTTGAGATCAGGCGGGCCGCTGCGTTCTGAATGAGTTGAAGAGGCTTAGTGGCAGTGGCCGGGAGGCCAGCGAGCAGTGCATTGCAGTAGTCGAGGCGGGAGATGACTGTTGATTGGACGAGGAGTTGGGTGGCTTCTTTTGTCAGGAAGGGGCGTATCCTTCTGACGTTGCTCAGGAGGAATCGGCAGGTTCTGGTCGTCGCTGCGATGTGAGCAGAGAAGTTCAACTGGTCGTCGAGGACAACACCAAGGTTCTTGGCGGTCGGGGACGCAGTCACAGCTGTATTCGCGACTGTGATTGAAAGGTCGGTTAGGGGGGAGGATTTGGCCGGCAGGTGGAGCAATTCTGTTTTGCTTAGGTTCAGTTTGAGGTGGTTGGACGTCATCCAGGCTGAGATGTCGGACAGACAGGCCGAGATCCGCTCAGAGACGTGGATAGAGCGGCGTTGTGGTACAAACTCAGGAATCAATATCCATCACGTATTAATCCGGCAAAACTGGCGGGCAACCCCATAATGGAGACGGAAGGGCCTGGCACCTATGTGAACAAAATACTGAAGGAGTGGAGAGGTGAGCTAGGACACAACCCAGAAATTGACCCGTTGCAGAGAGCGATGTTTAGAGAAAGTGTGATGAGAGGGCTTCCAGAGGTGGTTAAGAATAGATTGGAAGACGTGGTGGGGTTAATGGACATGACTTATCCTTTGTTCTGTGCACATGTAACACATAGTGTGGAGAAGCAAAGGGCTCAGGAGCAGAAAGTCAGGGATCAGGATAGAAATGACTCAAGGAAGTTAACTCAGCAACAACTGCAGCCCCAAAGGAGGTTGCAGGCAGTAATGGTGTCATCTGCTACCTCTCCACCCATGCAGGACCAGGGACCCCCGCCTGCACCTCAGGTAGTGAGAAGCTATGGCTATAGTTCACAGAACCAGGCGTCCAGGCGGCAGGCAGGGAATGGGCAATCAGGCCCACGGTTTACACAGGGACCGGGGAACGAACAACAGTTTCCCCGTTTCCACTGTTGGAACTGCGGCATGCAGGGACACAGGGAAATGAGATGTAGGCAACCATACCGTCCCGGCTCGGAGTATGGAAGACCCGTGCGCCAGGGGGAGTCACAAGGGCCCCACGACCAGGGGGAGACAGGAGGGCCCCGAAACCAGGGGGGTAATCACTAGGGGTGCCCAGAGAATGCGACGGGGGGAAATCAAATGATTGTGGTTTCCAAGGGAGCTGAGCAAGAACCTATTCTGCAGGTCCTAGTGGAGGGCAAATTAACAGAGATGATGGCAGACACTGGAGCAGGTTTTTCCTGCATAAAGCAAAAATACGCCGCTCACTTACCCCAGTCTGGACAGTATGTTCGGACGGTCGGATTCTCGGGAAAAACACAATTAATACCCACATCAGATCCAATCTCTATGACGTATAACAACAAGACCATAACAATACCTGTATTAATTTCGGACAGCACCCCGCGCAATCTCTTGGGACGAGATGCAATGTGTAAACTAGGCTGTAAAATCCTATGTACGCCTGAGGGGATTCAAATTGAACAAGACGTGTACCAAATGATGCTACAAGGGACGGGGGAGAAAGAGGCCACTGTGTTCTGGCTGGGCAACATAGATGCAGAGCTGCAAAGGGTCTGTGACCCCTGGGAGCCATTTCTGAAAACCCAACTGCCTCAGTCTAGACAAACAAACATGGAGGCACATTGCACACTACAATATTTGACGAATAGTGACCTAGTTAGGAACAAGGCATGGTTGCAGGGACAGCCCGAGCAGGTGCAGATTAACTCATCTACGATAATTGTAGGGAGACAGGGCGCGGCGTTGAGGGTTAACACGGGTAAGTATCTACGGGAACAACATAGACTAAGAGACGCCGCCCCACACATCACTCTGAGAATAAATCCTGGTTACGAATCCGAACATCTAGGTTCAATGATACAGGAATCCGAGACTCAAAGGTGGGTCTCCACGGAATCTCCGCTAATTTGGAACAGCGCAGATGGAAGTTTCATAAAAATAATGATTTCCTTTTCAGTTTTGGCAAAACCGCAAGTAATCAGATTACCAGGAGACCCTTGCGTTATTCCAGAGGCGGATGCTTTGCTGGAACAGGACATGTTGGCGCGCACCCCGGAACGGTTGTGGTCAAAACACGACACAGATGTAGGTCTAATATTGTCGGCACAGCCAGTGAAGGTCAGGTTAAAGAAGGGTTGTAGACCACCCTTTATCAGACAGTATACAATGAAGCCAGAGTCGGAGGAAGCTATATCACATCAGATTGAGGGACTGTTAAAGGGGGGAGTGCTCGTCCCTCTCAAATCCAGATGTAATACACCTATCCACCCAGTGCTAAAGGCGGACAGGGCTAGGTACAGACTGGTACACGATTTGAGGGCGGTGAACGACGTGGTGTCTGGACCAGAGGCGGAAGTCGCTAATCCACACACCCTCCTGACAAACATCCCGAGTAGCTCGCAGTACTATACGGTCATTGATCTCACGCAGGCATTCTTCAGTGTTCCATTGGAAAAAGAGTCTCAGTATCTGTTTGCTTTTACCCACAGGGGGAAACAATACTCTTACACCCGGTTGCCACAAGGGTTCGCGCACTCGCCGCATTACTTCTCGAAGGCGCTCAAGGAAGACTTGCAAGGAGTGTGCGACACACTACTCAGCACGGTTTTACTGTATGCAGATGACATTCTAATCTGCTCGGATACACGTCAGCAGTGCCATGAGGACTCCATCAAAGTTTTGAGTGGATTGGCCGTGGGAGGCCACAAGGCATCCCGTTCAAAACTGCAGTACTGCCAGCCAAAAGTTGAGTACTTGTCTCGCGTCATTCAAAAGGGCATAAAAAACATCTCACCCACGCAACTCGAAGCTGTATCCAAGGCACCTAGGCCATTGACGGTCCGACAGATGATGACGTTTTTAGGGATGACTGGGTACAGCTCTGAGTGGGTGGAGGACTATACGATAGCGACAGCGCCGTTGAGGATGATGATAAAAGAGGCGGGTACAGACAAGCTTCGCGGTCCCTTGACATGGACCGAGGAGGGGGAGGACACGTTCATAAACATTAAGCGTCTGTTGTTACAGGCCCCTGCCCTGGCGCTGCCGGATTATGAGAAGTGTTTCCACCTATTCGTCTCACATAGAGCGCAGCATGCGACAGCTGTCCTGACTCAAACACAGGGGGTGAGTGGGAAAAAACAACCGATAGCATATTACTCTAGAGCTCTTTCGCCGGTAGAGCAGGGTCTGCCACCTTGTTATCAGGCCCTGGCCGCAGCACATTTGATGTATGAGAAGGCAACGGCCGTGACAATGGGATATGACATTTGCATTTGGACACATCACAAATTGGCAAACTTGATTGAAAGAGGCAAATTTGTTCTGACCAGCCAACGGCAACAGGCTTACATGAGGCTCCTGCAGTACTCGGACGTTACGATGAAAACATGCCACGGCAGTAACCCGGCGGATCTGGTACCACTCCCGAGCGAGGGTCAACCGCATGAGTGCGAGGTGGAGGTACAGGCTTTCGTGAAACTCCGTCCTGATTTGGGAGTCGACCCGCTCGCGATAGCAGAACTCTCACTTTTTGTGGATGGGTCCTGCTATCGGGAGGGGGAAAATTTAAGGTCAGGATACGCCGTCATACAGTGCAAACCTAACGGAGAAACACTAACAAGAAAGGCCGGACAATGCATGCAACCATGTTCGGCCCAGCTTGCAGAACTAATAGCACTAACAGAAGCATGCATAATAGCTAAAGATCGCACGGTTAACATCTTTACAGACTCTGCGTATGCGCATGGCGTATGCCACCTATTCGCGGCCATTTGGAAGGCAAGAGGCTTTAAGAAATCGGACGGCTCACCGATCCTTCACCACAAGCAGGTTGTGGCGCTTATTCAGGCTGTAAAGTTGCCCAAAAGCATTGCTATCGTAAAGTGCCAGGCACACAGAAAAGACCTGTCCTTTGTGACGACGGGAAACAACGCGGCGGACGAGGCCGCGAAGGCGGCGGCTGCGGTGCCGTCCACGGCTGTTCTGATGTTTGCGGCCGAACTGACGACTGAGGTAACTGAGGATAATTTGAGTGATCTTCAGGACTCAGCCACGCAGGCCGAGAAACAGTCGTGGACGGAGAGGGGGGCTGTAAGGGGGGCAGATGGTCTGTGGAGGAGTCATAACGGTTTGATAGTCGCCTCCATCGATCTTCTGTCCTTGGTGATACCTGAGGCTCATGGTGTTGATCACTGTGGAAGAGCAGAGACCCTGAAACGAATCACGAAAATGGGATTTTGGTCCCCAAAGCTTCAGGCACAAATTGACGTTACACTAGCCAGGTGTTTAACATGCTTACAGGGCAATGTGCGCAAAGGAGTACCGACAGTGGCGGCTTACACACCCCTCCCTGAGGGACCATTCAGACATCTGATTATGGACTATACAGACATGATAACGCCAGTGCAGGGCAAACGATACCTCCTGGTAGTAGAGGACTGCTTTAGTCGCTGGATTGAGGCCATTCCATCTAAACACAAGAACGCGGACACAGTGATCAAGTTCCTGTGTCGCGAGGTCATTCCGAGATTTGGAATTCCCACGATATTACAAAGCGATAATGGCCGCGAGTTCATCGACAAGGTGGTTAAAGGGCTGATGCAGAAATTAGGTATAAGACAGCGCCTTTCCTGTGTCTATAGTCCCGGGTCGCAGGGGAAGGTGGAAAGGGCCAATCTGGTCATTAAAAACAAACTGTTGAAAATCTGTATGCAAACTAAGCTTAACTGGATTGATGCTTTGCCACTTGCTCTGATGGCTATTAGAAGCAGCGTAAACCGCCAAACACAGCTAACACCGCATGAAATGCTTACAGGCCGCAGCATGCCAGCACCGCCATTTAGACACCTGGCTAGGGGCCCGGCATTAGATATTTTTGAGCAAGATCTGAAAAAATATCTTCAGCAAGTGACTAAAATACATGAAGCTGTGTTTCGACAGGAGCAGGGAAAGGAGGAAAAGGGGGTGAAGGAGGCGGAGAAGGAAGCCACCAAACCGAGACTGATCCCTGGGGACCTGGTCTTCGTAAAGGTCCACAAGATAAAGTGGTCATCACCCCGGAGAGAGGGCCCGTACGAGGTGATCCGATCGACTGGAACGGCAGTCCAAGTCAAAGGATCAGCGACCTGGTTCCACTTCAATCACTGCATAAAGGCCAGCGGCGATCTCTTGGGGGATACAATCGATCGCAGTTATGCAGAACCCGACATGGAGGGTCCGAGACGGCAACTGGAAGGTGCAGTGCCTGCTGATGCTCCCGCAGATGTTGGCAGCAGTGTGCGGACGGTCGGCCGGGCACAACGACGTCATTGAGAACCGTCACGGTCGACCCGTCCTTGAGGATGACGGGTTTGAGTGGGTAGGAGTCCCACGGGGTCCCGCTCAGGCTCAAGTACCGGCAGGCTTTCATGACCAGGCTCAGAATCAGGCGCCCCCTCTGCCCTCCATCGAGGAAGGGGGGGAGAAGATAAGACTACAACCAAAAGGGGTGTTTCCCGTAGGACCGCAAGGGCATGTTTTTGATTTTGACCATTCCCCCGTTACAGGCGGGGATACTTACCATTATACTAACGAGGATCGGGTTGTGGGGGTAGATAGGAGGGTTGAGCCTGTCCCGAACCAATCACAGGGGACAGGGGTGAGGGGAAAAAGGGAGGTCAAGGACACTGAGTCGGAAGAGTTGGGGGGACAGGATATGTTCCAGAGGACAGCCGGAACGTTGAGGGACTCAGTGGGCTCACTCTGGGCCAGGTTGAGGGGTTTGCTTCCTTCCGGGGAACAAGATGGGGGCGACTATGACTATGACGAGGAAGACCCGGAGGCTGACCCGATGTATAGGGCGGCTTTAGGGAATGAGTGGTTTAAGTGGGTCCAGTACACGAGCGCGCAGAATCAGATAGAGGATTGTTATGTCTGCTCCAAGGCACGTCCGGATAGGCTGCTGGTGAAGGGCACGAAGTTCAGTTGGGCTCAGTGTGACAGGGACGCAGAGGCATGGGAGGGGCCCCATAATAGTCGCCCTTGGTGCGAGGCAGAGTGTTTGGGGTTTCTCGGCTCTAGTCGTTTTAAGGCGGCAGGAAACGTCACGGATTTCAAGGATGTCACTATGCAGGAACGTTGTAGGAAATTGGATGTACGTGTGCAGGGGGTAGCGACGGGGTTGCCAATACCCAGAGGTGTCAAACTATGGCTGACCAAGGATTTCGAGTGCTTGCAAAAGGAGGGGACCCGGGACGTAGGGGAGGTGGCAGAGGGGCGGTGCACTACTATTTGGAGCATCACGACTAACTGCACGAAAGAAGGAAAGTGTGGACACGGGGTCGTGTTAAAGGGAGTGGATACCAACCCACGGCCTGTAGCTTGCCCTTTTCATGTCCAGGATATGGCAATGGCGGACCAATACTGGCTCTGCGGCGGTAGGAGGTTGAGGAATACACTTCCTTTAGATTGGTCAGGTAGATGTGCCCGGGTTCAGGCGATCATGCCAATGGTGGTCCTACCATTATCAGTGACGGAAGGACCTTCTGAGTCTCCTATCTCTCGAACGAAGCGTAGCTACAAGGCAGACCCAAGGGTGTATCTGGACAGCATAGGACAGCCAAGGGGCATTCCAGCCGAGTTCATGGCTAAGAATGAGATTGCGGCAGGGTTTGAGTCTATTCTGCCATGGATATCGGTCAATAAGAACACCGGGTGGATCAACTATTTGTTTTACAATCAGCAGCGGTATCTCAACTACACCGAGGAGGCGTTGGATGCAATGGGGGACCAGATGCACGCGACCAGTACGGTGGCGTGGCAGAATAGACAGGCTCTGAACTGGTTAATGGCGGAGAAGGGTGGAGTCTGTTCCATGTTTGGACAGTACTGCTGCACATTCATTCCGACGAATGTGGGGCCAGGGGGAAAGTTCTCCGAGGCCATGGCTAAGCTGAAGGATTTGAGGGAGGAGTTGAGGGGGAATTCTGGCCGGAATGAAGAATGGTGGGGGAGTGGGGTGTTGGAAAGATTGGGACAGTGGGGAAGCATAGTGATGCAGACAGGGATATCCATTGGGGTGGCAGGGTTGATATTGGTTCTCCTTTTCTGTTGTGGTATGCCTCTCTTGGGTAGGCTGGTAACTTCACACGTAACGAGCCAAATGTTGATGGTGGGACAGAAAGAGATTGAGCCACAAATCGGGCCATGTCCTCAGCTTTATGCTGCCTTAGAGGGAGACGAGGGGATAGAGGATTAGGGGTATGGTGAGGTAGGGACATTTTCTTTTTGTTGGTTCTTTCCTTTAAGAGTGACGGGGGATGGTCTGAGTGCAGTTTTGTTGGTTTATTCCTTTAACTAGGAATTTTAGTCTGATTTTCGAATGATCCTTCGGCATAGAGATTGCAACCATTGAAAATCATTGCATTATTTTTTATTTTTTTATTATTTTTTTATTATTTTACTCGTGGTCCTGGTCAAACCGGAATGGGAAGGGGCATCGGCAGAGTGTCGGTTCTGAGCCTGAGGAAGCATTGAGAAGAAGTGTTCTGGGGATCGGTTCTGGGGACTGGAGGGACAAAGGGGGGGGCTAACGCAGTGGGCAAGATGGGCACCTCCCGTCGAAGATGGGGGGACACGTGGTGAGGTCGGTACCAGCGCCTCCCGTCCAGGCATGGGGACATGCTTCTACGGGGACTGGAGGTGTGGCGTGGTGGTTGCTGTATTGGCAAAATGTGACTTTTGGCAATACGGTGAGGAGACTATGGCGTGGGCATGGAAGGGGGGCTGAGCGATGGACACTGGGGCTCAATGTTATGGAAGAGACAATGTCATTTTTTTTTTGGGAGGGATGTTCTATGTTTAGTTCTGACGGTCAACTTCTCCTTTCCCTGATGAGAGTCGCGGTTTCCGGCCGGAACTGTGGCTCATTTGGTAAGCGGTGGAGGTTGGGGGGATTTGTCTGTCAGGTTAGGATTATAAATTGGGGTATTTTGTTGATGTTTTATTATTACTCTTGTTTGGAACGGTTTTGTGTTTTGGTAAGAACGGTAGTCAGCCTTTGTTGGTCCGTTAGGGGTCCAGTGAATGAAGTAAGGTTTCTGGTTTAGATTAGGCATTTAAACTTTTATTATATAATTGTGGTTTCTCGTTTAGTTAGACGTTCACATTTTCTTGGTTATATGATTTGGGTGGGACTAGGGATAGCCCCAAATGGGGGAATGTTGTGGAAAATGTGTATACGGGGGTGGAGGTAGGAAAGGGGTTAGTCTTGACTAGTTTAATATAGGTCAACTAGCAGGGCTCAAAGACACTAGGGCGACAGTCTGGCTGATGTTCTTAAAACAGCCTCAAGATAGGCAGATGGACATTTCAGTACATCATATCGTGTGCTCTAATCTTGTGTCTTTTCTCTCTTTCATACATACACAGCACACACACACAGACACACAGACACACACATACACAGCACACACACACAGACACAGCACACACACACAGACACACAGACACACACATACACAGCACACACACACAGACACAGCACACACACACAGACACACAGACACACACAGTCACACAGACACACACACACAGACACACACAGTCGCACAGACATACACACCGACACACACACACATTCCCTGTGTCACAATACACACATACAATACACACACGTCTGTACACAGACGCACACACACACAGACACACACACACAATACACACATACAATACACACACGTCTGTACACAGACGCACACACACACAGACACACACACACATACACACACACACACACACAAACACACACACACACACACACATCTCACTCTCTCTTCGATGTTCTTAATGTTTTACATCATATCGTGTGTGTACATCATATCTTGTTTATCTCTCTTCGATGTTCTTAATGTTTTTATCTAAATCTATGTTCTTCTTAATGTCTTTATCTCTCTTCATGTTCTTAATGTTTTTATCTCTCTCCGATGTTAAATCTACGTGTCATCTTAATGTACGTCATGTCATATTTGACATGATATGACACGTCATCATATCTGTCATGTGGGGGCAGGACTGAGAGGGGATTTAGGGGACAGGCAGAGGGATTGAGGGTAGAGTGTTTTTTGTTCAAGCTGTGGTGATCCTCTGCTCGATCCATAGCTTTTGCTGTTAAGAACTTCTTTTCCTAAATAAATTACCTACTTGTTACAATTGGAAATATCGTCTCCTGCTGTGTTAAACAACCATCAGCCACAACAAGACATTTTCACCCTTTATGGTCTTCTGGTCTCTTCTAATGGTACGGATTGTCATTGTTCCTTTGGCACCCCGCAGGCCCAACTGGGCTGCGGCGGAGGCGAGGAGGAGAGTATTTTCAGACCCATCGTCTAGGACGGCGTAAGTGTCCAGGACCTTGTCCTCGTAGCTCAGGAGCACTCTGACCACTTTGATGAGCACTCGGGGGGTCCCGCTATGCTGGTCTATGTGGAGCACTCCTGTTGGTGGGTTACCTTGGATCTTCTGCTGGTGGGCCCCGCACAGTGATGCGCGGTGAGCGGCGCCCGCCTGGGCCGCCTCACGCCACTGATCAACTTGGACGGGGTTCAGTGTCTTGTATTCGGCGCACTGTGCCAGCCAGTGTCCGCCGTCGCAGTAGGTACAGACGATCTCCCGTTCCTCTCTGGCGGGGGAGTTGTGACTCGACGGTGGTGGCACCGACTCGGGGTAGTACTGGTGGCACTGTCGGTCCCTGTGTCTGCTGCGACAGTCGGGACACCAGGGGGTGGTTTCAGGCCTGGTCTGTGGTGACACCGCCTCGGCCTGATACATCACCGTGACGGGCCCACTTTGGTTTCCTGGCGGACGCTTGTTGATGTCGTGCAGGACCTCCAGGTGGGCGCCGTCGCACTTGCTGCATTTCTTCTTTAAACGGCACTCAGCTGCCATATGGCTGCGCGCGCAGCGGAAGCAGCGGCGGTTGGCTTTGATCCACTGACTCACCTCGTCAGTGGTCAGCTTCTTGAAAGTGTCACATTGATACAGCCGATGTTCCCCCTCACAGTACTGGCATTCAATCTTCCACTCCCCCTTGGTCGGGGGGTTGCTGTGGTTCTCGTGCTGCGGCACTGACTCGGCCTGGTGCATAACGGTCACCGACCGGCGGTTATCATTAGATCTCCGAGGTCCATCTCTTGGGCTTGGTCCACTCCACACGAACGTATCCAGTCGTAGGCTGCTGACTTCCCTCGCGAGGAAGGCGGCCAGGTCTAGGAGGGATGGCTCGGGACCGTCGGGATCACGGTGGTCTCTCTGCCACCGAAAGCGCTCTTGGCGGGCTGGAGGGAGCTTCTCTAGTATTCGTTCCACATTAGAGTTAGCATATAGTTCATATCTCCCTTTCTCCTTTTGGGACCCCAGCATCCCTACCAGGGATTGTACCTTGATAGAGAGGTCATCCAATGCTCTATTGTCTTTGGCTGGGGGGAGGCGGTCGATATCTCTTATTTCTTGTATCACGTAGTCCCATATGCGTCCATAACGCTGGTCGAGGGCCACTAGAGCCGCGGAGTATGGGGTACTTGAGTTGGAATATGCCAGCGCTATATTATGCGCTCTGGGCACCTTGAGGTGCTTGAGGAGGATGGCATATTTGTACGACTCATCGGGGACGTCGGACATCATAGTCTCCAAGCACATCCGTAATTCCGTGTACTGTGCTCTGTCCTCGTGCGTAAAGTCTGGGAACGTCGGTGTGCCAAGGTACGATACCATGGATGGCTGGCACATTGGTGAGCGTAGGGGAATAGGCCTCCTGGGCGAGTCTCCCCGTACGTGTTGTCGTGGGTTGGTACTTGGTGGGTACCAGGGGCCGGGTACCCGGGTGCTGTTCCTCGGTGCTGACTGTACGTCAAACTCACCTGTGAGTTGGGTCGGGGGTTTGTAGTGCAGTGGCTCGGGGCTGACGTCGGGGCTGTACTGGGCCTCCTGGTCCAGAGTACGTTGCTGCTGGTCGGGGCTGTACTGGGCCTCCTGGTCCAGAGTACGTTGCTGCTGGTGGGCTTGACATTCCTCCTCTTCCTCTTCCTCTTCTAGGTCCTGGAGTCTTC
Source organism: Notolepis coatsorum (assembly GCF_963971535.1). NCBI lineage: Eukaryota > Metazoa > Chordata > Actinopteri > Aulopiformes > Paralepididae > Notolepis > Notolepis coatsorum. Next base: position 59,554,580 of record NC_140174.1, on the reverse strand, counting down.
TAGTCAGTCTCTCTGCGACATAGGCCGGTTCTTCCCGGTGGCTGGGTCTCGTATGGACCGGTCGGGGAGGGGGGTCGTAGGGGTAGACAGGATCCTCTTGTTGGCCGGGTCCCGGGTCGCTTCGTCGGGTAGGGGAATGTGCCCTAGACCCTTGTCGTGATGATCTCCGGGAGCTCCGTGCGGAGAGAGGGGGTGTCGCCATGGCAATCAATTGTTCTATCATCTGCGCCTGCAGCCGGTCGCGCTCTGCTTCGCACTGGGCATGGGCGGCGGCGCGCTCTGCTTCGCGCTGGGCATTGGCGGCGTCGCGCTGTGCATTGGCGGCGTCGCGCTGTGCTTCGCGCTGGGTATTGGCGGCGTCACGCTGTGCATTGGCGGCGTCGCGCTGTGCATTGGCACTGGCATGGGCGGCGTCGCGCTGTGCATTGGCGGCGTTGCGCTGTGCATCGGCGCTGGCATGGGCGGCGTCGCGCTGTGCATTGGCGGCGGCGCGCTGTGCATCGGCGCGGCCTCTTTCAATGTTCTCTTCCGTCTGAAGGCGTCTGGTCTCCAGTCTTATGCGGTCGTCTTCACTCCTTTGTTGCGCCTGGAAGCGCTCTTGCTCGGTTGCAGAGTGTTCGCGTTCACTAAGGGCTTGCGCTTGGAGTTGCGCGTGAAGGCGCTCTCGTTGGTCTGCAGATTGTTCGCGCTCGCTCGTCTGTTGAGCCTGGAGGCGTTCTCTTTCCATGTTAGAGTGTTCGCGCTCACTAAGCGTCTGTGCTTGAAGTCGATCGCGTTCAGTGGAGGCTGCCAGGGTGGCGATGAATGCCTGTGCCAGCATCTGGTCCGCTTCGCTGGGGGATGACGCCGACGGAGGTGATCGGCTTCTGACAGTGCTCGTTGGAGATCTGTTCTCTGGGCACGCTCCGAGGTCCATCTCCTGGGCGCGCTTCTCTTCTCTTGGTTGTGTGTCGGGTTCTGTCCCCGGAGCGCTTTCTTTATCCTGGAGCTCTCTCCCGGTGACGTTGTCTGGAGGTATAGTCTGGTCATGTCCCACCTGGTCCCCCCCGTGAGCTGAGTCAGTTTGGTCTGAATCCACTGGGGTCTCTACTGGTCGGGTCGCTTGGTCGATAGGATTTGACATGCTTTGACTATCCGCTTTATCCGCATTTAACGTCTGTTTAAAGCTAGGTATTAGACCGACAGCGTATTCCTCCAGATAGGGAGGTGGCTGACGTTTGCGCTGCGGGCGTTCTAGCTTGGGAGAGCCGCTTGGGGAGTGTTCACCGCTGGCCATGGTTAATATCAATATTATATTAAATATTACACTGATACCCTCTGGCTCGAAGGACCAATTGTAACTGAGGGGTACAATTCCCTGACTGTATTGAGAGTATGGTATATTAAACCACTACTTAGTTATGTACTTTAATTACTGGCCATACAGTACATGAATATATATGGTGAACACCCACACAAGAATACGGCAATGACACATAAAGTTCTATTTGGAGGGTATTTATTATTATCAGAGCAAGCAACGTTAGGTTACAGATTGAGAATTATACTTGCGCTTGTAAGGCGAAGAACACACGTAAAGTAGGTCAAGAGCGTAAGTCAATGAGAATAGTAAGATGGGTCTAAACTGACGCCACCTGTGGCATAGCAATTACATAGGGCACACTAGTACCAGCTGGAGACACTGGGGGGTTCCCTCCGGGTGTAAGGCCGGCAGGGGTAGAGGAATGTTCGTGTACAAAGTCTGAGTCAACGAGGAATAAAGAGGCTCCAGCTACGGGAGTCGGTACATGTACTCCCTTGATCGGCAGACAAAGCAGCAGTTGTAATCCAAGATGCTCGAATAGCATTGACGACAGCTAGCCAGCCTCTTCCTAGAGGCGGGCCCAAATGATGATCCTCACGGGGGGTAAATCCCAAACGATAGTGGAATCCACGGTACTCTCCTCCAGCGGTAACGGTACCAAAGCAATATAATCCAACCAGAAATGGTTCTACAATCGCCGGTGTAGATTCTCCTGTGCACTATACTTCACATTAAACTAGGTTGAACTTGACGTTACTTCACCAAACTATGACACTTTTACTATCCTATTCGCACATGTTCTAAGTGCTCTATTTAGACGCAAGGTTGCTCACTTCACTTGGTCGTTGACTCGTGGTGAAGGCTTTACTAGTAATGAACGAAGTGCTGCTGTTTACACCTGCGCCGTATTTATACGTAAGTGACAATTTAGTGCCAACCTGGTCACTATGGTCCTGAATCACTGCACTGCCAAAGGCATGTTGTAACATGCCCCAAACTCGCCCACTGCACCTGTCTGAGTACGAGACTGCCTGGAGCCTGGGGGGGGGTGTCCAATAGGAGAGCGCATATTACTCTGGTTTGTACGCAGGTAAAGGGATATTCCGTGTATATATACAAATAATATACAAGGGATATCAAACGATATACAAATATTATACAAGGGATCTCAAGCAATAAATATATATATTCGGTTTAATCTGACCCTTTGTAACAGTTATGGTCAAAGTGCACGCATGTAACAGCCCCTCTGATCAGGCACAACGGCTGGAATGACATAACCTATGTAAGAATAGAATTAAACACCTTCATTAACCCGGGGATAGTAATAAGCTATACCTGACACAACCTGTTATCATATATTGTATATATATATCAGTGGAGGTTTCTCTATGACAACACGTGAAACACAAATTCACTCATAATTCATAATTATTATTAATTTACATATATATATAAATTTATTTTATTTATATATATATAAAAAAAATATTTTTTTAATTATTATTATTTTATATTTTTTTATTAGAAAAGTTTTCCTCTGTAAAAAAAATGTCAGTGAATTTTTTCTTTTTAAAAAATGAACAAAATTGACAGCTCTGAACAGGCCTGCAGTGCAGTAATGACTGCAGTAATTATTCGTGAAGAAAACTTCACAGGTGTGACCCAATGTTATATAAATAATAAATAACAGCCAATCGAAATAGGCTATTAACTTCGTCTAAGCACGGTCTGTGCAGTTAAACTCTCGCCATTGAATGGAGGATTGAATGATTGACAGCCCTTGCCATCCAATACATGGAGGTTGAATATGATTGGCAGCCTTGCAAATCCAATCAGAGATTGCTGCATTGCAAAGTCAAAACGGGTCCATCTGCAGGGTAGGTTTAGCTCTGGCCAATCTCAAGTTTCTCAAGTTTCTTTATTAGTTGTCATACAGAAGTACAGAATACTTTTATACAAAATGTAACTGAAATAAGCATTTTGTATAAAAGTATTCTGTACTTCTGTATGACAACTAATAAAGAAACTTGAGAAACTTGAGATTGGCCAGAGCTAAACCTAACCTCCGACCCTGCAGATGGACCCATTTTGACTGTTTGAAAGAGCAAGGAAGTAGTTTAGTTGTTGTTTAGTAGAAGTAAGCTGTACAGCTATAACAAGTAAAGTCAGGCTAAATTAAACTTTGCGCCAACATTAGGACCGAAGTATAAACCAGCAACTGAGCAACATGAAGAAGTGGATCAGAAAAAACGTTGTGGATGAAAAAGTAAGTATAGGCTAGTGTTTGTAAAAGCTTGTATGCTAACAGTAGCTAGCCATCTTAGCCTACATCACAATGATAATCACCAAGCTAACTTACTGTACACACTGTAGGGCTGGGCAATTAATCAAAACAGAATCGCGATATCGATTCATAGACCTATGCAATCTCATTTCTAAGTTATGACTATTTTTTTTTATAAATTTTTTTTTTTTTTTTTTTTTTTTTTTTTTTTACTTTTTAAATTATTTTATCTGGGTTGAACATGATTTGTGGAACTCCCTCTGGTGTTGTGGTCGTGGTATTCACTGACCTTTGGGAAGTATTCCGACATGCACATGGGTATCTTAGTGGTGTAGTGTATCTTGTAGACCAAGCCCATTGCAAGTTGCTGTACTCTGTCGTCTACTCTCTAAGCCATCCTAGGTTGTCAAAGTGGGCAGGGGTGAGGTGGGTTTTAGGAGTAAGGTCAAGCAGTAGTCTGACCAGTTTGTTTTGTGATGTTTGTAATCTTGTTTTTAGTGCCTTTGAGGTGCTTTGGTACCATGAGGTGCAAGCATAGTCGTAGTACCCTTGAATGAGTGCTCCTGTTAGTCTTCAAGGTATTCTTGTTTACCAGAGAGGAGATCCGGTACAGGAATCTAGTTCGTTGGTTGACTTAGTTTTATTACATTGGATCCCATTTTGTCACAGGAATGATTTGCCTCTATAGGATGGAACCCAGGTAGGGAATTTCATCTTTCCTTTTAAGATAAGATAAGATATTCCTTTATTGATCCCCTTGGGGAAATTCAGGCATCATAGCAGCATGGGGGAAGGGGGGGGGGGGGGTACAGGTAGTGAAAACAACACAAGCAGTGTAAACAAATAGGTCAATATAATTTACTATCTAACTAACTGAAATATATTTTCACAGTGTCACATAAGGTGCAGTATGCATAAGGTAGTGTTATAATTTACTATCTAACTAACTGAAATATACATTATTCATTATTCACAGTATCACAGTATCCACATAAGGTGCAGTATGCCTAAGGTAGTGTAAGTTGTCCTCCTTGGGTTCCTATAAGTCCCAGGTCGATGTCTGGCAGCAGTTTCTGCCCACTGTTGTGGAGCCTGATGGCCACTATGAAGGACTGTCCGAGGCGGTTAGTTGAGTGTCGGGGGGGTATGAGTCTGTGGCTTCCTTGTCACCTTCACCTAATATGTTTTGATCTGGTCAGGTGCGCTGTCACCTAAAATGTTTTGATCTGATCAGGTGCGCTGTCACCTAAAATGTTTTGATCTGATCAGGTGCGCTGTCACTTAATATGTTTTGATCTGGTCAGGTGGGCTGTCACCTAATATGATTTCATCTGGTCAGGTGCGCTGTCGCCTAATATGATTTCATCTGGTCAGGTGCGCTGTCACCTAATGTTAATATGTTTTCATCTGTGTCCACTGACCACTGACACACAGTGGGGGATGTTTTAAAAATATAATTTAATATATAATATAATATAATAATTTGTGCTTCACCTAAAAATTTGGTCAGCAGCCTCCACTGATATATATTCAACCGACCTTCTACTACTGGAGCCCAAAGCACAAAACAGCCTGGATATAAAAATAAAAGCATACAAGAAGTTAGTTAAGGACCCGATCACCGTTGAATTGTGCAAACCGATGTCACTTAAACAGCAACAACAACCAAAATACGTAAACATTAACGGGTCTCGAATGTCTCGGCGCGGGCGATAGACACAGCCTGCTAGCTAGCCCGAGGCTAGCGCGTAAGCTAGTGATGAATCCGGCTAGCACGCTAGAATCTGTTTTGTACATTGTTCAGCTAGCTCGCTAGCTTTCATAGAGGCGACACACACGTACGACCATGAGGTCAGCATTAGCAAGTAACAGAAGTCATTGGGATGCCCCGCTAGTTTGGATGGGCAGTGGACAGTTAGCATGTCTGGGCATGACAACAAGCATTTGTGAGTAGTCCGCCCCATCAATGTATTCAGGCCCACATCGCCAAGTCACTCACCCGACATAGATATCAAGCTACAGTCTCGGCTATCCCCCCGAGATATTCCTTCGCTTTAGCCAACGACCAAAATGAACGCCGATCATCGTCCTTACCCAGCACAGATAATTTCGCGGGAGCGAATAGCGTAGGCCTCAGGCCTAGTTTCCATAGCCTGGACATGACTACTTTGTATTCGCCTCTCTGTGCTTGAACCTCCGGCGTAAAGTCTTCGAAAATGGCCACTTTGTGATCGCCAAGACTTAGTTTACCCCTTCTGGCACGGGCCGACCGCATGATGAGCTCCCTCTGCTGAAGCCTGTTCAGCTTGACAATGATGGGCCTCGGCTCTTTGTTCACTCCAGGACTGGTCTTGCCCGCTCTGTAGGCCGATTCACATACGGGAGGGCTGGGGAGGACATCTTTCCCCAGTATTTCCTGCAGCAATTCCGGCATGGTCTCCGAGAGACGGCCTCCCTCGTTGCCCTCCGGTACACCAACAATCCTGATGTTGTAGCGTCTCTCCCGGGACTGCATTTCCACAATTACCGACTGTAGTTTGGCAACTTCAGCCTGCCTAGCCAGCAGGGAGGTCTCCAGACCCGCCATCCTCTCGCCTTGTAGTGAGACCTCTGTCGTTAGCGTGGCTAGTTCGTTAGCATTAGCCGAGGAGACAACGTGCAGCGACTCCATCTTGTCTTTCAACGGGTCGACCGCGAACCTAATTTCCTCTGACATCTCTCGATGAAGGTTATCAAAAAATTCCGCCTGCACTTTTCTTTGTGTTTCAGCGAAGCGTGTCTCAAAGTCTGCATGGAGTTTGGTCATGACCGAGAGTACAGCTTCGCTTATCTCACTGATACCGGGCGACGGCGAGGTTAGGCCCGGTGGCAGTTTGCCGGCTGGGGTGCTCATGGATCTGGTCTCCACCACCGACATCGCAGAAAGTTGAAAAAAGTCGACGACAGTAGTTGAAACTCGACGACTCAACAAGCAGACAAATAACAAATACAAATAAAACAAAGACTAATGGGGAGAAAAGTATATTTCGCACGATAGAAGGGAGCTCACGTGAAACACGTCTACTCCATGATCTCCATGTCCCCAGATGAAGACACATCTGATTATACTGTGAGTTTCCTATTCTGGAAAAGGACATGTATCATGGTCAGTGAGACAGTGAGGTCAGACAACCTAGGATGGCTTAGAGTAGACAACAGAGTACAGCAACTGGCAATGGGCCTGGTCTACAGGATACACTACACGACCAAGTTACCCATGTACATGTCAAAATACTTCCCAAAGGTCAGTGAATACCACGATCACAACACCAGAGGGAGCTCCACAAATCATGTTAAACCCAGATTCGGCTCAAACAAGGGACTAAACACAAAAAGCAATTCGAAACTGGCCCCTGTAAATGTCCTAACCCAACCCCCTCCAATGTACAGTAAATGACCAAGTATGGTTTTGTCAATATTCCAATGTACAGTTTTGCTTGTACAGTACGTTGTACAGTGTTCCCCACCCACCCCTCCTGCCCAAAAAAAATATATAAATAAAAAGGTGAACTTGTTATTTTAAGTTTAGATGATGTTTGAAGTTTACAGTGTGTGTGTGTGTGTGTGTGTGTGTGTGTCTGTGTGTGTGCGCCTGGGTCCACTTTACCCTCCACTGTCCAAGCAAGACGCCTGTAATTGCATAATTTACTTTCACGTGTCGGGAGGAGGACTGGAGATGGCAGATAAAGGGGTGGTGGTGGGCGTGGGAGGAGGTTGGCGTGTCTTCTCCATCCTGCGCTAGGCTGATTCTAGCTGTCACTGTTATGTACTACAGCTTGCTACACTGTGCATGACATGTGTTGTACACATTGTACTACTGTTGATGCCCGGTCACGGATGAAAGCTCGTGTAACTCAAACCCAGAGCCGAGTTTATGTAAGGGACTAAACAGCACGTTATTATTAGTGATTTGATTGGTAAGAATGTCCGACTTGGCTGTAGTGACACTGCGGTTTAGCAAACAACACAGCTGGCTTGGCGAGTGTGCAGAAAACTCAAGGTAAGCCTCTGAAAAGTTTTGAAACTGAATGCATGTTGGTGTTTTTGTTGAAATATTTGTAGTTAAGATTGACGTAATGCACCACCCCACACACACACTAGAATAATGTATGCAGGGTGGCTTAGCCTTTATTGATCAAATTGAAAAGTATAGACAATTTGTCCTAGTTACTTTGCAGAAAGGACATTGTGCAAAACCAAAAAAGAACATGGCATTGGCTATCCTTCCAAAAGGAGTTCTACAAGTCTTAAAAGTATACGCTTAATTTGCTCTCACGTGCTCAGAATACATGTGTATGTTCACATTCTGTTTCAAAAGGAGCGAAAACAGTAAGTCATACATGTTCTGGCAAAGCACACACACACACATGCACTGCACGTTTTTGGAAGTGTTGACATTTTCTGCAGAAAAACGGGAAAATCCCCCCCTATGGTGATCACCAGTTGAGACTATTACCATTACGCTGGGAAGGGACTCCCACGCTTCAAGGGGGGCGAATAATGATTAAAAGTTGTCCAATATTTAATCGTTCTATTACATTTACACGACAGAGATCCCCAAATAATCATTAACATGGCTTGGCGTGCAAATGATTTATAAAGAAATAGAAGAAAAAATAAACGTGGGCTATAATACCTCTGTCCCACTGAAAAGCCCTTTGCACTCCCTCCCAGTCATCTTTACCATTATGTTATCTGTGCTTCAGATGTTAAACCGTATCATATGATCTTTATATCAGACCCCACATGTTTTTATTTTTTAATGTTGGAACATTAGTACTTTGGTCCCATGTGCCCTTCCATTTCAGACTGTTGACAGATTGTTAAAGGAACACGCCAACATTATGGGAAATGTGCTTACGGCCTTCTCCAGAGTCAGACACGAAGATAGATACCAGTTTCCTCTCTGTGCGTTCAGTAGAAAGCTATCAGGCTGCAAAATAGCCTAACTTAGCACAAATTATTAGAAGTGGATATGGACCAGCTAGCGGAGCTAGCCTAGCTATAGCTGTTGGTGAAAAACACCTCTCCCGGAGTTTTAAGCTTGTTAGTTGTTAGTGGTCCGTAACTGCTTCCATTCATTTGTACTATAGGCTAGTTTACAGCCGGAACGCGCAAGAGAAGACAGTAAGCGCATTTCCCATAATGTCGGCATGTTTTTTTTTTTTTTTTTTTACTTTATTTCTTTCAAGCAGTGTTGTAACCACCCACACACTCATGGCACCACTTAAATCTTAATCCAAACGTTAATTATCCATGCATTTATTTTAGATTTTTCTTTTGGATAAATTAATCTTTTATTGCTATTATGTCAATCTCTACCAGCCACGAGGTGCCTGTTCATGCACTGTTTTACGAGACACTTAGAGAGAGGATGTGATTGGTTTTAGACTCTGGGCAGGGGCGGAACTGGGGGTTGCTAGGGCCAGAGCAGTTGTAGTGGTGAAACTATGCAGTCAGTCCACAGAGCTTTGCTTTAGTTGAGGCAAGAGGACGCACCATGCGTGCCAAGCAGCTGTTTGCCGATCCAAGATGCAGACTAATCACAAACAAACATGAATGAGAAAGTTCTGCACACTCATCCCGATGCTAATGAGAGGTTTCTCGATTCAAGTCTTGTTCACTGCCTCAAAACAGCGACTTCCATTTGTCAAGTAGTCAAAAGTAGTTTAGTTTCCCAGACTAGACTAGAGAAGTAGGATCATGGGGGAGCTGTTTGATGCCCATCAAGCCAAAGTGTCTGGTGATTCAGACAGGGCTGAAATAACAACTCTTAATGATAATGTGACAGAGAACATTTCTCTGATCCTAGAAATTTACGAGGGATGGTTTGATCCCAAGCTCATCCCATGCGATCCCAATCAATCAAGGCAAAACTAGAATTCCTCCAAAGGAATGAATGTCTTGTTTACAGACAAATCAAACACACCCGTGTGGACTTACAAAAGGAAAAGAAAAAGAAAATCACAAATGTACATATTCAAGGCAAGCTCACACACAAAATCCAAAATCAACTACCGAAAAAAAGGAATAGGCTGAAGCACATGCTTATTTTTGCCTATCCTTTACAAATTCTTAAAAACGAAATATATTTTAATATAAGAAAGAAAAACTTAAAATATGCTGCAAGATATACTTAATTTTTAATTTTTTTAATGATCTTTTCCCCCCTTTTTCCGTTTTTCTCCCCTCCCAATGTTAGTCGTTATGCCAATTCCCAATCCCCTTCCTGGTCGTTGCGCACTCTACCCCCTACCGTCGGTCTGGGAGGGCGGAGACTATCACATGCGTCCTCCGACACATGTGTACCCAGCCCACCACTTCTTTTCACCTGGCAGCGCGGACTCTCACTGGGAGAGTGTTACGTGTGGAAGGTCACACTACCTCCCTCCAGATCCTTCCCTCGCTGTGCAGGCGCCCCGACCGAACTGTAGGAGTCGATGTTTACAACGACCCGGACCCACCCACCGGCTTCCCTCCTGCTGACTCTGCCAATTGAGCCAGTGTGACGGCCGGCTAAGCCGGAGGCAACGCTGACAGCTGGATTCGATACCAGTGTCTCTCGCGTTGGTGACAAGCGCTTAGTCCGCTGCGCCACCCAGCCGCCCTAAGATATACCTTTTTTTTAAAGAAAAAACAAATGTTTGATGTTTTACTCCAAACTGTACTCCTGAATTATTTGATCCTTTAAGGCTTTTTTAAACCTCCCCTGAAGTACACAACTTCAACCCGTCATTAAGGCTATTCCATAATTTAACTCCTAAAATTTAAACATGTCTAGCTTTTACATTAGTTCTTACCTTTTTACATGTTTTAAGAATACATAACCCTCTTAAATTATACTTTCCTTCTCTTGGTTGAAAGAGACATTGAATACAAACTGGTAGGCTTTTACTCTTAGCACGAAAAATAATTTCCTTTTTTTTTATCCACTTTTTATCCTTATTTTCTATTTTTCTCCCATCCCAATTTTGTATTTCCAATTCTTCCCTTCCCTGTCTTGAACGTTGCTAGACTATGCCTCCCACTGGTCGGCTGTAGTGAGGATAGAAGCCTTGCATCACGTGTCCCCTCCGGTACACGAGGAGGCAGCCTGTTGCATCTTTTCACCGTAACAGCTCGAACTCTCAGTGGCGAGGAGTAATGCGTGGGAGGCTCACGCTGCCCCCGATACTTCCTGTTTCCGCCGTGCCGGCGTCACCCAACCTACCTGTAGGAGTCGCTGTCCACAACATCCAATCCCCACCCACCGGCTTTCCCACCCTCTAACACTGCCAATTGTGTTAGTATGACGGCCGGCCAAGCCGGTAGCAACGCCGAGAGCTGGGCTCGATACCAGCATCTCCTGCGTTGGTGGCGAGCGCCTTGCCCCCTGCGCCACTCAGCCGCCACGAAAAATTATTTCCAAGGTTTTTATGTACACCATATCTAAACATTTTAATGTGCAGGACTTTATGAATAATGGATTTGTCACGGCTAGGTGGTGCAGTGGGCAAGGCGCTCGCCACCAATGCAGGAGATACTGGGTTCGAGCCCAGCACTCGGCGTTGCTACCAGCTTGGCTGGTCGTTCATACTAATACAATTGGCAGTATTAGGGGGTGGGAAGCTGGTGGGTGGGGATCGGACGTTGTGGACAGCGACTCCTACAGGTCGGTTGGTGCGCCTGCGCAGTAGAATCAGGAAGCGACGGGGGCGGTGTGTCCCTCCCACGCAGACCCTCGCCGCTGAGAGATTGCGCTGTTCAGGTGAAAAGATGCGACGGCTGCCTCCTCGAGTACCGGAGGGGACACGTGATGCACGGCTTCGTCCACATTGCAGCCGGCTTGTGGGAGGCATGGCCTAACAACGTTCGAGACATGGGAGGGTAGAATTGGACAATACGAAATTGGGGAAGGGATAAAAATAGAAAATAGGGGAGAAAAAGTAGATAAAAAAATAATAATAATGGATTTGTCGATTCAAGGTAACTAGCTTTGTTTATTATTCTAATAGCTCTTTTCTGTAGTTTAATAATAGGATCTATATTTGTTTTATAAACATTCCCCCAGACCTCAACATAATATGACATGTATGGCACAACAAGTGAAAAATACAATATATGTACCTAAACATCTGAGTCAAATATTGGTGCATTAGTATACTTGAATGTGAATTTATACCATGATATGCAGCAAATTTGTATCAAAAACACTTTACCTTGTGATTCCCAACCTGCAATATTAAAGATGCTGGTACAATTTTCTAAAGATTGAGGTTGTACACATAAAAGAGTTCAGTGGATAGTATAATGAGAAGGGAAAGGAGTGGGCAAGGAGTAATATGAGAAAGATAGTATAATGAGAAAAAGAATAGACCCACACACTTTTGATCAAGATGGTTAATCAATCAAAACACTACACCATCCCCTTAACACTTTGATCGCCGGGGTTCAATTCATAATTTACCATCCCTCGCCAGCCCTATTTAACATGGAGAAGTTCCCCTTCTTTGCAGGGCTATAACTTTTAAAATTGTATTGCTAAATTGACATTACTATGGCCCATTCAACGTCTTATATCTATTGTTCAGGGTGTAGCAACGTTATACTTTTTCATTCACATATTCATACTAAAATACAGTCTAAAGTATAAGTATGTTTTTATCGTTTTCTGCAGCTTTCTCCAGAACTTGATTTATAGCCCTAAATGCATTATATTGATGATCAAATACAGTTTGGTAGGAATCTGTGCGAGATAAAAAAAATTCAAATGGATGTACTTCTAGAAGTTACTACGTATGATCTGATGATGACCGGATGGGGGGGGGGGTCGTTTATAATTCCGTGGGCAACGTTATATCATTCATCTAGTGTGGGTGATATGATCATTAGAGCAGTTAGTATAGAAGACATTACAAAATAACGCTGAAAATCACCGTAGCTTCCTCTCGCCGTTGGGAGATGAGCGTGGAACAGATTTTTTTCTATTATTGGATGTCGAAATATCCGATCCATTTCCAGGTTGTATAATAGTATATACACGTCCAAATCATGTTGTTTATCAAGTTATTGGTAACGGATCACTATCCGTCGTGATCAGCTCGAGTCCTGGGACTATTACCGAGTGATCGGACCAAATTGAAATGAGCACCAGCTTCCACTTCCTGTTTCTTCCCTGGGCGATCCGCCGATCGGCCACCAGATGGCGCTCTTGAACCGTTGATAGGGGGTTGATAGGGGCTCACCAGTACATCTCATGTCTCCGGGGGTAGATTGAAATATTGATATCAAAGACGCTGTCCAGCGTCTTCGGCAGAATGAGCATTGCGGGGAATGACGTGTTCCAGCGGCAACGGCGATTAAAGTGTTAATTTAGAATAATGTCAAAAAATTTACAAATCAATAAGTTACTCATTAAACAGTACTGTATATTTGTATATCTTGTATGTCATAAATGTCTGGATGTAACACTACTGTATATCTATGTCGTGTATCTGTCATAAATGTCATGATGACTTGAAAATGGGGGACCTTGATGTAAAAAAAGACAAAAGTCTTTCTCTGGTCTGCATCCCCTTAACAATTGTGTGTATTGAGCCGTACTGTATTGTACCCATTCTGCAATCTGTTAATAAAGTTTTCAATCAATCAATCAATCAATCAATGGAACCGCAGTGTTTTCCAGCTCCGGCTACCTCTATGCTGGAACTTAAAAACAGGCATCTGGCAACCACTAAACAGAAATGTGAGTACACACAACTTTTACCTCAGTGTGTTCAAACCTCTGTTTATCTAATACATTAGCACTCAAAGTGATTTTTCTTTATTGACTTAGCAACAGAATGTTACCTTTCAAAAGAGACCAGACTCATGCATGTGCTATAAAGTATAAAGCTAAGCTTTTCAAAAAAGGTATGCAGTTGTCAGAAACAAAAACAAAAATGGCACAGTTTTTGGGTGATGCTTAAGAGGTTAACACACAGGCCATCACCACCTTTAACCCTTTCACTACCACACTACAGAAGGTTAACCCTTTACTATCACACGTCTGTAACCGTCTGTAGTGTGATAGTAAAGGGTTAACCTGTAGTGTGGTAGTGAAAGGGTTAAACTCATCCGGAAATCCAAGCCATCCACCTGCCAACTTGACCCCCTGCCCTCCTTCCTGGTCATAGCCTCTCCTGCCCCTTATAACTGCAATCATCCATTCCTCCCTCACCTCTGGTTCTGTCCCATCATCTCACAAATCCGCTGCTGTAACACCGATTTTAAAGAAACCTGGTTCAGACCCCAACATTTTCAATAACCTCCGCCCCATCTCCAACCTGCCATTTCTCTCAAAAATCCTGGAAAAAGTAGTGGCTTCTCAGATTCATGCTCACCTCTCCAACAATAACCTCTATGAACAGTTCCAATCTGGTTCTATTTCATTATGGCTTACGCTCAGCATCATCTGCACTGTACTTCACTTTGTGCACGTGCACTGAATAAAAAATTCCACCATGTACCTTTACATCCCAACATTCGTCTGGCCACACCCCCATCTGCTTACCTTCATAAGCAGGTGTGTGGTCACCTACTCGCCTCCTTCTTCACTTTCACCACAAGGAAGTGCCTTCGGTAGATCCCCACTTGACGAGGTTGTAGAAGAAAGTTGGAAAACAAAAGAACAGGAAGATACGTTGACATTATATCTTTATTTTCTCTCTCACTATTATATATACTATCGAGAAAATACGGCGATATTGTCTTCGTCACTGGAGTGTCTGGAAGATGATGATCATTCTAAACCTCCACCGGCTTTTTCGTATTAGGGGCTCGCGTCGCTGATATACTCTCCACCGGCAGTCCTCCTTGCTGCGGCTGGATAGGTAATTGAACCTCCGGTTATACAGCTGGACTGTGGAAGACACCGTCTGTTGTGAGGGACTGGTTGTTTTCGAGCCTGGGTGAGTAATGTTTTGCTTGCGAGCGCCAGTTGTCTGTTAGTGCTATGGGGGCTAGCTGACAATTTTCACGAAAGCCGGCCCCAGATTGGGGTCCTCTGTTCGGCCTCTTAGGCGACGGCGGAGGATCTTGGTCTGAAGCCCATGATGGTCAACTAGTGGGCCGCGACAGGGACCTGGTGAACCCAGGATTCTCTGGACAAGCGGATGCTTCTCTGTCCCGTGCAGGCCCCATCTTTCACTTGAGTGGAAGTACACCCTAAACGAGGAAATGTGGGCATGGATGTTCGTTATCGGAAGATCCATGTTCAAGTCGGCTGCAGCCCAGATGGGACTTGTGCCGGCTCCGCCGTATGTCTGGTAAAATCACCGTTGTAAACTGTGTTGACATTTCTTTTTCTCTTCTCTCTTAAAGGATGAGGAGGGTTTCAGACGGCGGCCTGTCTGAAGTGTGGCTTGTTATGTCGTTGTGTACAGTTCAGGTGATAGCTGCTTAGCTTGCGTGCTAGTTGTGGCCTACCTGTTAGCCAGTCAGCTGTTAGCTGCGGCGCTAGCCCGTTGTGTCACTAGGCTAGGAAACGTTAGCTTGTTGCTATCAGTCGAGAGCGGCTGTTAGCTTAATGCTACACTGTTGAACGTTGCTATGACTATAACATGCCTTAAACACTCTGACTACTACGTCATCTTTGACAGAGGATGTTAGTCGAACCTACACCGGGAGCCCTGCCAGCGAGGACTGCGTCAACATGGAGAAACGTAGCGGCTGGGTGGCGCAGCGACGTTACCCTCGTCGCCAACACAGGAGATGCCGTGTTCGACTCCGGTGTCCCGTTAACCAGATTGCAGTTCTCTCGGCCTGCGCTCAGGGTAGGAGTCCCGACCGGACTTTAAACACTTCTTCTTTCCTTCCCTTCTAAATGTTTTGTAATAACGATGTTTTCCAAAACGTGTGTTGCTGCAATACATTGAGGATACGACGCGTGTTGTGTGTGAATTGTCTTGTCACTGGTATAGCTTCTCTCTCCATAGAAATCGGGTTGTTGTTTACATGTGTAAAAATGATCTGGTTAGTTGTGATGAGAACATGTGTGTTCATGTAACGTGAACTCACAACTAAGGGGGTTAATTAACCTATGAAGCTATGCTTAGTGACATGTGATTGAGGAATGAATTCTTTTCTCAGCCTGTAATGACAATGAACAGTGTGTTCACATATTAACAGGGTTACCTGTTCAACTTGGTCGTATCAAGGGTAAGGAAGGAGGGGTGATCCCCCCGGTTTCCCTGGGGCTTCCCCCCCCTCTTCTCAGACATGTTGTTTACAATATATTGTTTCACTGTGTTTGTGGGGATACGATGTAACCCTCAGCTTAATTGCTGGGGTTGTGCTTTCCGCTTGAGAAACAATTTTTTTCCTAAAGAAAAGATTGTTTTGTCATTTATCATGTGTGCTTAGCAAGGCCTGTGGCCAATACATAATCGAGGACTTCTGTCTTCTCTCGTTATGAAAAACGGCGTTCCTCTGTAGTAGGAGTGTACTGTGCCATTTTTTGTTGTGATGAAGGGTTGTGTGTGTCTTTGTGATCTACAACTGGGTTAGGTTTGGCCCACAGAAGCACATGTGTAAGTCTGGACCGGGGCTCTTAAAGGGGCCCTCTCTGTTCTGTGTTTTTCCTTAGTAAAACTCAGGTAGCAGGTTATCACATGAGCTATGTGAGGCTGTTCGATGCTTCATGTAGCAGGCTATGACTGTGTCATGCTCTACTTGTCATTACATCGTATCATGGGTGAGGGGTCGTAAAGGGGTGAACTGGTACTCCTTTTCTCCCCATTTCTGATTGGTCAGGGGTTAAAACCTCCTGTCCTTCAAGGTTCCTGTCACGTTGCTGTTCGGCACGTTACAGGGTAAGAGGGGGGGGAGTTTCCTGGTCCCACGCCCTGGAAGATTGGTCGTGTGCACCGCAGAAATTCCCCCGCCATAGAGTACGTCACTGAGCGCGTCTCTAGTGGTAAGACTTCCGTGGGTTGTTCAGGTCCATGTTATGGATCTGTTTCAGGGAGTTGTCAGAGCTCCTCCTCACGAAGCTCCTCCTCAGAGAGAACTTAGAGAAGTGCCTTCTGTGAGTTCGGACTCTCCTTCCCAGTGAGGGAGCCTCCTCAGATTTTCAGAGCCTCCTCCTCAGATTGTCAAGGTAAGTAGAACTTCAAAAAGGGGTTCTGCTCTATTGTGTGTGTATTCGATTCAATTTGATTATTGAGTGTGTATTGGTTCAGTGCCTCCTCCTCGGAGAGTCCTAACCCAAGTGTTACATAGCTCAATGTTGCAATATTTCTTTTCAATCTATACAGCTCGCGTGGGAAGTCTCTCTGGGGATTCCTGTCTCCTCCCTGTGGAGAGGGTGGTGGGATGTAAAAATGAAAATAATTTTTTACCCTCAGCCGCGTCACGTGGGATTCATGTCAGTCTGTTTCTTTCTTTTTTAAATAAAAAGAGGGAAGAACATGAAGCACGACGGCTCCTTGTCGTTCTCCCAGGCGACTTGGAGGAACAATGTCTGGTGTCTTGTTAGACTATCCATTGATGTGTTTGGGACTCGACGCCAGTGGTGCAGTGCTGGTATAACTCGGTATAACGGCGTTATACCTCGCTCACTGAGGCTGAAGTACGCGCAATCGCTTTTTACATGGCATTATCCAACCGGACTCCCGGAGAAGCATGCAGCTGCAGAGCCGCAGAGCCAGCGGCGCTCTCTGGGCCGCGCGCTGACGGCCGCGCTGTGAGGCAATAGTATCCAGCTGCAGGACGAGAGCAGCCAAAAAAAACTGTGCATGCACACGCGCGCACGTGCACGCGCGTGGAGCGTTTGACCTACTGTCAATTTGCCACTGCAACACTGCTCGACGCGTACATAAGTGCTGGCTCTGGGTGTTTCTGATGGGAATCACGCATGAGGCTGGTGCGCCTTGGTTGCTCGTTATTAAAACAGCGTTTTTATAGGGCAACTGGGATGGAGTTTTGTCTCTTCCGAGCGCCAGTTTACTAGGTTTGTCTCGACGAATTCTCGTTCATATCTGGGGGATGTTAACGGAATAGATCAGAACATAGGTAGAGGGGTCTCACGCCCTTGGGGTGGGCCACTGTGTCAAGTCAAGTCAAGTCAAGAGTTTTAATTGTCACGGCATACAGGTATACAATGAAATGCGGGTGGTCTTGCCCGCAACGATGTGCAATACAGTGGTACATATAATAGAATCAAAAGAAGAAACAACATTGTGCAGTAACAGATAGCAGGTAACATGGAGTGACATCTCGGTATCTGTACATAGTTATTTACAGCGCATGTGTGACATGCTAGTTAGCTTTGGTAGTGCAATACACTGTTCCTGTTATTCTAATTTAAAGTGACCTTTCCTTTGGCCATAAGTGTGCGTGTGTGCGACATGAGTGTGTGCCCGCTCATGTTAAAGTGTTAAGTGGCTGCTCGTGTGTGAGCGTGCACAGTGTGCGTGTCGTGTGTGTGTTCATGTGTGCTTGTGTGTGGACAGTTCAATGTTCTGAGCACTCAATGTACATTGTTCATGGCTCTGATGGCCTGGGGGAAGAAGCTGAGCCTAAGCCGCTCTGTCCTAGTAGCTGAGATTTGCAGGCGTCTGCCTGACCTCAGCAGCTGAAACAGGCTGTTGTTGTGGTGGTGAGGGTCTTTCATTATCCTGCAGGCTCTGGATTTGCACCTCTTGTTGTATAGAACCTGCAGGGGGGGTAGTGCAATACCCGTGGTACGCTCGGCTGAGCGCACCACTTTCTGTAGGGCCTTCTTGTCCTGTGCCGTGCTGTTTCCATACCAGGCAGTGATGTTTCCGGTCAGGATGCTCTCTACAGCTCCTGAGTAGAAGGACTGGAGTATCTTCCCCGATACTCTGAACTTCCTTAACTGTCTCAGGTGGTAGAGACGCTGTTTCGCCTTCTTTACTACTGTGCCTATGTGTGTTGACCATGTCAGGTCCTCTGAGATGTGGACCCCCAGGTACTTGAAGCTGCTCACCCTGTCCACGGTAGCCCCGTTTATCATCAGTGGTGTGTGTGTCTCCTGCTGTCCTCTCCTATAATCCACGATCAGTTCCTTGGTTTTGCCAATGTTCAGGAGCAGGCTGTTGTCCTGGCACCAGCGTTCCAGTACCTCCACCTCCTCCCGGTAGGCCTTCTCGTCGTTGTCCGAGATCAGCCCCACCACCACCGTGTCATCTGCGAACTTCACTATGGAGTTGGAGCTGAACTTGGCCACACAGTCGTGTGTGTAGAGTGAGTACAGCAGGGGGCTCAGAACACAGCCCTGGGGGGACCCGATGCTCAGGGTGATGGTGTTGGAGGTCTGACCCCCCACCCTGACCGCCTGGGGTCTTTCGCTCAGAAAGTCCAGTACCCAGGCGCTCAGGGCGGAGCTCAGACCTAGCTCGATCAGCTTGTCCACCAGTCTGGTGGGGACTATGGTGTTGAACGCTGAGCTGTAGTCAATGAACAACAGTCTCACATAGCCCCCCTTCTGACGGTCAAGGTGCGAGAGGGTGCTGTGCAGTACCTGGGAGACCGCGTCGTCGGTGGACCTGTTTGTCCTGTATGCAAATTGCATAGGGTCCATATCACTGGGGAGGGAGGCACAAATGTGGTCCTTGACCAGCCTCTCGAAACATTTCATGACCACAGAGGTGAGTGCCACCGGTCTGTAGTCATTTGGACATGCTGGGGAGGGTTTCTTCGGCACAGGGATGATGGTAGACCTCTTGAAGCAGGCAGGGACCACTGACTCCGCCAGTGATTGATTAAATATGACGGTGAACACAGGGGCCAGCTGGTTGGCACAGGTCTTGAGTATACGTCCTGTTATGCCATCTGGGCCAGCAGCCTTCCTGGTGTTCACCTGCATAAATGCTCTTCTCACACTGTGTTCCGACAACGAGAGAGCGTCCCCCCCCCCTCGCGGTTGCCCCCCCCCCCTCCACAACAGCCGGCGCGCCAGTGACGTCACTAGCCGGAGAGCCAGCAGCGCCACTGTCTACACCAAACCGAGCGTAGAAGGTGTTGAGCTTGTCCGCGAGGGAGGCGTCGTCGCTCCCCATTGACGGGGCGCTGACTTTATAGTCAGTTATTGACTTCAGTCCCTGCCATAATCCTCTTGTGTCGTTTTGTGCCATTTGTGTCTCCAGTTTGTCAGCATATGTCCTCTTAGCAAGTTTGACTGCTTTGCGTAGAGTATAGACTGAAGCCTTATACTCCTCCATGTTTCCTGACTCTCTACCCAGGTTGTAGGCGGTGGTACGAGAGTTCAGAGCTGCTCTAATAGTGCTATCCACCCACGGTTTCTGGTTTGGGAAAATCCGCACCGTTTTCCTGAGGACAATACCCTGTGCGCGGTACAAATGGGACCGTCTGGGTGGCGCCCTCTTTTCATGTTTTAGATCGACACGCATACCTACCCCCTCTCCTGGAGTGGGCATGTCGGCGTGGTTAGGGCATGGGACCAGGGTTTCCGTTAGAATTTTTTTTTGCAGGTCTGAGTGTCCGGTAGATTTCAATCTACCGGACAAATGGGATAAATTCCGGTCAGAGTTTATTGAGCTTAAAAACAATTGATAGACCTATATAAAGAATGACATCATCAAGGCATTTATAATATTTTAACTTAAAACTAGGCTACTTTTGCGTATCAGTCATTAATATATTCCAAATAAAATAAGTCCCTCGAGACTTCGTGCTGCTGCTGCCGACTTGAGGTGTCGGTGGGCAGTCTGCCCGACCTTAATAAACAGCAGTCTGTTATAATCACATTTTTATGAGCTAACTAATTCCGTTATATTGGACATTTGTATTAATTATATCAAGCGAAGAACTGAGAAATTTGGCACCGCTGTGTCAGCGCGAGCTGGCTGCTGATATATTTACGTGAAGCATGGAGCACTTGGAGCAGGCAGAGCAGAGCAGTGGTGTCAGCAGCGCCCCCACCCAACAGCTGAATTGCCAATGGCTGAATTGGAGTACTGCACCCTGCCAAGCCATGCTTCACGTAAATATATCAGCAGCCAGCTCGCGCTGACAGCAGGATGTCATTATTAGACCGGCTGCTTGGTGAGATTGTTTCGTTCATCGCATAGGCTATATAATTTTAGCCTATTTTAATACAATTCAAATAATCTAATTGTGTTTAGAGGGAATTATTTTCACCGGACATTATGACCGGAGAGATTAAATATGTCGGACTTCAACAGATTTTGCCAGTCAAATACCGGTAATTACCGGCTAACGGAAACGCTGCATGGGACTGGTTCTGGTCGCGCTGGTCCAGGTCAGTTAACCCGTTGTCCACCGGGGACGCAGATCTGCTGTTCTGGTACCCTGAGGGACTTGTGCTTTTTTCGGGGGGAAAAATGCCGGGTCGGCCCGGGTGTCACAGGGTTAGGCGTTATGGAGACCCTTTGTTGGGTACATGTTGTACTCTGCACTATTGTAATGGCTTACGGCCATACCAACCTGAACACGCCCGATCTCGTCCGATCTCGGGAGCTAAGCGGGTTCGGTCCTGGTTAGTACTTGGTTGGGAGACCGCCTGGGAATACCAAGTGCAGTCAGCTTAGGGCTGGTTCTCCATTATTTTCGCTCCTCTCTCACGCATGGCGAAGAGGGGGCTGTTGGGGTGGTCTTTTGGACCTCCTCTGGTAACCCTGTGTGCTTCCCGAGCCGCCGGGCCGAAGTAATGTTTCGTCGACCCGTAGGCCTGGAATAACCCTTTTTTGAAAACTGAAACACAGTGTATACCCGCAGGTGTGTTTTGGATTTTTTTCTTGAGGGGTTATAGGAACGACCACCGTCTGTGTACCAAGAGGGTGGTTGATTCCCTGGTGTGTTGGAGCAGAGTCAACTCCCGGGTTATCCGGTTGAGTGTGCCCCTGCACGTTCATGACGTCTGCCAATCGTGTCAGCCTTCTCTGCCTCGACCCCTCTGGGTGGGTTTTTTTTGATGGAGGCTTTGTCATAGTGGTCAACAACGCCAGCATACGCCCCTTCCGCCGGGGGGGCTGTTGTCAGTTGACCCCTTTGGCGCCTGTCCGCAGTGCTCCAGGCTCAGGTCTACAGCCTGCTGCCTGGTTTCCCCGGTGCGCTGTCTGCTTCCATTGGTTAACCTTTTTTGAGTGCTTTACGGCCATGCTGACTGCCTGTGTTACAGGGTCAGTGTGCCAGGCGGTGTACTATTGGGGGGAAAGGGCCCGCTCTTGGAGGGGCCCTATCCGAATACGCTGGCGATGTGAGGGGCGGTGTCACTATGTGACCGCCTGGTGGGGTCTTGATGCCTGGCGTCATTGACCTCTCCGGGCCCCCTTTTTCCGGGGGATCCAGTCCCTTCAGTGGGTCTGGGTCTTCCTTCGCGCTCCGCTGCTACGGCCTTGCCACAGGGTTGGGGTTGCTCTTGACCCCGTGATTCTGGGGGCAGTAACGAGGGTTGTTCCTTCCGTTCGTTCCCTGGTGGCATGCGGGTTGTGCGTAGTCGTGGGGTCAAGCCACGGTCTGCTCACCCTGTGCGTTGAGTTGCTTGAGTTCCTCTTCGCACGGTCGGATCCGTCTCCCTCCCGTCCTCCAATAGGGAGGGTATCCCTCCATTAGGGAGGGTCGGGGGGCTCGTTCCTCCCCGGTCTGATGGTTGTGGGGGGCCTCAGCGGGGTACATTTGTCGAGCTTTGGCTCCCGCTCAGCTCCTCTTGTGCAGATGATGCTGAGCGTAAGCCATAATGAAATAGAACATAAGGTTATGTATATAACCAAGTCCTATGAATTATGGTGACACTCAGCATCAGACGCCGCTGCGGCCCTTGATCTCGCCTTGTGGTGAAAGTTTGGGAAGGAGGCGAGTAGGTGACCACACACCTGCTTATGAAGGTAAGCGGATGGGGGTGTGGCCAGACGAATGTTGGGATGTAAAAGTACATGGTGGAAGTGAAGTACAGTGCAGATGATGCTGAGCGTCACCATAATTCATAGAACTTGGTTATATACATAACCTTACGTTTTCGCCCCCGTCACAGCACAGAGACAGCCCTCCTCAAAATCACTAATGACCTCCTGATGACAGCTGACTCCGGAGGACTATTATCCATCCTCATCCTCCTCGATCTAAGCGCCGCATTTGACACCATATCTCACTTCACCCTCCTTAACCGACTAGCCTCCATTGGAATCTCCCACACATCCCTAGACTGGTTCCACTCATATCTCTCTGGTCGTACTCAGTTAATTCAGTTAAAATCATTCACATCCCATCCATCCCCCCTCTCCTCCGGTGTTCCCCAGGGCTCTGTCCTTGGCCCTATCCTCTTCATCATCTACCTCCTCCCACTTGGTCTGATTCTCCGTAAATACAACATCAATTTCCACTGTTACGCGGACGACACCCAGCTCTATGTTTCCTCCAAACCCACTTCCACCCTCCCTCCCTCTTCCCGCTGTGCCTGTTTACAGGAAATCAAATCCTGGTTCACTTCAAACTAAACAGTGATAAAACAGAGTTAGTCCTCATTGGCTCCAAGTCCACACTCACCAAGCACCCCAGTTTCACCCTCACCATAGACAACTCCTTGGTTTCCCCTTCCCCCCAGGTCAAGAGTCTGGGTGTTGTCCTCGACAGCACCCTATCATTCCATTCCCACATCAATAACACCATCCGGTCCGCCTACTTCCACCTTCGCAACATCAACCGCCTCCGCCCTTCACTCACCCCAAACAGCGCCGCAATCCTGGTCCACTCCCTCGTCACTTCCCGCTTGGATTATTGCAACTCCCTTCTCTTTGGTCTCCCCCACAAACTCCTCCATAAGCTCCAACTGGTCCAGAACGCTGCTGCCCGTATAATAACCAGAACCCCTGTCATCAGTCACATCACCCCCGTCCTACGCCAACTACACTGGCTTCCCATTAAACACCGCATAGATTACAAGATCCTCCTCCATACATTCAAGGCCATCCACAACCTCGCCCCTCCATACCTGTCCGACCTCCTCCACATCAACATTCCCACCCCGTCCCTCAGGTCTGCCTCCTCCATCAACCTGACCATCCCCCCAGCCCGTCTGTCCACCATGGGGTCAAGAGCCTTCAGCTGCTCTGCCCCCGCCTTTGGAACTCCCTCCCCCCTGACATCAGGAACATTGACTCCATCATCCCATTTAAAACCCACCTCAAAACCCACCTGTTTAGGCAGGCGTATGTCTGATTTTTTTTTTTAAATGGATTGTGATTGTTAATGTACTGTTTTTAAATTGTTGTACGGCGACCTTGAGTGTCTTGAAAGGTGCCTTATAAATAAAATGCATTATTATTATTATTAACATGTTGTCGTGTGGCAGTGAAAGGGTTAACCTTCTGTATTGTCGCAGTGAAAGGGTTAAACCATTTGGTAGTGCGGTAGTGAAAGGGTTAAACTCTGGATATAGGTATTACTATTTACATACACAATTCACCTTTTATAAACAACGAAAACAAGCCATATCTTTCACTACTGTAAGCCATTTCTCCACGCATTTATTTATTTCTAAGCAATAGAGATAAATCAAACCAACAATAAATAATATCATAGAGAACAAGTCGGTATATAGTAGAGTTGTTCCGATACCGATACCAGTATCGGAAATGCCTCTGATACTGCCTAAAATGCTGGTATCGGTATCGGCGAGTACGCTCTAATTCTGCGCTCCGATACCATATGACGTCATTTATAAACAACACGTGCGGTATCCTCCTACTGAGAGTGAGCATTATAAAACAAACGTGTTTTTAATCGACCGTGAATTAAAGTGTCAATGCTGTTTGTCATTTTAACAGCAGATACTTTCTTAAATGCCATCGTCCCGACAGCAGTGTGACGGGGAACTCTGATGTGTTCGCTTGCTGGTGTTATTAGCATTAGCTGAAGAGCTAACCGAAAAGCTAGTTTTAGCTTTAACGTTACCTTGGCTAAAGTTGGGGCTATTCATAATCCAGCAATAATGGCTGCAGACCTGCAAGCAAAGTACAGCAAGTTGGCAAAGGAGCTGTAATTTTTTTTTAAAAGTGTTATAATTTATATAATAAATGTTTTATTTTTATTTTATTTTTTTATGTATGCACTGGTATTGGATCAGTATCGGTATCGGCCGATACCCAAAGCTTAGGTATCGGAATCGGATCGGGAAGGAAAAAATGGTATTGGAACATCTCTAGTATATAGCATATTAATACAGTCTGTGTGTTTGCAGTGTGTGTGTAATGCTTACGATGCCTCATTGAGTCATGACTATAAATGCAAAACATAATTATTAATGATACAAATATTGTTGTATTTATCTTTATTATAATGATTTAATTCCGAGGATGTCTGTAGAATCGACTTGAACGCAATCACCAACTATTTATCCCAAATTAAGCCTTTTACCAGTTTCATCACCTGTGCATAGTTTTTCTTTTATCAAATCTTTTTTTTTCTTTTCTTTTTCTTTTTTTTACAACACAACAATCAAAACACAATACAATAATACAAGGGACACCACAAGACCATACTTCAACAATATTAACTATCACCTGTGCATTGTATTTTACTATTGCACTCTACTAATAATAATTGTGCGGGAGCTTAGAGGACTGTATATAATTTTCACCTTAGGGGGTGTGGTAGGATGCCTTAACTCTTAAACTAATTGTACCAAATACACAACTGAGTGAATAACTTAAAATGGAGTCACCTAAACTAGAAAGAGCGAGGAAACTGTTTGAATCATAATGCCATTTATATAAGCAAAAAAGGGGAAAAAAGATACATACAAATATTGTTATCACGTTACACAATGCCTAATTAAATACTATCACTAAATTTAGATGGGCGCCCAAATAGTTCTATTAAAGTGTTCTGGCCAAACGTTGCCGCGGTTACCACTGTGTCAGAGGAACAATTCCCTCTGCAGTATGAAAGGTAGAGAGAGTTAGGAATCCTGGTGGTGAAAAGGAACCCGGATGGGTTCTGTAACGAGGAGTAGTAGACCGCTGTGTGGTGATGAGGGCGGGAAGACGCTGCCTGGTCCGATAGGCGCCACCAGTCTGCTCCTGCAGACCAGATGCTCCGCTGTGGTGGATCCGAGTGTCTCGCTCCGCTCCGTGGTGCTGCACGGCACACGCTGGTCCCCTCTGTACCACAGGCTACTGCTAGTGGCTAGTTGTGTCCTTTTACAGCGTCCCTTCGACACAGACCCTATCTAAATGTCCTCTGGTCTGTGCTATATATCGACTGATATGTCCAGTATAGAGCAGCTATCAAAGCATAAGCTGAAGCTACTTTAGGTATTAGCACCGAGCTAGCTAGCTTCGGCTAACTGTTAACGATAAATGGGGAATACTATAGTCCGCTGTAATGTGCTAATCCCAGACGTTTACTAAACATCGAATTAGCTGGTTACTAAAAACTCACTCTCTCTTGGTGGTATAATGGCCGCTTGGTAAGCAACGTTACATACTTGGTCACCGTCAAAACTATAACGTTACGAGAGCAACGCTGGAGGCACGTCTGCTCTCTAACATGTCCGGTCAAGTTCAACGTCAACACCACCTATCCTAGAGGAAGTGACGCACTTACGAGGGA
The DNA here is from genome assembly GCF_963971535.1 of Notolepis coatsorum. Taxonomy (NCBI): domain Eukaryota; kingdom Metazoa; phylum Chordata; class Actinopteri; order Aulopiformes; family Paralepididae; genus Notolepis; species Notolepis coatsorum. Next base: position 59,528,379 of record NC_140174.1, on the reverse strand, counting down.
ACACTACCACCTCTGGCCCACTAGATGGCAGCACCGTCATATAACCTGAGATGCCATAAGTAGGCAGACAGTGTAACTTTATGTGGTAAATAAATAACTTAACTCCCACATATTAAACAGGTTCGTGAACTTAAAGGGGGATTATTTTAGGTCTAATTTGACCTAATTGCAGACCCTTCAGCACAGCCGCCCCCTGATTTGCGGCGCTAATCAGTACTGAGGTCTGCTGAATGTCTAGTAGTCACTCAGGCTGGTCAGAGTCAGAGTACGGGGGTAGTCGGATCAGTCGAGCCACTGGTCTGTGGTATGTTCTTCCTCCGACATCCACGATAGCCGAGCGGACTCTTCCGTCTTGCCCTTTTACCATACTCTTCACCCCTCCGGTGAGCCAGCGGGCTCGGGGGAGCGCCTGATCCACGATCATGACTGGGGTTCCTGGTTCTAGGTTGCCTCTTTCAGTGATCCACTTGCGGCGGCCTTGCAGCGATGGGAGATATTCGGTGGTGAACCTCTTCCAGAATTGGTCGGCTAAAGCCTGACTATACCTCCATTGTCTTCTGCCGATGATCTCGGTGGAGGCGTAGACCGCAAAGGGAAGGGCCGCGTCTCGCCGCCCCATCAAAAGGCTGTTGGGTGTTATGGGGTCGAGATCGGCCGCGTCGCTACTGACGTACCCCAGTGGCTTGGAATTCAGAATGGCTTCTTAAGTTCCACCTCCACCTCTGCATCCTCCAAGTTCGGAGGAGAAGGCCACTCTTCTTCTGGCTTGCGTAGGTAGTCGGGTCCACGGTGGTAGAGGTTGGGACGTGCCAATTCCTCGAGGGTCGCACCTCTGGTGATCACGTCCGCCGGGTTGACATCTGTCGAAACGTATCGCCAGCAGCTGATCCCCACAAGCTCTTGGATCTCTGTCACCCTTGTTCCCACGAATACTTTATATCTGCACGAAGTCGACTGGATCCACTGGATGACTGTTGTGGAGTCAGACCACATCGACACCGCGTGAAGGGGGAGGTGCAGCTCTTCCTTCAGCATCTTTCCCAACTGGGCTCCACTTAGAGCTGCGCAGAGCTCCAGCCGGGGAATGGATTGCTGCTTCTTGGGTGCAACTCTTGAGCATGCAAGAATGAAGGAGACGTGGACTGTGTCGTCGGGCTCCACCGCGCGCAGGTACGCTACTGCACCATATGCCTTCTCAGACGTGTCACAGAATACATGAAGGGAGAGCTGGCTGCCGGTCAGACTGACGCTCGAGGGAAAGTAGCTCCTGGGAAACTCGATCTGTTGGAGGGTGGGGAGCTCTTCTTCCCACTTCTTCCACTTCGCCCGAGTGTCTCTGGTAGGGGGTCATCCCTTCGCCTCAGTCCACAGCTCGCTGACCAGAGCCTTGGCACGAGTCGTGTAGGGGTTGATGTAACCCAACGGGTCATATTGACTCGCCAGAGTACTGTAGATCGACCTCCTGGTTACGTAATGGCGAGTTTCGATTTTCTTTTGCCGGTAACACAGGGTGTCAGACTTGAAACGCCAGAGGAGACCCAGAGTCATTTCCTGGGTGTCCTCACTTGACTGGGAGAGCCAGGTCTCGCTGCTGTCAGCCTTCGCTTCGTCTGGGAGGTCTCGGACGACCTCAGGGTCGTTGGTGGCCCACTGGCGGACCTCAAAGCCAGCGGTGGCCAGGAAGGTGCGTATGTCATGCACCAGCTTGTAGGCCTCTTCCGCGGTCTCCACGCTGTGGAGGCAGTTGTCCACATAGAAACTGTGGTGGACAGCATCGGAGACTCCGGGGGGTGCGGCGCCGTCGTCGACATGAAGCTGCAGGGCGTAGGTGGCGCAACACGGGCTGCAGGTCGTCCCGAAGGGCAGCACCTCCCACTGATAGATGGACGGTTCCGGGTCGTCTGGGTTTTCTCTCCACAAGAACCTCATGGAACATGCGTTTGATGTCACCACTGATGGCGGTCTTCTGTCGTCGGAAGCGCACCATGACTCCGAGGAGAGGAGGGGTCAGAGTCGGACCGGGCAGGAGATAGCGGTTGAGGTTCTGCTGGCGCACTTGAAAGCTGCAATTAAAGACCACTCTGTTCTTTCCGTTGTGCTTAACGTTATGGTGTGGAAGGTACCATGACTCGGTACTCCTTTCCGCCTCCTTAGGCTTCAGCCTCCTGACGAGTCCTGACTATGAGCTTGCTCATTTCTGTGGCGTAGGCGGCAGCCGTCTCGGGGTCTCTGCTGAGTCTTCTTTCAGTGCTAAGCAGACACGGTTTCGCTACTCCTGGGGGAACCTTGAAGGTCGGCATGGGCTCTCTTCTCAAGAGAGGTGTGGCGTATCTGAGGACACCGCGCACGCAGACACGCTTGGTCTTGGCTTGGAGAAGATCCATCGCCGCTTTATCTTCCTTGGTGCGAGTGTATATCTTCTCGTTTTTGTATGGAGCAATGTCTAGCTGCCATAACCTCTGAACATTCTCCAGCAGTGCCTCGTCTTCGTGCCCCGCTCCAATGAAGAGGCAGTGGGTCTGACGGGCGTTCAGATTTCTTAGACTGATGGGGCCCTGCAGGGTCCAGCCTAGCGGAGTCTCCAGGGCGAGGGTCCCTTGAGGGTGCAGTCCTTTGCTCTGTGCTCACGGGCGCACTTCCAGCACCGCTTATTCTCTATTATCCACTGTTTCTTTTCCTCTGTAGTCTTCTCCTTGAACACGGGACAGTTGTCTAGCCAGTGGACCTCTGTGCAGCACTGGCATGGCGGCGGAGTCTTCTTCTCTCCTTTCTTCTGGGAGGAGAAGCATCGTTGGCCTTTCGGGGGCCCTTGGTGCTCCTTTGATGTGGTTTCATGTACGGTGGTCAGCACCCTAACGGGCCGCCCCGTTCGGTCGGACTTGTCTCGTCCACTGCGTCCATTGCCTCTCGGCTCTTCCCGCTTGGGGAGGCGGATGTGCCTCATCTCCGACTTCAGGAACTCTGAGAGCTCCATCAGGGTAGACAGTGGCTGTTGAGGGTGGAGACGCTCGTGTTCCCGTCGGAACCTCTCTTCCCTTTCCTTTGGAAGCTTCCTGACGAAGCGTTCTACGTTGGAGCCTGCATAGAGCTCAGTGCGGCCGGCGGCTCCTTGAAACGTCAGGAGGCTAACCAGAGCCTGTACCTTCAAGGAGTATGCGTCCAGGGCGTGGTCGTCCTTTATGTCTGCCATTTCTCCCAGCTCGTGGATGTCATCCAATATGTGGTCCCACGGGCGTCCCCAGCGCTCGTCCAGGGCCTGGATAGACGAAGTATAGGGGGTGGGGGAGTATGCGTTGGCAGTGCATATGAGCTTGGCCGCAGGCAGCCTACAGTGCATAGACAGCTCGATGAACTTCTGTTGCTCGCTGTGGTTGGCGGCGCCCAGGAGGAACTCCAGACACATCCTCATGTCATGGTACTGGCTTCTAGAATTGTCTTTGAAGAATGGGATGGCGCTCCCTGGTGGGCGCTGTGCGAGCGGGTCGTACCTAGGGGCCGGTGTAGTTGCGGGCCAATGTTGAGGGGATCTGGAGGTTGCTCTGTGTGTGGCGGGTAGCCGCTCACATTGAGAGGGGGGTGGCACCTCTCCTGGTGCCGTATATTCCTCCTGCAGACGAGCCAGTCGCCTTTCCAGGTCTTCGGAGTCTGCCTTGTCCCCTCTTCGGGGTCGGGGATACGTAGCCGGGTGCTCCTCCCTTTCAGGCTGGCGGCGCTGGGGTGAGTTATTCCTAGTGGATGCTCTTGATGATTGCCTGGAGGCAGAGGCCGATTGCAGGGCGTACTCCAAGGCCTGGGCTGCCGCTCTATCGCGCTCCCGCTCCAGTGCTTCCGCGGCTCTTCTCTCTCTGTCGAGCGCATCTTGGCATCGTTGAGCCTCTCTTGCGAGCGCATCTTCGCGTTGTTGTTGCATGCATTGGAACATGAATTCTGTTTGGCTTGTAACGCTCCCTCTGCTTTGTGCTCTGCTGGGGGGCCTACCAGTTCTGCGAGTGTCTAGGAAGAACTCTCCCGGTTGGAAGTGATTGAAGTCCTGCCTGCCGCGTGGCTCCACTCTGTCTGGGGGATTGATATCCTCTCCAGGTTGCGAGTCGTTTTCAGCGGAGTCACTCTCCTCTTCTTCTTCAGGCTCATCTTGCTCATACTCATCTTGGTTGGCGGTATTCAGTGGCGAGAAGGTAGTTATGTCTTTACTACACGGGACTGCCACCTGGTGTCTCTTCCTCTCTTCAGGCCGCTGGGGGGTGTCAGTCGGGTCTGACTCTGTTCTCAGAGTCTGATCTAACTGCGGTGTGGCAGCAGCACCCTCTACTAGCTGGGGTGTGCCTGCTGTCTGATCTAACTGCGGTGTGGCAGCAGCACCCTCTACTAGCTGGGGTGTGCCTGCCGTCTGGGTTGTAAAGTCCCCTATTGTCCGGTCAGCTGATGTGTTTAGCACATGCTGATTGCTCTCCGAACTAGGGCTACTGGGTGTACCCAGGACACAGTCATCTAGTCGGGAGGGTAATCTACGCTCTCTAGGAGCACGTGTCTTCCCTTCAGGGAAGGGGGGGGGGGGACCCTTTGAACCTGCCTCGCTCTTTCGTGACATCCTATCTGGTTTAACTCCGGCTCGAAGTGACCAAATTGTGCGGGAGCTTAGAGGACTGTATATAATTTTCACCTTAGGGGGTGTGGTAGGATGCCTTAACTCTTAAACTAATTGTACCAAATACATAACTGAGTGAATAACTTAAAATGGAGTCACCTAAACTAGAAAGAGCGAGGAAACTGTTTGAATCATAATGCCATTTATATAAGCAAAAAAGGGGAAAAAAGATACATACAAATATTGTTATCACGTTACACAATGCCTAATTAAATACTATCACTAAATTTAGATGGGCGCCCAAATAGTTCTATTAAAGTGTTCTGGCCAAACGTTGCCGCGGTTACCACTGTGTCAGAGGAACAATTCCCTCTGCAGTATGAGAGGTGGAGAGAGTTAGGAATCCTGTTGGTGAAAAGGAACCCGGATGGGTTCTGTAACGAGGAGTAGTAGACCGCTGCGTGGTGATGAGGGCGGGAAGACGCTGCCCGGTCCGATAGGCGCCACCAGTCTGCTCCTGCAGACCAGATGCTCCGCTGTGGTGGATCCGAGTGTCTCGCTCCGCTCCGTGGTGCTGCACGGCACACGCTGGTCCCCTCTGTACCACAGGCTACTGCTAGTGGCTAGTTGTGTCCTTTTACAGCGTCCCTTCGACACAGACCCTATCTAAATGTCCTCTGGTCTGTGCTATATATCGACTGATATGTCCAGTATAGAGCAGCTATCAAAGCATAAGCTGAAGCTACTTTAGGTATTAGCACCGAGCTAGCTAGCTTCGGCTAACTGATAACGATAAATGGGGAATACTATAGTCCGCTGTAATGTGCTAATCCCAGACGTTTACTAAACATCGAATTAGCTGGTTACTAAAAACTCACTCTCTCTTGGTGGTATAATGTCCGCTTGGTAAGCAACGTTACATACTTGGTCACCGTCAAAACTATAACGTTACGAGAGCAACGCTGGAGGCACGTCTGCTCTCTAACATGTCCGGTCAAGTTCAACGTCAACACCACCTATCCTAGAGGAAGTGACGCACTTACGAGGGAACACTACCACCTCTGGCCCACTAGATGGCAGCACCGTCATATAACCTGAGATGCCATAAGTAGGCAGACAGTGTAACTTTATGTGGTAAATAAATAACTTAACTCCCACATATTAAACAGGTTCGTGAACTTAAAGGGGGATTATTTTAGGTCTAATTTTACCTAATTGCAGACCCTTCAGCACAATAATAATAATAATAATAATAATAATAATAATAATAATAATAATAATAATAATAATAATAATAATAATAATAATAATAATAGATCAAATTTATATAGTGCCTTTCATAGAACCCAAGGTCGCTTAATATCTACTTAATATCTACTGTTACATTTGCACTCTGGTCGGATGTTGTATTGTACTTGTGCTGTATGATGACAATACATTTGAATCTAATCTAATTTTGATCAGTCACAAATCGCTTCCGCGCTAGGGCTGCACGATTTTGGGAAATAATCTAATTGCGATTTTTCGGACAGATATTGCGATTGCGATTAAATTTGCGATTATAATATATATTTTTGAAGCAGCCCCACAGAGGTTTATTGTAAAATGCAGCTTGCATCTGGCCTACGCGGTGGGTCTTTTCAGGACACTGAGCCTGAAAATCTTTATTTTTACCTGGGAATCGATACCGGTACCCAACGGTACCTTTTTTTCTGTACTTTACTCTCCCTCTCTGAAGGCTAAACTTCACAACACACAATCTAAAACCCCTTACCTCCCTCTCCCAAACCGATCTTGTATCTCAATGGGACTTCCTGGTTAAATAAATTTAAAAAAAAGTATTACATTTTTTTTTCGATTATTTCTTTTTTTTGCAATTTGATAATTGCATCATTCCAAATCGCGATTTCGATTTAAAATCGATTAATCGTGCAGCCCTAAATCCGCGCTACCTGTTGAATACGGGGGTCAGCACGGAGCAGATGCAATGCCGAGCCTCTCGCTGTTTTGCACACGGTATGTATGCAAATTCAGGTGTACGAGAACATGCTTCCAGTTTAAAGGGGAACTATTTTACTATTTCTTTCACTATTTGGGCACTTTTACACAATTCCTGTGAGTCTATGGAACACCTCTGTAATTTTTTTTTTTTTTTTTCATTGTTTTGTATTTCTAATCAAGTCCTCAAAAACAGCATTTTTCTACCTCAAGATCTTAAGCCGTTTTGAGCCTGGGCTCCAACCACTGTGTGCAGCTCATCATGAGCCTGATGCCACACAGCCACATTATCATGCAGCTGAGTCTCTCTGACATCACAAATCAGCACATTTTCAGATGACTCAGTTCAGTGAGGGTGAATATTGTGAGAGGAGAATTGGAAGAATGCGCCAATATGAGAATTAGAGACATAGATCATATTAATATAAGTTCACATAGCTAGGAAACAATGCTAAACACTCAAAAAGGCCATTTATAAGATAGTTCCCTTTTAAGAATGAGTGATGTTTTTCATTCATTGGAACCCAGCTGAGTTGATTTTGGCGACTTACAGAGACCGCTTCACTTGTTCAGGAATCCGGAGGGGGATTTTTGTAAATTCGTTAGTACAAACTTTTTTCTTCGTAAAAATATATTTACAAAGGTACTTATGAAGATGTTTTATTTTATTTTTATTATTATCTTTTTCCCCCTCCTTTTACCGATTTTTCTCCCATCCCACTGTTAGTCGTTATGCCAATTCCCAACCCCCTTCCTGGTTGTTGCGCACCCCCCCTACTGTTGGTCCGAGAGGCCGGAGACTGTCACATGCTTTCCTCCGACGCATGTGCAGCCAGCCGGCAGCCAGCCTGGCCGCTCAGATTCTCACTGGGAGAGTGTAACGTGTGGAAGGTCGCACTACCTCTCTCCAGATCCTACCCTCACTGAGCAGGCGCCCCGACCGAACTGTAGGGGTCACTGTCCAACGCCCAGGACCCACCTGCCAGCTTTCCCCACTCCCTAATACTGCCAATTGTATTAGTGTGAACGGCCAGCCAAGCTGGTGACAATGCCGGGAGCTGGGCTCGAACCCAGCATCTCCGGCGTTGGTGACGAACGCAATCTCCGCTACGCCACCTGACCGCCCTACTTATGAAGATGTTAAAGAATGAGGACCATTATTTGTTATTTTCTTTGTAATTTTTGTGTATTTTTAAATTGTGCAAAATAAAAAACTGAACTGAATGAGTTTGAATGGCCACCAGTGATGTCATCACTACTAGTCAGCATCTGGCATATCAAATTGTTCAGCGACTACCAGTATATTGACTCTTAGGGTAAATTAATACTACACCTGTTTATCTACCCTGCATTTGATTATGTGGATATTTGGGGCCGGTCCACATGAAGTCCTACCGTAATTGGCTGTCTCTCCACTTCCCACCAGTGGACATAAGATGATGGGGGGACTGTCTCTTTAGGACACTGTTCCATCCCTTGGGCCAAAATGTAACTCTAAACGACTTTTGGTTTGTGTGTTTCCGTCTGCTCTACTTTCCAAATAAGTGAGGTCTCCATGTATAAATAGTTATTTAGTTGTTTATATCTTGGAGCAGGCTCTGTGAGTGATGGATATTTGAGCCACTTTAAAATAGTTCCTAGTTGTATTTATATCTCTGGTAGTGCCAATGCCCGGTCCCAGCTGGGCTCGTCACACATACTGTAGAGAAGGAGAGTGGGGTTTGGTTCAGCTCCACCATCTCGTGCCGGCCAGTTCAGGACACACGCCTGTAGCACAGGTTTCAACTTAAAAGAGGAAGCCGTAGTCCGTGTTGCTAGCATGACTTGCGTAAATATATATAGACATCTTGAAACAAGTTACATTATCACAAAATTAGTAGATTTTCTTGAATACTAGAAATATTGCCCAGTGAAGTAAGATAATTGAAAATGAAGCTGTGTTCTTTTGCCTAGAAGTCGCTGTTTGATGGCATTACTGATGCTGTATAGGCTGTAACATTCACACTCCCAAGTGATGTTGATTGATTTTACAACTGCAAATATTTTGTTTCATTTAGATAATTGGATATATAAAAAACTGTACTTTTATTTAAGTTTTTATTTAAGTTTCTTTTTTATAACAAATTTCATTATTTGTTATATTATTTTTATTTGTATTAAATTATAATGTAAAATATTCTAAGGAAGGGGCAGGGCTTGATACATTTTTTTTTACTTACCCTGTTCCTTGTCGAACACTTATATGGAAATAGTCTTTGACTATTTACCCTTTTGTTTTTTAAACTTGTTTTTATGTTTCTATGTTCGAGACAAATAAAAATCAAATCAAATAAAAAATACATGGGCTCTCGGAAAATCCTCAAAACAGACTTATATGGTTTTTCATCTCAGGGTTCAGTTATACCACAGTTAGAGCCCTTGTCTTTGGTTAAAACTGCTGTATAATAGCAATAACACATGACATCGTTCATCATTCATATACAGGCTGCAGGTCAACAGTGCCAATATCTAACTCCCTCTATTATTGCTTAAACCTATAATGTGGAACTTTTACATAATACGTAAATGAATGTCCATTACGTTCAAGCCCTTGCCAAACAAGTTCACACAATGCTGATTAAGCCTCTATCACTATCAGGTAAATATCTCTGTATTTTGTATAAATTAGGGAATAGTCGTGCCAGTCTCCACATTAAAACAAATATAATTTAATTTATTTATTTTTAAGTGAAGCAAGCCATTCTTATTTATACATTTTTATATTTAGAGGTAGCCTAATTTTCATAGCCTAATTGATCTAAAAGATGCACAATGCACATGCTACTGTTTCTGTTTGTTTATTAAAACCGGCCAATGCAATGCTGTTATTATAGGCTACGATGGTGAATGGTGTCATTTTGATTTATTGTCGGTCCGCTGAGCCGATCAACGTTCTGAAGGATTATCTGAAGTGCCTATTTATGTGCAATACCCTTTGATTTTAATGATCCATTCTATTAAAAAGAATAACTGAATTTAACTGAAACTGAAAATCTTAACAGAATTTAAACTGAACAATTTCGTTTTTTTTGTGTGTGTGGGGGGGGGGGGGGGGGGGGGGGGGGTTGAATATTCTGCCTTAAGAACAGTAGACTATTCAAAAATGATTTTGGTCAGTCATGCACATCCCTAGTATAAATCTGGCGTCTGTGGCAACATTTCCACGCACAGGTTGTGATGCATTTTATATCACTTCTTTTACGGAACAAGTCATTCCTCTCAGTTCACTAAAAAGATGGGTTCAGAACGAATGGCTCATTCAGAAGCTGCACATCACTTTCCTGGGGATGTTGCCAATAGAATCGGTCGGACGATTTAATGGGCCGATATTGGCCTATCACAGACATATCTGTCATCACAGTTTGTCCAGCAGAGTGCGCTCTGATTCCATTGTTTATATATAACTCATAATACTCATTCAAGAGTATTTGAGTCATTGTTTACAATACTCTTAACAGACTCAGCAGCACTGTCTGCATGAGTGTCATAGCTAGCTATGTACATATCGAAATACTTCCCAAAGGTCAGTGAATACCACGCCCACAACACCAGAGGGAGTTCCACAAATCATTTGCAACCCAGATTCGGCACAAACAAGGGACTAAACACATTTAGCAATTATGCCACAACAATGTGGAACGCCCTACCCACAGCTGTAAAAAGATGTGAATCCCTACCCACATTCAAAATCGTGGTATTCACTGACCTTTGGGAAGTATTTTGACATGTACATGGGTACCTTGGTTGTGTAGTGTATCTTGTAGACCAGGCCCATTGCAAGTTGCTGTACTCTGTCTTCTACTCTAAGCAGGGACCGAAACTAAAGCCCGCCGCCCGCCAGGGGCGGTCTGTTTTTACCTTTGGCGCATGACACTTAGAGGGCTGCCCGCCGTGTGGCGTGTAGACGTGTAGTTCATAAGCAGGCCCCTAAAAATATTTGTATGCGAACGGTAAAAATCAATTACGCGCACGCTGTGCGAATACAGATTATAGCCTCTCTCGTCTTTTTTTTCCTCCGCTGCGAGATCGTTAAAAAACTACAAGTCCCACATTGCACTCAAGCCAACGGTCCAATCACAGTAGAGTGAAGTGACTGGTTTCATGGGAAATAAAGCAAATGACCAATCGGAAGCTCTCATTTTTCTTGTTTACTTCCTGAAACTCCGCGATCAGGGCTCTTGTTTTCCGAGACACCAATTTATTATAGTCTCTCTTACCAATAGCAATAGATTTTAGAACACCTAGATTTATCGATAGCAATAGTAATATAACGTTAATGCAACAAAACGAATGCCTTGCTTTGTTAATCATAACGTTGATGCAGTAGCGTATGTCGGTGTGTTGGCTGTAACGGACATGCCAATAACATAACGTGTACACATTAAAATTGCGATAATCTATTCTAACATTTTCAAATCGATGCAGTTGAATTTCCCCCTTAGGATCGATGCATTGTTACACCCCTACACCAAAGTCACTGGCCCACTGTGTATCTGTGTGTATAATAACTTGGCTAGCGTTATCAACAGCAGAGGTGGGCAATGGGTCCAGCTGCAGCACCGGAGTGCAAGCGATGTGATGTAATTGGCAGACTCGACTGTCAATCATGAATGAATGAATGAAAACTTTATTTAACAGATTGCAGAATGGGTACAATACAGTACGGCTCAATACATACAATTGTTAAGGGGATGCAGACCTGAGAAAGACGTTTGTCTTGTTTCCATCAGGGTCCCCCATTTTCAATTCATATAGTGGTCAATGGTCTACCTGACACGCAAACTCAAACAATGTTTCTGTACTGGAGGTGTGATTGATTGATTGATTGATTGAAAACTTTATTAACAGATTGCAGAATGGGTACAATACAGTACAGCTCAATACACACAATTGTTAAGGGGATGCAGACCAGAGAAAGACTTTCGTCTTGTTTACATCAGGGTCCCCCATTTCAATTAATCAGGAAAGTGTACAGTAGGAAAGTGTACAGTATTTCAATAGGCAACCCTGAAAGGATTATTTTTCTAGAAGAGCAACACAGCCAAAACAGACAGTGGAGCTGTTTGCAGATAGCAAGCATTTTGACTTATGTCTCGCAGATAATACAACTACAAGTATGATTATATAATATATATTTTATTTAAAAAAAAATTGTATATATAAAATATATATTGGCAGGTAAGAAATATGCTTGGCGGGTAGACTCTTCCCATCTACCCGCCACTGGCCGGTGAGTCAAAAAGTTAATTTCGCTCCCTGACTCTAAGCCATCCTAGGTTGGCAAAGTGTGCAGGGGTGAGGTGGGTTCTAGGAGTCAGGTCAAGCAGTAGTCTGACTAGTTTGTTTTGAGATGTTTGGAATTTGGTTTTTAGTGCCTTTGAGGTGCTTTGGTACCATGAGGTGCAAGCATAGTCGTAGTACCCTTGAATGAGTGCTCCTGCCAGAGTCTTCAGGGTATTCTTGTTTACCAGAGAGGAGATCCGGTACAAGAATCGAGTTTGTTGGTTGACTTTTTTTTATTACATTGGATGCCATTTTGTCACAGGAAAGATTAGCCTCTAGGATGGAACCCAGGTAGGTAATTTCATCTTTCCTTGTGACAATATTGTCACCCACTGTAACTGAGAAGCCGTCGGTCTTGCTGAGTTTGTTATTTGAACCGAAGAGAATGGACTCTGTTTTGCCCATGTGTAATGATAGTTTGTTGTCGGCGAGCCATATGCAGATTTTGCCTAGTTCCGAGCTGAGGGTTTTTTCAACCTGTAACTTGTTCTTGTCAGAGACCAGCAGGGCTGAGTCGTCCGCAAACAGGAACAAGTTGCAGTCACAAGCTGATGACATGTCATTTGCATAAATTAGGAACAGTAGTGGTCCTAGTATGCTTCCTTGTGGAACACCACAGTTCACTGTGAGGGGGGGGGATAGGGTACCGTTTACCTCCACCATCTGTTCTCTCCGCTCCAGGTAGGATTGTATCCAGCTCACTGATAAACTATCAAAACCAATTGCTTTTAGCTTGTCAATCAGAATGGTGTGATTGACAGTGTCGAAGGCCTTTTGTAGGTCTAGCATGACCATGCCGCAGTATTTGCCCGCATCCACCTCTTGCTTGATGTGGTCGTTCAAATAGAGAAGGCATGTGTCAGTGGAGTGGGATGTTCTGAAGCCAGATTGGAATTTGTAGATTAGATTTTTATCCGCGAGGTACTTTTCAACCTGTTCGTATACAATTTTTTCCATGACTTTCGAGATGGATGTAAGGATAGAAACAGGGCGGTAGTTGCCTGGGTCTAATTTGCTGCCCTTTTTGTGCAGGGGTGTTACTCGCTATTTTGAAGTCCTTGGGGACGTGTCCCTGTTTTATGGAGAGGTTTATTATGTGTGTGATGACTGGGGTGATGGCGGCTGCTGAGTCTCTGAGGAATTTGGAGGGGTTGTTGTCATGGCCAGTGGCCTTGTTCGGTTGGAGGGCACTCAGTTTATTGAGTACCTCATCTGTAGTTACCATTTCCAGTTTGAAATCGTCTTTGTGGACGCCTAGGTTCTTGTAGTATGCTACTATGTGTTCTACCCCATACTGCCCTGAGTGGGAGGGTAGTTTGTTTACCAGTGTTGTGGCTATGTTTGTGAAGAAAGTGTTTAAGTAATTGGCTACATCCAGTTTGTCTGTGATGAGCGTGTTGTCCGTCTTGTTTATGTTTGAGAACCTGGTTTTAAGTTTTTTACTGCAGCCTAGTTGATTATTGAGTAATTTCCAAAGTTCACGTGGTTTATTTTTGTTTTCCTCAGTTTTGTCATTGATGAAATTTTTTTGCCGTTTTTATCATGGAGTTTACGTCATTTCTTAGTCTGTTTCTTTTTAGTTCAGTCACGTCAGCTGTATTAACCTTCTCATTGGATTAAATGAGAAATGTTAACAAGCTGTTTTTAGCTGATATGTCAAAGGTGCCTGTCAATGTAAAATAATTCAATATGTCAAGGTTGGCTTATGCCTTTAATTGAAGCTAATCATGTGTTAACCCTTTCACTACCACACTACCAAAGGGTTAACCCTTTCACTGCGTCAAGCTTTCACTGCCAGTGCCACACAACAAATGGTTAACCACAGACGTTAACGTTAGGTTATGTATATAACCAAGTTCTGTGAATGCTAGTGACGCTCAGCGTCATATTGCATAAATCTCGCTTCAGTGGATTTACACTGAATACATTTCAATATGTACCTTTACATGCCAGCATTCATCTGGCCACACCCCCATCCGCTTACCTACATAAGCAGGGGTGGGACCACACACTCATCTCCTTCCCAACAAATTTCACCACAATGAAAAATCAAGGGCCGCAGCGGCGTCTACACGCTGAGCGTCACTAGCATTCACAGAACTTGGTTATATACATAACCTAACGTTCTGTTTCATGCTAGCTGCCGCTCAGCGTCATATTGCATAGCAGGAGCTGAGCGGGAGCTAGAAGCTCGACAAATGAACCCCGCTGAGGCCCCCCACAACCATCAGACCGGGGAGGACCGAGCCCCCCCGACCCTCCCTAATGGAGGATACCCCCCCTATTGGAGGTTCACGGGAGGGCGACGGATCCGACCGTGCGAAGAGGCACTCAAGCAACTCAACGCACAGGGTGAGCAGACCGTGGCTTGACCCCACGACTAAACACACGCACAACCCGCATGCCACCCGGGAAGGAACGGAAGGAACAACCTCGTTACTGCCCCCAGAAATCACGGGGTCAAGAGCAAACCCAACCCCGTGGCAAGGCCGTAGCAGCGGAGCGCGAAGGAAGACCCAGACCCACTGAAGGGACTGGATCCCCTGGAAAACGGGGGCCCGGAGAGGTCAATGACGCCAGGCATCAAGACCCCACCAGGTGGTCACTTAGTGACACCGCCCCCCACATCGCCAGCGTATTCGGATAAGGCCCCTCCAAGAGCGGGCCCTTTCCCTCCAATAGCACACCGCCTGGCACACTGACCCTGCAGAACAGGCAGTCAGCATGGCCGTAAGCACACAAAAAAGGTTAACCAACGGAAGCAGGCAGCGCACCGGGGAAACCAGGCAACAGGCTGTAACCTGAGCCTGGAGCACTGCGGACGAGACAGGCGCCAAAGGAGTCAGCTGAAACAGCCCCCCCCGGCGGAAGGGGCGTATGCTGGCGTTGTTGCATGACAAAGCCTCCATTAAAAAAAACCACCCAGAGGGGTTGAGGCAGAGAAGGCTGACATGATTGGCAGACGTCATGAACGTGCAGGGGCACACTCAACCGGGTAACCCGGGAGTTGACTCTGCTCCAACACACCAGGGAACCAACCACCCTGTCATTACCAGATGCGGTGGTTGTTCCTATAACCCCTCAAGAAAAAACTCCAAAACACACCTGCGGGCATACACTGGCTATACCGCAGTACAAGTGTTTCAGTTTTCAAAAAAGGGTTATCCCAGGCCTACGGTATCAACGAAACTTTACTTCGGACCGGGCCCGGCGGCACGGGAAGCACAGGGTTACCAGAGGAGGTCCAAGACCACCCCAACAGCCCCCTCTTCGCCATGCGTGAGAGAGGAGCGAAGAAAAGAGAACCAGCCCTAAGCACACCGCACTTGGTATTCCCAGGCGGTCTCCCAACCAAGTACTAACCAGGACCGAACCTGCGTAGCGTCCGAGATCGAACGAGATCGGGCGTGTACAGGTTGGCATGGCTGTAAGCCATTACGATAGTGCAGAGTACAATATGTACCCAACAAAGGGTCTCCATAGCGCCTAACCCTGTGACACCCGGACCGACCTGGCATTTTTCCCCCCGAAAAAAGCACAAGTCCCTCAGGGTACCAGAACAGCAGATCTGCATCCCCGGCGGACAACGGGTTAACTGACCTGGACCAGCGTGACCAGACCAGTCCTGTGTCCTAACCACGCCGACATGCCCACTCCAGGAGAGGGGGTAGGTATGCGTGTCGATCTAAAACATGAAAAGAGGGCGCCACCCAGACGGTCCCCATTTAGACCGTGCTCAGTGGCCCACCCCAAGGGCGTGAGACCCCTCTACCTATGTTCAGATCTATTCCGTTAACATCCCCCAGATATGAACGAGAATTCATAGAGACAACCTAGTAAACTGGCGCTCGGAAGAGACAAAACTCCATCCCAGTTGCCCTATAAAAACGCTGTTTTAACAAGCAACCAAGGCGCACTTAGCCCCTGTGTGATTCTGTCACAGAAACACACCTGAGCCAGCACTATGTATGCGTCGAAACCCAAACACATCAATGGATAGTCTAGCAAGACGCCAAACATTGTTCCTCCAAGTCGCCTGGGAGAACGACACGGAGCCGTCGTGCTTCATGTACCTTCCTCTTTTTATTCAAAAAAGAAAGAACACAGACTGGCACTGAACCAATACACACTCAATAATCGAATTGAATCGAATACACACACAATAGAGCAGGACTCCTTTTTGAAGTTCTACTCACCTTGACAATCTGAGGAGGAGGCTCTGAACTCTGAGGAGGCTCCCTCACAGGGAAGGAGAGTCCTAACTCACAGAAGGCCCGAGTAGGAGCTTCGTGAGGAGGAGCCCTGACCACTCCCTGAAACAGATCCATCATATGGACCTGAACAGCTCACGGAAGTCTTACCAACAGAGACGCGCACAGTGACGTACTCTATGGCGGGGGAATTTCTGCGGTGCACACGCCCAATATTCCAGGGCGTGGGACCAGGAAACTCCCCCCCCCCCCCCCTCTTACCCTGTAACGTGCCGAACAGCAACGTGACAGGAACCTTGAAGGACAGGAGGTTGTAACCCCTGCCCATCAAAAGGGGAGGAAAGGATTACCAGTTCACCCCTTTACGACCCCACACCCATGATACGATGTAATGACAAAAAAAAAAGAGCATGACACAGTCACAGTCAGCTACATGAAGTGTCTAACAGCTTCACACAGCTCATGTGCTAACCTGCTATCTGATTTTTACTAAGGAAAAAACACAGAATAGAGAGGGCCCCCTTAAGAGCCCCGGTACCAGACTTACACATGTGCTTCTGTGGCCAACCTAACCCAGTTGTAGATCACAAGACACACACAACCCTTTATCACCACAAAAAATGGCAAATACACTCTACAGAGGAACGCCGTTTTTCATAATGAGAGAATACACAATTCTCGATTAGTATTGGCCACAGGCCTTGCTAAGCACACACGAAAAGTGACCAAACAATCTTTTCTTTAGGAGAATATAGTTTCTCAATCGGTTTTAGCACAACCCCAGCAACCAAGCTAAGGGTTACATCGTATCCCACAACACAGTGACACAATATATTGTAAACAACATGTCTGAGAGGAGGGTGGGGAAGTCCCCAGGGAACCGGGGGGAACACCCCTACTACCTTACCCTTAATACGGCCAGTTGAACAGGTAAACCTGTTAATATGTGAACACACTGTTCATTGTCATTACAGGCTGAGAAAAGAATTCATTCTTCACTCATATGTCACTAAGCATAGCTTTATAGGTTAATTTAACCCCCTTAGTTGTGAGTACACGGTACATGAACACACATGATGTTTCTCAACACAACAAACCAGATAATTTTTACATATATACAGCTAATACCAGTGACAAGACAATTCACACACAACTCGAGTCGTATCCTAAATGTATTGCAGCAACACCCGTTTTGGAAAACATCGTTATTACAAAACATTAGAAGGGAAGGAAGAAGACGCGTTTTAAGGTCTGGTCAGGACCTTTCCTACCGTGAGCGCAGATCACGTGAACTGCAGTCTGGCTAACAGGGCACCGATAGTAAACACAGCATTCCTGTGTTGACGACACAGGCAGCGTCGCTGCTCCACCCCGCCGCTACGGTTCTCCTTGTTGACGCAGTCCTCGCCGGCCGGGCTCCCGGTAGGTTCGACTAACATCCTCTGTCAAAGATGACGTCGTAGTTTTCTGTGAAAAAAAAGCATGTTATAGTCTCAGAACGTTCAACAGTGTAGCATTAAGCTAACAGCCGATCGGCTGATAGCCACAAGCTAACGTATACCAGCCTGGTAAACACAGCGAGCTAACGCCGCAGCTAACAGCTGCGCGGCTAACAGGTAGGCCACAACTAGCACGCAAGCTAAGCAGCTATCACCTGAACTTGTACACAAACGATATAACAAGCCACACTTCCGACAGGCCGCCGTCTGAAACCCTCCTCACCTTTAAGAGAGAAGAGAAAAAGAGATGTCAACACAGTTTACAACAGTGATTTTACCAGACATCCGGCGGAGCCAGCACAAGTCCCATCTGAGTTGCAGCCGACTTGAACATGGATCTTCCGATAACGAACATCCATGCCCACATTTCCTCGTTAGGGTATACTCTCATTTGTATATGAAAGATGGGGCCTACACGGTGCCAGAGAAGCATCCACTCGTCCAGAGAATCCTGGGATCACCAGTTCCTGGTCGTGGCCCACTAGTTGACTATAATGGGCTTCAAACCAAGATCCTCCGCCGTCGCCTAAGAGGCTGAACAGAGGACCCTAATCTGGGGCCGGTTTTCGTAAACATTGTCAGCTAGCCCCCATAGCACTAACAGACAAGTGGTGCTCGCAAGCAAACATTACTCACCCAGGCTTGAAAACCAAAAGTCCCTCACAACAGACTTCCACAGTCCAGCTGCATAGCAGGAGGGTCGAACCCATCCAGGCGCAGCAAAGGAGGACTGCAGTTTGGGGAGTATATTAGCGACGCGAGCCCCTAATACGAAAAACCGGTGGAGGTTTTAGAATGATCATCATCTTCCAGACACTCCAGTGACGAAGACAATATCGCCGTATTTTCTCGAAAAAATAGTGAGAGAAAATAAATATATGATGTCAACGTATCTCCTTGTTCTTCCTTTCCTCAGAGTAAATATTTTTCTCCACGTCAAATGGCATGTGAGCAGCACGTAGCTTGTGGATGAAATTTGAGAAGGAGATGAGTGTGTGGTCCCACCCCCGCTTATGTAGGTAAGCGGATGGGGGTGTGGCCAGATGAATGCTGGCATGTAAAGGTACATTTTGAAATGTATTCAGTGTAAATCCACTGAAGCGAGATTTATGCAATATGACGCTGAGCAGCAGCTAGCATGAAACAGAACCATTACACTGCCACAATACCAAAGGGTTAACCCTTTCACTACCGCACTTGACTTACTTAAACCCTTTTGCTCTTTGGGGAGCATAGGTCATTCATGAAATCTCTCCAGCTGGTTCGGTGTTGGCCGATTTTCTCTGCCTCCTTCCATGATGTTCTTTTTTCCTTGAGATCCGCCTCGACAGACCTTCTCCAGCTGTTTCTGGGTCTTCCTGGCTTTCTCTTCCCCTGTGGGTTCCAGGTTAAGGCCTGCCTGGTTGTGTTGGAGGATGGTTTTCTCAGGGTGTGTCCAATCCAGCCCCATTTCCTGCGTTTGATTAGTGTTTCAAGTGGTTCTTGTTGAGTGGTTTGCCAGAGCTGTTCGTTTGTGATGGTGTTTGGCCAGTAGATTCCCAGGATGTGTCGTAAACATCTGTTTATGAAGGTTTGCAGTTTGTTTGAGGTTGTAATGTATCTTCTCAATGATTCTATGTTATAGCTATATGCTCGTTCTCTAATGTATAGTGGAATAGCTTACTCTGCTCGTTGTATTTCCCGTTAAAGTAACAGTTCATTCAAATGTGGTCCGTTGGAAATCACGTGGAGGCAGAGACAGCGCTGCGGGTGAAAACGGTTCTGACCGTTGCTTTATTGGAAGATCCAACAGCTTAATCAATCAGGTTTACAGCAATCAATTATTTCTATTTCTTAATCAGCTCGTCTCGAAGGTTTCTTTCTCGGCTCTGTTCTCGAACTCTGGTGGGGTGGATTCTCCATCTCTGCTTCTCCGTTCTCTCTGCGTGTCTCTCTGCGTCTCGGTGTCTCCGTGTCTCTGTCTCTCTGCGTCTCTGGTTCTTTCTCCATCATTCAACCTGTAGGTTTTATAGAGAAGAGAGAATCCCCCCCACCCTTGCCCCATCCAGTGCCGTCACCCCAGAGAGCCTGCTTTTCTATTGGCTAGAAGGTCTCCCCTCTAAGTGAGTCATTTGGGTCTTGCGAAACAGCGTTACAAGGTGACCTTAAAGAGGGGACAGGAACTAGTCTTCTCTTAGAATGATCTACCCAAGTGTCCCTGAATGCGACCCTCATACCGATTGAAATAATGGCCTGTTTGGACTGCTTAGCTACAGTAAACAGAACTCTAGTGCTGGCCTTCAGGCCTGACTTAAAGTTAAGTATTGGGCCCTCCATCCCACTTTGTTGTGTGGGGAAAGAGGTTTCATCTGTTTGCCATTTGGTCTGTTTTTTTATCTTTATGGCACTCTGGGCCTTTCCTATAACTGCTAAGTGAAGGCTGAAGGGGTGCACTGTTAGCTTTTTGACTGAGTTCTCCTGTGGCTTTTTCCATCAACCGCTAGATGATTTTAATCCTTCCTGTAATGCTTATATGGGTCATTTTGATCCATTTCGACTGAGGCCAGTTAACAGCCTTCTTGTTGACTCAAATGTATGGTTAACCTAACAGGTGATTTGGCATGGCTGTGAGTCTCTATTTTTCTAAGAGAAAATAACCTAGTTCTTTGCTATTTCATATATGTGCATAATTTCTATTGTTTAATTTACAGGTTTTATTTAGATAAATATACGACAATCCACCCTTAGTGGGTTTCATAACCCACTATATAGCACCAATATGTTCTAAATTAAACATGTTAAACCATAATTATCATTTTTGCTAATATTTTCAAAAAATTCAAAAAATCCAAAATTTACACAAATCGAACTACCAAACCCATTTCCGTCTGTACAGTTACAAAATCATCATTCACTCTTTCCGTTGGCTTCTTCCCCAGTCACACACAATATCAGTTATTACTATGACTCTAGACTAAGAAAGCTGTTCCTGTTTTTACAAGGAAACACTCTTTCAATAACAGCTTTTTTGTTTAGACTATTTTATCCATGTTTACTTAGCTTCAATGTGTCTGTTTTGTGTAATTGACTCTGCAAGAAAAGATTAATACATCCTACCCAAAAGATTAACACTCTAAACATCTAGGGAGATTCAAACAAGCAAACATAAATCATCTCTTCTCCTTGAAAAGACCACTGAGGCCTTAATTATTCTTCGCTTTCATCCCTGTCAGTTATCCCTGTTTAAACCTCCTGAGGTCTTTACGGCTACCTCGATTTGACTGTTTTCTTCTTGTTGTATTTTGTGCTAACCACAGCCTCTTCTTTGTTGTATGCAGTTTTTGGTACTGCTCCGATTTTCCACAGAAGGAAACGATTTTCCCTCTGTCCTTTTTTGCATTTTGGATTGTTATTTACAAACACACAATGGATTGGAAGGTCTCATTTTCGCACAGATACATTTTTACTGTTCTGTATTTGACAACACTCTTTTTCCAAATTCGTTATCTATATATTCCACAGCTTCAATTGTTAATATTCAATCAAATCACCTTTGTCTCATTCATTTTTGTGCTGTACTATCTTACTAGATCAAATATCTCAAGTTCAACACAATCACCACTCCACCCTTGAAAGTGGAATAACCATTTATTACACTATCAATACCTTGTTTCCAGACAGCCTCCTCGGTCCGGACAGCCAGCTCTAGACGAGGCCAACCACCAACAGCACCTATGTGCATGGTAACAAACCACAGTCCCTTTATACACACATCCCACACACTCCGCCAGCCTTCAACAAGCCGGTGCAGAGTCTCCTATAAGCCAATTATCAATTTCACATGTCTGCACCCTATTTGCAAACTATTTGGCCAATGGCGACCAAAATCTACAGAGCTTACCTATAAACAGAGAAACACGTTCGCCCAACACTTACCAAACCCAAAAAAGTGACACAACTCCCCAGATACTACTCCTGGACTCTCAATGAGCGGAAAACTAAATCATGAACCAGCTCCCGTCCACCCTTAGTTTCCAGCCCATCATATTAGACATTCCTACCAGTCCCGCTGTGTCACCACCACCTGCTATCCCTGACCGGCGAGAGATCCCTCCCAGCCAGTCAGTTCCTAAAAAAAAATAGTGTCAAACAAAAACAACGAAAATTGCAAACAAACATAAACAAAAATTCGTGAGTGCCTTCATGCAACACACCCATCAACAGAATTAAACTATCAGCTAGAGGCATAAATACCCCCGCATAATCACTAAGAAATAAAAATTAAAAAGAAATTAAGTAAAGAAATTAAATTTTAATTTTTTTTTTTTTTTTTTTTTACGTCTCCTTGACCCCCCTTGGATCAAGTATGTATAATCACTACTAAAATAGTCCTTTGTTATTAACTCTGTTTAATATTATGTCTAATATCAACTGTTTAACCCTTCTCTGACACCGTCTGGTTCAGAGTTCACATGACCACAAGAGCCATTGCGGTGACCATTTTTCTCTCTCTCTCCAATCTGTGCAGCCGGGCCAGGCTGCACAGGTGGGAGATACCAAAAATCGTCCACCATACCCTTCTCCCTTACGTTTTCCTCACTGCCACAGCAAGAGTTGATCAGACACACTGTAGCAAAAAGGAAAACCCATGATTGGTCTATTAATTAACTGTTAGTACGATTGGCTCATGCATCTGTCAGTCATTTCATCTCTCCCTGTTAGTTGCACATCCATCTTAGTCGCTTCCACTCATAACCTAATGTACCAACGCTTCTATATATTTTTTATTCTATTTTTATTCCAATCAGTCCTTTTTCCCATTTTAACTTATTAATAACTCTATTTTCCCGAGCACTATTAGCTTCGCTTGTGCATTCCTGCTTCGTTCTTATTCAACCTATGGCCTTTGCAGACACACCCTCTTTACACCCCTTCTGAAAATGTCCCAACTTTCCACATGTCCAGCAACTCTGTTTTCTGATGGACGCTTGCTTTCTATTGGACTCTTGCTGAGCCCGCCACCCTTTGCCACATGATCGAGCGAGATGGCCGATTTCTCCACATTGCCAGCACTCAGTTGATGCCGGCCATCCAAGCGGTCCCCCTCTTTGTCGTCCATTCCCTCCTTGGGGCTGCCAGTTCTGTTGTCTGGATGAGAGAGGGACATACCTGTTCTTCCCAGCCGCCACACCTTGGGCCTTTTGTTGTTGGGAGGGGCCTGGAAACTCACCCCCCCTGCGGCTGTCATCATTCCCTCGCTGCTCCGCTCCCTGTTCAGGTAACAGGGCAGGTGACTTCTCTTGTTCACTGAGTCCTTGTTCTGCAGTACGAAACATGATTTCCAAAATTACATCACTCATGATCGCAGTCTGTTTCGCCAGCTCTTGTTCTAGCACCTCCTTCTCGCGTGTGACTTGGTCAACCGCCAGCTGCTTCTCCACCAGTTTTCTACGGACTGTCTCATGTCTTTCGGACGCTTCCGTGAATGCTCTTTGTCTTTCTGGAGAGAGGCACGTCATCCTCTCTACCTCCACCCTGGCCCCCGCTGGCTGGCTCCTCGTCACCGGCCCACGCCTCTCATCCCGGCTTTGGTCTCGAGGGACGACTGGACATGGGAAACGGGTGGGCTGTAGAAACTGTTCATGTATAGTTCCATACCTGCTGTTGGTCTCTGTACCAGCCGTACGGCCAGAATAGACTTCGTGGGACTGCTGTAACAACGCCGCTCTTCTCAGTCTCTTTCTCTGTCCCTTGGTTAAACTGCAGTCGCCTGCAATGGACACCCCAGTGTGGCTCGGTTCTGGTTGGAGTAAAACCGTTGTCTCTGGTTCTCTCTCCTGTAAGACCTCCTGTATTGGAATCAAAGTCATTATTTCCAGTCCCTCTGTCGTACTGGTCACCTGAGGAAATTCCATCACATCCCACTCAATCAGATTAACTTCAGATATCAATCTTTCTACGGGAGTGTCTGCAAAGGTTGTCAGCCTATTGCTATTGTTGGCATTACTTCTTTTCATCGCTCTTCGTGCTCTCTTTTCTGTTTTTTTTTTTTTTTTTTTTTTTTCTCAATCTATAACAGCCTCCTTTTTTATACTTAAATACAAGGTTTTGTAAAGGCCTGAATCTCTTTGGCCATGGCTTCTTCACTTATATTGTGATATTTCCAGTCATTGACATAGACAGATTGTCTACTTTTGCTATCGTTATTGCTTCTAAACCTTCAGTTGTCTCTATCAATGTTCCACTAAGGTGAACTTCCTGTGTACCCGACATTCTCACCACTTCCAAACACACCTGCAATCACCGTTTGGAAGAACAAGTTTCTCTGTGTCCAAACCTATTTTTCGCTACTTGAGTTAAAATTCACCCACACTATCAGATTTATACCGGTGCAGACAGGGATTGACAATTTTCTTATCATTCATACTATACCAAGGCTCATATAGCCATTTCCCCAATTGGTATTGAAATCGTCAGAGCCCCAGTCCTCGCCGAGCCTGTGCAAAAAGAAAGCAAAAACATAACACTTAATACAGTGGCATTTCCCTTGTCATTTCCTCAATATTTATGCATTGGAAATGTCGGGCATTCCTATACTAATTCTTCTAGAGAGATTCGGTGTGATCTACTTGAATATAACGATACGGCTTTACTTGTTTTTGTCCGTTTGTCCAACCGGAAACTGGAGGTTCCAATCCTTTGTGTGTTCCTTTCACCTTTGGTTCTCTGGGGAACATAATCATTAAGTTCCACACAACCTATCAATTCTAACAAATGGTAAACTTGGTTAGCCATCTGTTCCAATTTCTTTTTGCCTTGTTGAAATTGTCATAATTTATACTTTAAATGACTGCTCCGCGTATTAACTATGTATAAATGTAATATTAACTTCCCTACTTGCTTTCTACTATGAAAATCAAAAACTATACTTCTTCCTACATTTCTCACCACATTTACATCTCACGCCTTCATCACATTCTTCATACAACACCATTCTACATTATTTTTCCACACATACCCCCTCACACCACCAAAAAAAACCTTTTGGTGGCGTCACTGCTTCCAACCACTATCACGGGAAAAAATTCATCTTTAGCAACTTAGGTCACTAAACCCCTGACCGTTACATAGCCCAGTTGTCCACGTTATTAAATTCATGAACCCCAGTACTATACCCACCGCAACATTTCCCATGATCCCTGAATCCACAGGGACCCGTCATTCCACAGCCCAAAGCATCTTCCCTCAGTTTCGAACCTGAACGAAAACACCCCAAGCCCCCTTCCAAGGAATATCACAACTCGCCCAACCATCACCTGTACCGGCACCTATT
The DNA here is from genome assembly GCF_963971535.1 of Notolepis coatsorum. Taxonomy (NCBI): domain Eukaryota; kingdom Metazoa; phylum Chordata; class Actinopteri; order Aulopiformes; family Paralepididae; genus Notolepis; species Notolepis coatsorum. The sequence continues at coordinate 59,503,452 of NC_140174.1, read as the reverse complement.
TCACATACATAACAGCTACATAGTTTAAAACAACCACCCAACCAATAACACACAACAAGACACAAAGCCAACCCGCCTCCAAGGACCCCAACCGAAGGGGGAAACTAGGGGACTGGCACCTTCCCTAAAATGAAAAACAAAAAACACGCCACAACCGTCTCTAACCAAAACCAACCTAATGTAAAACCCATCTCCCTTATAACAAATGCTCCAACTCCTTTCCCCCAGCCCAAACACACACACCACACTCAAGAGGGCCAGTCTGGGGGTCGGAGGGACCCCAACTAGAAACGGTCCGTAACGTACCCACAATCCATCTGAAGGCAAGGCATCGAGGGGGGGCGCACGTGGAGAAATAAAGGGAGGGAGAGAAGGAGAGACACAGGGAGAAATACAAGGAGAGACAGAGGGGGGGAGAGACATACATACGGAAGAGGAGTTCCCAAATGACCATGAATATTAACTTATCCTTCCGTAAAGTAAACACTATCTGTCCCAAACCCACCATAAGGGCAACCTAACTCGAATACTCTAACTAACTGCATGTCATGTATGTCCTGATGAACCGAAAATGGGGGACCCTGATGTAAACCAGACGAAAGTCTTTCCCTGGTCTGCATCCCCTTACCAATCGTGTGTATTGAGCCGTACTGTATTGCACCCATTCTGATAAAGTTTTTCAATCAACCAATCAATCAACAGAGTCCATCCGGGAGAGAGGGATAGACAGAGGGAAGGGGAGATACCGGGAGGGAGGGAGGGAGGGAGAGCGGGAGGAAGACAGGGAGGGAGAGAGGGAGGACAGATGAAGGGAGGGGGGCACAGACAGATGAAGGGAGGGGGGAGCTATGACGGGAGGGGGGGCACAGAGAGGGAAGGAGGGGGGGATGCTATAAAGGGAGATTTATTTATTTCCCTTCTATTTTCAGAATCAACCAGCAGACTTCACCGTATAGCCTGGTCCAGTTAACCCACAGCTTAATACAACTAATGGTATTTGCATGGAGTTCCCAAAAGCCACCACTATACCCCAAGGGACGGAGGGAGAGAGAAGGGAATGGGGGAGGGAGGGATGCAGGGAGAGAGGGAGGGAGGGAGGGAGAGGGGGAGAGAGGGAAAGAAAAAGAGAGACAGCGAGACGAAGGGAGGAGGGGGGACGGGGGGAGGGAGAAGGCAGGCCGAAACCCCACCTGTTCAAAAAGGCCTTCGACTGTCAGCCTCCTATCTTAACCTTATCGCCCTCGTTTTTTTTTTTTTTTAATCCTCCGTTTATTCTATGTTTCTAATTAACCATGTTCTATTTCTTCCCTATAACTGTTTTAAACCTGTAGCGTAGCACCATGGGATCCCATCGAACAAAAAGCGCATCACAAATCCAATCCATTATTATCACTATCATGTGTGGCTGCCGTCCTGGCGGACATCTGTGCTCTACTGAGTGCACCCTTCTAGTCCAGCGAGAGCGCTGACGCTCCGTATTTGAGCAGGGTTGCCGTCTGTCAACACAAGTTGGAACCCTGGAGGAAGCGATATAAGGAAACAAATTGCCAATAACTGTGAAGTTATCTTCGAACCCGTATCAGGAAATAAGCCTCCACACATCTGGTTAAATTAAATGCGAAACAAGACCTCATGTGCGTCTCATGTTACAAACGTGCCCTCGTGAGCAGAGCGCATCACAACTACATCTAAAGGTGCATTGTTCGCAAACATTTAGAACGGACACATGACTCATACGCACACAGGAACGGGAGAGAGGGAGGGAGGGAGAGAGGGTGGCAGGGAGGGAGGGAGAGAGGGACGGAGGGAGGGAGGGAGGGAAAGAGAGGAGAGGGAGGGAGGGAGGGAGAGAGAGGAGAGGGAGGGAGGGAGGGAGGGAGGGAGGGAGAGAGGGAGGGAGGGAAAAGAGTACTATATCTGCATGGGGGGGCACACACTATGGTATAGAGGGAGACGATATCTCATCTCTACAGTGGGGCGGGGGTGGGCACACACCATAGAAGCCATGAAGGGAGAGACTATGAAAGAAAGGAAGTATTCCAGGGAAGGAGCTGTACCATAGGGAGCTCACACCATATAATAAATGGAAGGATGGAATGGAATGTGGTACCCACTACGACAGTGCAGGATGGCACCCATTATAATAGTGCAGGATGGCACCCATTATAATAGTGCAGGATGGCACCATTATAATAGTGCAGGAGGGGGCACACCCTATAGGGAAGGCTACAGTGGGGAGGGGGGGCCCTGATGAAACTTCTAGTATCCTCTCATATACTGTACCATTTTAGCCATAAAAGGGGAAAAAAGGAGGGAGGGAGTGGAAATGGGAGGGAGGGATGGAGGAAGAAAAGGAGGTGAGGGAGGGAGAGAGAGAGAGGAGAGGAGAGGAGAGGAGAAGGAGGGAGGGAGAGAGAGAGTGGGAGGGAGGGGGGGCTAGGGAGGGAGAGAGAGGGAGGGAGGGATGGAGGAAAGGAGGGGGGGCAACCTAGGGAGAGAGGGCCAAGCAACAGCAGAGGTATATCCATTTCAAAGACAACACCGCCCCCTGCTGTCTCTATTCGCACATCAACCCCATTGCCCCACAGTGCGTCATCACGCAGCCACTCCTCCCATGACGTCAGCCGACGTGCTCACACAACATGAACCCCAATTCCCAGAATTCCCTGTACCGAATCGTAGTCCGCCATTAAGGACGGCTTCCCGCGAGACGTCGCCACAGGCTTACGTCACGTTTACAGCATCACGCGATATTCCCCGAGACTCCCAGCATGCAACATTGTTAGCACAGGTAGCTTTAGCATGTTAGCATAGTTAGCTTAGCATTTTTAGCATAGTTAGCTGTCCACTGCTAACACCATTAGCGTAATACTGTTAGCCCAATTAGCTTAGCTCAATGTTGCTATCGCTCGATTAGCCTAGCACGGCTAGTTAGCCTAGCCTAGCCCCTTACAATAGCGTTTCCTATACGGCCCACCATCCTGTTGATTTGAGCGGCACAACACATCGCGACGTTTTGCACAACCCAGCCATATTTTATAACATAATTTTAACTCTATTAAGCATTCGTTTATAAATCCTACAGTATCATTTTCTCGTTCGCCCGCCCGTCCGGCCCCGGCCGGCTCCGTATTTTAAATCTAACGCTCCCAATCCAGCCCCGTATTTCAAATCTAACGCACCCCCTCTAGGCCCCCACCAAGCAGATGCTCCTAGTGACGTCATCAGTGGTGGCCGCGATCTGCCATTTATTCACCGAAGCAGAAGAAGAACCCTGCTTTCTTTGATCTTTTCCACATTAAACCACGACCTCATTACCACTGATTAAAAAATTTCAAAGAACGTGACACATCCTTTTGGTTCCATCTCACTCGCCATTCACTCAATTCATTCGATATCGCAACGCAGCGTCCATACGGTATGTACGACGTTCTCGCGGGACAGTGTTATGGTGTCCCCGGTTTCCGTCCCTAGAGTTATCATAATGATACAAAAAATACTGGCATCCACTTCATAAGTCATAACCTCTAGCAGACTCATTCACACACATTCTCTCTCATCCGCACAGTTACACTCATACCTCCATTCAGCAACATAATCATTCTTAGCACTGGTCAACCTTGCACATCATGTAGCATCATTTGGTAGCCTTTTTCAGCCACCATGGATGAAGCTATAAGTTCCGTCATCTCAACACAACAGTCGTACTAAACATTAATAACCCCCAGCATTCCCTGTTAGCTTGCAACGTAGCTTAGCATGTATTAGCCCTGCTTTGTATAGCAGTAGCTTCCCGGGTATAAAACGGCTTTATTCCGTATACTGCAGCAATATAGTAATCCGCAACGTTTAGCGTTATGATGACGTACGTTTGATCATAGCTATGATACCATGCATGTGCCATCCTATTTCATCGAAACAACATATATACGTTGTTACATACCAAAGTCCTTATATAATGCCTCATCGCTTCTAAGTGCAGTTCTTTAGTTCGAACATAAGCGCAGATCTTTATAAACCCCCAGTGCACAAGTGCTAAATTTTCCGAGGTTTAAGAGGACTACTTTACGCGCTCCAGATCTCTTGTTCCGTAAGAATTAAACGGATTCGTACGACGCCGATTTGTCTTTAGCACGTCGATTTGTCTCCCCTTCATTTCATTAGTGCCGATACGGCTGTGCGCTCAATCGTCTAACTCGATCGCGCCAATCCCCTTCATTTCATTAGTGCCGATACGGCTGTGCGCTCAATCGTTTAACCCGATCGCGCCAATCCCCTTAATTTCATTAGTGCCGATACGGCTGTGCGCTCAATCGTTTAACCCGATCGCGCCAATCCCCTTAATTTCATTAGTGCCGATACGGCTGTGCGCTCAATCGTTTAACCCGATCGCGCCAATCCCCTTAATTTCATTAGTGCCGATACGGCTGTGCGCTCAATCGTTTAACCCGATCGCGCCAATGCAACCATTCCCTACCCCTGTTCGAAATCTGCCCAAACAAACCCCGACAATACAGACACATCTCCAACTCACCGTTTGACCTCTGCTGGTTGTTGTTGCTCGAGGATGGTGTAGTCAGGCGTCGTTGCTCTGCTCTGAGAGTTTTTGAAGTTCTGTTGTGTCCTTGTCCTGGGTTTCGTTCGGATGTACAGACCGGCAGTCACGGCGCCAGATTAATGTATCTTCTCAATGATTCTATGTTATAGCTATATGCTCGTTCTCTAATGTATAGTGGAATAGCTTACTCTGCTCGTTGTATTTCCCGTTAAAGTAACAGTTCATTCAAATGTGGTCCGTTGGAAATCACGTGGAGGCAGAGACAGCGCTGCGGGTGAAAACGGTTCTGACCGTTGCTTTATTGGAAGATCCAACAGCTTAATCAATCAGGTTTACAGCAATCAATTATTTCTATTTCTTAATCAGCTCGTCTCGAAGGTTTCTTTCTCGGCTCTGTTCTCGAACTCTGGTGGGGTGGATTCTCCATCTCTGCTTCTCCGTTCTCTCTGCGTGTCTCTCTGCGTCTCGGTGTCTCCGTGTCTCTGTCTCTCTGCGTCTCTGGTTCTTTCTCCATCATTCAACCTGTAGGTTTTATAGAGAAGAGAGAATCCCCCCCACCCTTGCCCCATCCAGTGCCGTCACCCCAGAGAGCCTGCTTTTCTATTGGCTAGAAGGTCTCCCCTCTAAGTGAGTCATTTGGGTCTTGCGAAACAGCGTTACAAGGTGACCTTAAAGAGGGGACAGGAACTAGTCTTCTCTTAGAATGATCTACCCAAGTGTCCCTGAATGCGACCCTCATACCGATTGAAATAATGGCCTGTTTGGACTGCTTAGCTACAGTAAACAGAACTCTAGTGCTGGCCTTCAGGCCTGACTTAAAGTTAAGTATTGGGCCCTCCATCCCACTTTGTTGTGTGGGGAAAGAGGTTTCATCTGTTTGCCATTTGGTCTGTTTTTTTATCTTTATGGCACTCTGGGCCTTTCCTATAACTGCTAAGTGAAGGCTGAAGGGGTGCACTGTTAGCTTTTTGACTGAGTTCTCCTGTGGCTTTTTCCATCAACCGCTAGATGATTTTAATCCTTCCTGTAATGCTTATATGGGTCATTTTGATCCATTTCGACTGAGGCCAGTTAACAGCCTTCTTGTTGACTCAAATGTATGGTTAACCTAACAGGTGATTTGGCATGGCTGTGAGTCTCTATTTTTCTAAGAGAAAATAACCTAGTTCTTTGCTATTTCATATATGTGCATAATTTCTATTGTTTAATTTACAGGTTTTATTTAGATAAATATACGACAGTTGCTTTTGTGGTTCTCCATGTTTCTGCTCCGTAGGCTATAATAGAACTGATTTGACATTGGTGTTGAAGATGCGGAGTTTGGTCTTTGTGGAGATGTGGTTTGAATTCCATGTTTGCTTCAGTATTAAAAATGCTGTTCTTGCCTTCCCTATTCTTGCTTTGATGTTTTTGTCGCTGCCTCCGTCCTTCCCCACGATGCTTCCCAGGTATGTGAAGCTGTCCACCTCGTCCAGTGCTTCTCCGTCCAGTTGTACGGCCTCTTCTAAATTGTGGTTCATCTTCATCTCCTTTGTTTTTGCTTTATTGATGTGTAGTCCTGTGGTAGCTGCAATTGTGGCAAGTTTTGTGAGTTTGGTCTGCATTTGTGTTTGTGTGTGTGAGAGGAGGACTATGTCGTCGGCAAAGTCCAAATCCTAAATTGAGACCACATTGTCCACTGAATGCCCAGATTTTGTTTGGCTGTGGTTTGTTTCATGATCCAGTCGACTGCCAGAAGAAAGAGGAAAGGGGAAAGTAGGCAGCCCTGTCTGACTCCTGTCTCTACTGTAAAGCTGTCTGTGAGCTGGCCGTTGTGTATTACTCTGCAGGATGATTGTAGGTACAGCTGTTGGATGATGGTTATGAACTTCGTTGGGATACCATAATGTGCCATGAGTTTCCATATAGTGTCTCTGTCTAGACTGTCGAATGCTTTGTGGAAGTCGATGAATGTGAGGTGGAGAGATGTGTTCCATTCCAGGGTCTGTTCTATGATAATGCGGAGGGTGGCAATGTGATCTGTACATGATCTGTCCTGTCGGAAACCTGCTTGTTCTTCTCGGAATTCTTTGTCCACTTCTTTGGACAGTCTTTCCAGGATGATCCTGCTCAAAATCTTCCCTGGCACAGATGTGAGCATGATGCCCCTGTAGTTGTTACAGTCCTTCAGGTTGCCTTTTTTGGGGAGCTTCACCAGGTATCCCTCTGCCCAGTCGCTTGGCACCTTTTCTTCATACCAGATTTGTCCAAAGAGTTTGTGGAGTAGTGTTGTTGCCATTTCTGGGTCTGCTTTTATGGCCTCTGGGGGTATTCCGTCAGGTCCTGGTGCTTTATTGTTTTTCAGTTTATTGGGCTTGTTGGTATTGACCGGTAGGGAGTGTACCGATGGATGGATGTTGGCTAGCGCTGTCGGTTTGGGTCTGTTCAGTATGTCTCTGAAATTTTCTGCCCATCTCTTCAGCTGAGCCTCTTGCTTTGTGAGTGTTTTTCCTTCTTTGTCTAATATTGGTCTGTCCGGAGTTTTGCGTTTATTAGCCAGTTTCCTTGTGATGTCGTAGAGTTCCTTCATGTTGTGTTGAGCTGCTGCTTCTTCTGCTTGAGTTGCCAGGTTGTTGATGAATTGTTTTTTGTCGTTCTTGATGCTCCTTTTTACCCGCTTGTCTGCCGTGGTGTAGTCTTGTTGTGCTTTTACTTTTGCAGCTCTTGTGCGACTATTGTTGAGAGTGTCTTTGGCTTGTATGCGAGTCTGAATTTTCTGTAGTGTTTCTCCTGTCATCCACTCCTTGTGGTGCCTTGTCTTCCTCGCCCATGTGTCCTCGCATGTCTCCGTCCATGCCCTCTTCATGTTCTGCCAACGTTCATCGATGGATAGATGTTCTTCCAGTTGGCTAAGGGGGTGGAACCGGTTTGAGAGGCTGATTTAAAATTTCTCTCTGGTGTTCTGATCTTGGAGGAGGCTGACATTGTACCTTGTACTGACTTTTTTTGCAGTGTTGGTGAATTTCTTGATTCTACCGCACTACAGAAGGTTAACACTTTCACTACCACACTACCAAAGGGTTAACTTTCACTGCGATAATACAGTATGTTAGCCCTTTCACTGCCACACGACAAAGGCTTAACCCTTTCACTACCACACTACAGAAGGTTAACCCTTTCACTACCAAAGGGTTAACCTTCTGTAGTGTGGTAGTGAAAGGGTTTAAGCGTAAATTCAGAATTTTTGGAGACCTACTTACCCCACTTACTATTGATGTTGACCGGTAGAATACTTTCTATCTAGTTCTTCAGTTAGTTCTTCGTACTATACCCTCAGATCCACAAAACTAAAGTAGCCTAATGGGGCTACTTGTCATCAGTCTGTACAAGCCTAGAAATAAATACTGACACCTACTCCACATTTTTTTTCACCATGGCCCCATTAACTTTACATTCGTTTTGTGGCTAACTAAGGAGGAGCTGGGTATCAAGTATGAAGCACAGCATGGATTGTGCAGATAGAGGACTCTAACCTTCGACAACTTGAGTGGGAAAATAGGGCTAGGTATCCAAAAGGTTGAAAGTTGAAGTTGTTGAAATGGTCCTAGAGACCTCTCTGGTCTGGTCTATATCCGTAGACTGTGGTGAAAACTACGATTAGCTGCAGTACTTTTACAATATATCATTGACACCCACAGTTCTAAAATATTTCTTTTTTATTTATAATTTTTTTAATGAAATAAGAGGTATAAAGGTATAAATCGTAAATGATTGTCAATATGTTTTTAATTTTTAATTTTTTTTATCAACCACAGGAAAAAGGTACATATTGTACGTTATGTTAAGTAATATATTGACGAATTTATGAAAATGTACATTACAAAAAAATTTAAAAAAAAATGCTCCCCTACTGGGGAATGAACCTGGGATGCTTGCTTGGGAGGCAAGACTCAAGACTACCAAGACACCTTTCTGATAGCCTTAACCCTTTATATCTTAACCATAACGTTAAAAGTTAAACGAACCGTCATCATAGTAAAGCTGTGTTTGTATCAGGGTGGGTGGCTTATCTAGTGGTGAGAGCACTCGCCCCACAACCACAATCGTTGTTGGTTCAACTGCCAGTCATGGTCTTTGTGTTGGACCTTCACCCATACTGGCTTTAAGGCTTATATAGGTCAATAGTACTCTGGAATGCTCTGCCGAAAAACATCTCATCCACAATACATAATAAAATTACTTAAAAAAAAATATTAAGAGATATCTTGCAAACTTGTCAAGTATGTAACTGTTATCTGTGTATTTTTTTTCTTTTACTGGAATGTTAGATTTTATAATGTGAATTTGTATATTTGTATTCATTTTTAAATTTATGTGTTTTGTTTTATTTTTTATTCGTATTTTTTGTTGTACATTTGTATTGTATTTGTTTTGTCCTGGGCCCTATTCCCCGTACCTGGTTCAACTAAGTCGATCAAAAGTCCCATTATCCAGATTCAATTAACCCGATGTTTGAATCCAGGCTTTCCCTGTTCCTCGAATGCTGATTCAGTCTTGTTAATTCGAACCAGACTTGATACAGAAAAGACAGCAGGTGTCAATTGCAGAAATCCTGATTTTCTAATGGCATTGATTGATTGATTGATTGATTGATTGATTGATTGAAAACGTTATTAACAGATTGCAGAATGGGTACAATACAGTACGGCTCAATAGCCTCGCCGACAAGTTATAAATGCATAATCTATAGGCTAATTTTAAATCCCTCATTACCCCAATCAATCAGATTATATTTCTTTAAATGTGCCTGCTGGCAGTAGGCTTAATGGAATGAATAATCGAATGAGTTCAACTCTTTCAGAATAAGTAGATAAAAACAAGCCCAAAGAGTATCTAATTCAGTGGTCAGTCACCAACCCGTCGATCGCGATCGACTGGTCGATCTTTAAGACTTTCCCTGTAGATCTTTCCCTGAATTTTTTTTTTTTTTTTTAATTATAATATGAGAGTCCACATTACAGTTCTACTTTTGTTTTGATGTGAAAAGTGATGCTGCATAAGATGACTGCACTTAGCACTGACTGAGAAAGTACATATTACAGTTCTACTTTGACGTTTTAATGTTGGACCAAAGCATTGCATGTAATTAGAATACAGGCAAATAAAAGTCATTTAGTTTTAAGTACAATCTTGGCTGTCTTTTTCTCTCAACGCTTCAATAGGTAGATCTTGCCTTCACCAAAAAAAAAAGTGATCTTGGGCTTAAAAACATTGGTGACCACTGATCTAATTGATACGAATTAATAGATACTTATGAGGATATCTGTACTGTATGTGCTTAGGTATCATGTACTATATAAATACATGGTTCCCAAAGTTTTCAAGGCGCGACCCCCAAAATAACGTGTCAGAGAGGGAGTTGGATGCTATACAGTTTCACTATTAATCAGGTTTTAATCTGTTTCGGACATCATCCATACATGCATTGAATTGATTAACCTTTGGTTTATACCAGTGACACCAGTCATGTTAATCACCCTCTTGTTCATCATCAGATAACAGTGCTTGAACAGATAAATGCATTTTCTCAAGTTCATTCATCAAAACGTCAAAGGCATTCACTTTTCTCACGTCCACGTCATCAAGTCCGTCAAACAGCGCATCTCCTCAGACATTTTAATCCCAGTTACAATATCACAATAACGTGTGACAGTGATACAATTCAACAATCCACAGATTCAGATTCCTCGTAATTCACATCCACGCGACGTCAATTAAATGCTTGAATGAAACACAATCTGTGCGCTCCGGTTAACCAAATGCATCATCCACAGCGGAGAATATGAAACGGATCAGAGCCAAACGCCCGGTAGGCCTTCCACAATAACCTCGGATCCAAGTTTTCATTCAAAATATCCCGCGGGATTCACATTTGCAATGCTCCGTTATTAAAATAACCACAGTGTGTGTCGCGTGCTAGCAAATAATGACGTGCATTATTTAGGACAAAGTAAATCCATAAGCTGAATAGGGTTTATTATCAGCATTTTTGGTCTATTATTACATTTCAAAAGCATTTATTTGACCAGTTTAATGTATTTTAATTGTTTTTAATTATAGGCCTATTTCACACATTCTATGAAATCAATACATTCTGGAAATCATCTCGCGACCCCCCCGCGGCTGCTCGCGACCCCTCTAGAAAAACTAAGCACAAAAACATTATTCAGAATGGTATAATGGGATCTCTGAGGAAGGGAGCTGGCATTTTTTTTCTGAGGGAGTGGCCAGCTTATCCAGCTAACTTAATTAAATCTGCGCTGGAGCAGCTTCAAAATTTTCGATCTGTTGCCATTGTGATTTAGCCAAACTTGATTTGTGGAACCGAAAAGCCGGACTTATGTCAAGTTATCCTGAAAATTATCCGGCTAACTCAGTTAGCTACGTACGAGGAACAGGGCCCAGGTCAGCGTTGTCCAAACTAAGATATTTGTCAACCAGTCAACCATTAACACTTTGAGTGCCAACGACGAGATTTCTCGTTAGTTCATGCCAATCGTTGAGTGCCAACGACGAGCGATCCTTTTTTTTGTATTATTATTATCGATTTCCATAAATTTTTCATCAATCTAGCCTCACGTTACCAGTGGGGATCTGTCTGAACTCGAACATGGAAAATACCGCCCCCTATCGTCTCTCCGGATGGTACTGCACCCCTTTGGATTGGATTGAATGAAACGCATGGAGAAAAAAAAGTCCTTCTTCCACATTTTACTTGTCAGACAAGTAACCGGAGACGATCCAAGTAATCGCCTACCACCAGAACAGCGGAGAATGTGTGTTTCCAGTACCCAGCGTTGGATCAATAAACGCAATCGATATTTGGAATGGCGATCAGGAATTGGAATAATCGTTTTGGAGAACATCTGATCTGAGGTAAGGAATCTATTTTACCAGTCTTGGGATAATCAGAGCTATTTTCACCTATATATCAGCGTGTGCCATATGTGTGTATGTGTGTGTGTGTGCAATCAGGAAATAAGATAATCGATTTTTCAGCCCGCTTCTATAGCGTGCATAAGTACACATATACTATCGATAATCTAGCGAACGATTCATAAATAGGCCGAAAAATGACATTGTGTTTTGTGTATTCCAGTAAAGCGCGATTCCTGCAGAATATATATATATTTTTTCTGGAACTTTAAAAAAAAATTTAATTCGAAAGTTTTTCAAAATTATGCGTTCGCAAATATGAGAGCTCTGTCATTGAAGTGGGTGGTGGCACGCAACAGGGTTCCGGGGCACCGGACCCGTGGCACTCAAAGTGTTAACCACCTGAACAGGATCCAATCAGGAGTGATTTTACACCAAGAGGTTACTACTCTGAGGTTTCAACGTCATTACATCTGCCCTGTCTAGACTTATAGCCTTGACCCCTCTAACCCACCCCCACCCTCTGAGGTCATTGCAACTTGAACACATTTCCTAAAGATAAACACACAAAAGACAACACACTCAAATAGCTTTGAAATGTTTTGAAAAGAAGGTGCTGTCAACTTATAAATTTTTGGTTGCAATACGGGAACACTGTGAAGTCCTTGGGGGGATTGACATAGACATTGTGTCACACTGGGTGGCCGGGTTTTGGCCTGGTTATGTCTGTCCCCCCCTCCCCCTCCGCTACCCCCAGGCAGTAAACACTTTCTCCCCATCTCACTCTAGGACCCCAAGACCATAAATACATGCGCGCTGGGACGTAAATACACATGGACAACTCTGTCTGAGCATGCTTGATTTACGCCCATCCGACGCCCGACTAGATCCCGACCGGGACCTTTCAAATCCGTCAGAACAAACAGGCGAAATAAACTCCACCTGCCTGGGGTGTCTGGTGTTTCTAAATCAAGTGCCCCTCCCCCTCCTTACCTTCCACATGGTAATGAGACTGTTGTTGTTATTGATTTTGTTGTTGTTATTGAAGCAGGTCAGTTTGGTTTGAGTTGTAACTAGATGACAACAGTTTTCCTATTATAATGGAAAGAAAGAAATTCTTGTTTGATTCTTCTAATCTTTTATTTATGTTTTTTTTTTTTTTAAAGGATGAATGAATTTAACATAAGGATTAATGATTTACTTCTGCCAGGTGGGCCCGGGGTCGTGGAGGTTTAGGGTACAGTGGCCTCCTCGTCACCCTTTGAGTCGACCCCCAGGTTAATGATTGTGGATCTGACTTGTGACTTATTGACTTTTAAAAGGTCTCCTGCCGCTGTGGTGTCAATTTGTTTGTCTTCTGTTCTGTCTTCAGCAGGGACCAAGAGGAGCGCTCCACGAGACACAACACTTCTTCTCTAGAGGACTGAAGACCGAAGGACTTCTCCTACTACTACTCGGAGAGCGCTTCCTCTATAGTCGTCTCTGCTCAAATCTTCTTCTGTCAAGTAGGATTTTGATTAACCCCCAAAGGGGAAATTCTGCTTGCAGCAAATGATAATAAAATACACACACATCAATGACCACGTAGAAATCACCACGCGTAGCGTAGCGGTTGGCCAGAATGCGGACCCTCCTCAGGAGTCAAATGACATCCTGCGGCCTCACAACAAGCAGCAGCATAGTGTGACAGCAGCATACTTGACTACTTGGCTGCGCTGGGCGTGACCTACCGTCTGTTGCGGTTCCACCCCCATTGAACTATATAATGAACTATATAGCTCACCCTGAGGTGTCTAGCTTACCTGACCGGTAAAACACTGCCACAGAGAGAGAGAGAGAAGAGAGAGAAGCTAGACAGAGGGAGAACTGGAAACAAAAGAAAAAGGAGGGACTCGTATTACATATCACCTAGGAAATTTAAGAAGGAGGGACAGACAGAAAGATAGAAAGACAAGAAGAGAGAGAGTAAGGAAGAAAAGAAAGCAGAGAGAACTCTACAAGACAGGGAAGGGAGCTTTTTTCCTTTTTTCCAACATTTTAAGTTCTAAACAAAGCAGTTCAATTGAAGACACCGTGGAGGAGGAAGAGGAGAGGTAGGAAGGTGAAGAAACGGAAGGAGCTACAGGAGAGTGAGAACCGTGTCAGAACTGTGTCCATCAGCTGTCAGATTATGGTGCACGCCGCAGCAATGGCTCACGGGAGGAAGCAGCGAGCGGTGTCCCCCCCGGATGGAGAATGGGGCTGGGTGATCGTCGCCTGCTGCTTTATGGTCACTGTCTGCACGCGGGCCGTTACCAGGTAGGATACACACACACAGCCACGTTTTCATACCTTGCGGGGACATTCCATTGACTTCCATTCATTCCCATACCCCCTTACCCCCTTACCTTAACCACCACATGCCTAACCCTTACCCTTACTCTGGGGTCTGTAAAGGATGCACCAGGATACACACACACACACATATATATACACACGCACACACATGCACACACACACACACACACACACACACACACACACACACACACACATTGTAAACTTCAAACACATCATCTAAACTTCAAACAACAGGTTCACAACTCACACCCATAGGAGGGAATGACTTTATAAAACATACATTTGAAAAGCCGAGGAAAGATTTAAATGGTTTTCTTCAGTAGAAGAAGTAGTGTTTGCTTGGCAGGTGTCGGGGCCTATTAATGTAGCTGACTCCTTACAAGCATGTATGTTGTCTGACCACCTTCAAATGCCCTGAATGTTTTCCTTGCATGTGATTTCTGGATGAGATTGCTGTATTAACACCTCAGAATGTGGTCCGATAGATGTGCCCATTGTCGCATAGAAACACTATAGTGAATCACTATGGAAACTTAACATTACTGTGATAAAACCACAGGAATACTATTGTGATTCACCATATATTTCTATAATATTCCACTACAGAAATACTATAGTTTATCACTATAGTATTTATGTGGCAAATCTATAGTGTGTCTGAAAGAAGCACAGGAATACTATAGGTTTTTACTATAGCTAATGATTGTATGGGGCATGGTCTTTTAGAGCCATCAACCCCCCCATCACAGTGTGAAAGACACCCATGCTACTGGAGTTACCACCTAAGAATCTCCTAAATCTGAGGGGAAACCCTGCGACGCATAGATTCCTAAGCCTCAAAGTTCAGAGTGTAGAGGTCAGACTTTGACGAATATTCCCACATTCCTGGCATTCCCCACTCCCAATTCTTGTTGTAAACAAATCCTACTGTTTTTTTCTTTACTGAGAAACCGCATATTTAAAGACACTGAGAGATAGAGACAAATGGGGAGAGCGAGACTGAGAGAGATAGGGAAAGATAGCATTTACATTCAACCAGTATTTTGGGTACTAGCTTTTATCCGGGTTAAAGGGGACATATGTTAGTCCTTTTCAACAAGTTGGTCTTTGAGGTCCCTAAACATGTCTTTGAAGTTTTCGGCTGAAGAAAATAACACTGATTATGCATTATAGCAGCCTCTATACATCTCCGTTTCAGTCCAATTCTCAATGGGCTCTTTCTGTGCCTGTAACAGAAGTGGTGCACTATCCTCTACCAGCGAAGATCCAGCAATACCATATCAAATGTACCGTTAGAAATGTTGTCAGAAACATATTTTAGGTTCAACTTTAGGTAGAAATGAAAAGATTTACCGTGTGAGCCGCCATTTTATAGACGCACACTTTCCAAGATCTCTTCACACTCACATACATGCACGCGCATGTATTAACTATGGCGACTGTGGCTGGAATTCTGAAAGGCTCTTTTCAACAGGCAGCGGGTTCTTGCTGAATTCCGTCAAAACAATGCAAACCCACAGGAAAAAGCCATTTTCACAATAGAGCCCCTCTGCGGTCTGAGATAAGCTGTTAATATGCATATTCACATATCTTTGATCACAAGTATCCCTGTATACATGAATAATCAGAATATCACAAGTATTATCATTACATTATTGTCTTCCTATTATCCTGCCCATACCTGTACCTCCCCCCCCCCCCCCCTGTGCCATTATGACACCTGAATTTCCCCAAGGGGATCAATAAAGGAATATCTTATCTTATCTTATTTTATCGTAAAGCTGACTTTACACAGACCACAGAACCGTAACAGTAGACAGTAAACGTGATACAGTCTCATTGCCTCAGTGTCTCATCCCAGCTATCCCCCCCAGGCTTCTCATCACTGGGATATGAGCTTATCTGGGTCACTATGAACCGGACACTTATGTTTACATGCGTCAACATAAAAACATATTACTCAATATACCATTTACAGTTGGGATATTTAGAGAGAGAGAGAGAGCAAGAAAAAGAGAGAGAGGGAGAGAGAGAGAGAGAGAGAGAAAGAGAAAGAAAGAAAGAAAGAAAGAGAGAGAGAGGGACAGAGAGAGAGAAAGAAAGAGAGAGGGACAGAGAGAGAAAGAAAGAGAGATGGACAGAGAGAGAGGGAGGGAGTGAACATGTTAAATAGTTAAAAAGACACTGGGAATTCCAGCCGGCTTGTTTTACTGATGTGATGGAGAGAGTTACCTTCTGTTTCTGTTGACACCAAACACATACACACAGACACACACACACATGTGTGCATACAGACATACATATGCATGCAAGTGTGCATGAACACACACATGTGACACACACACACACACATAGAGGTTAGGTTACAGATGGCGCAGACAGTAAACAACATGCTTTAGGCTATGTTCAGACTACCAGCTCAAATACTGTATGTTATTTTGGCATAATCCAGATTGTTTGTATCCAGATTGACTTTACCGAAAATGAGAAGGAAATAATCTTTGTGCATTCTTTGGCATATAGTGATAGATGAGACATACAGTATGTACAGACAAAAGGGGTTTGAGTAGGGATGGGTACCGAATTCGGTACTTTTGAGGTACCGAACCGAAACACGTCGGTACTACCGAGTATCGAATCAAGTGAGAAACCGAAAAAAAAAAAAAAAATATTAAAAATTTCATGTCAACGTTCACACGCACAATATAATGCTTACCTAGGATTTGACTTGATTCAACAACAAAGCAGTCGGAGCAATGACAAGCCGAAAACTGTCGAAATTGTAGTTATTTGAAGTTTGGATTTTTTTTTACGACTGAGGTAGGTAAATTAAATTTCGACAGTTTTCGGCTTGTCATTGCTCCGACTGCTTTGTTGTTGAATCAAGTCAAATCCTAGGTAAGCATATATTGTGCGTGTGAACGTTGACATGAAAAGAAAAAAGTAAAAAAAAAAAAGTAAAAAAAAAAAAAAAAGGTAAAAAAAAAAAAAAAAAAATTTTTTTTTTTTTTAAAGTACCGAAAAAAGGTACCGTTGGGTACCGGTATCGTTTCACCGGTATCGGTACCGGTATCGGTTCAAATGTGAAAGGTACCCATCCCTAGGTTTGAGGATCATTTTTGTGGGATCTTTAATGAGCTGACAATTTGAAAGTTCAACTCAGTTCCAGAGCCGAGAGACGTAGTCCCAGCCGGACCAGGTCACGTGAGGAGTGTGAATTTGCCTCACATTGTGAGTTTAGAATCCAAGACGTGTAGAATTTCAGTGTTGAGGCTGAATGAGGCACTGGCATCCTAATCTTACCTGTTCTGACATCCTAATCTTACTGTACCTGTTCTGACATCCTAATCTTACCTGTTCTGACAGTACCTGTTCTTACATGTTCTGACATCATAAATACCACATTTAAGTACCTGGGAATCCGCATCACAGAGGACCTGACATGGACAACACACACTGTGTTAAAAAAGGCAAAGCAGCGCCTCTACCACCTGAGACAACTCAGGAAATTCAGAGTATCAGGGAAGATACTCCAGTCCTTCTACTCTGGGGCTGTGGAGAGCATCCTGACTGGGAACATCACTGCCTGGTTTGGCAACTGCACTGCCCAGGACAGGAAGGCTCTACAGCAGGGGTCTCAAACTCGCGGCCCGCAGGCCAATTGCGGCCCGCGGGATGATATTTTGCGGCCCCCTACTGGACATCAAAGTGTAGTGTTAATGCGGCACTACTGTTTGCCGAGTCGTTGCGCGAGAGTTGGAAGTTTTATTTATTTTATCACTTGTAGGCTACCATAGCGCAGGCATGACAGCAACGTTATGTTAGTGACTTGGTTGAAACGTGATTCCGGAGTGATATGATATCAAGTAAAGTGGAAGCAAATGCATCCTCGCTATCTCTCTCCTCTGCAAGCAGTGCTGCGCGCTGTCCGCCTGCACTGCCACCGTCTGTCTGTGTACGAGTCTGGTGCAATCACATACGCGTCCCGTCAGCGTTTTTCCCCCTCACCCACAGTCTGCGAATCAGAGGCAGAGTAGGGGAGTAGGGCGGGTCTTCACGGACTGCATGTCGTCTCTTCTAGGCTTGTTCATAGTAAGGGCATTTTATCAGATATTTGACCGATCTGCAAACTAAATCCTTACCAATCAATTTCTTCACTAATGTGTTTGTAAAGGTGTGTAGCAAGATGTATTAAAAAGTTGAAGTTCAAATCCTGTATGTTTTTTCGTAACAACTACTCAAAGTAGAGGTACCGAATACCGATTTTCGAACAATCTAAAATGTTCAGTTTGGCCTTGGGTAACTTGTGAGGGGTCAAACTAGTGGGTTTTCATGATTCTGAGTTGATTGCAATCATTTATTTTTCACTAAAATCATTCCTTTGTGGAAAAATGGCTATGCCCACCTTTCCCGCTCGGCCCCCCACCCCCCCACAATGCCTTTCCACTGCTAGCATAAACATTTTTGATTACTTTACTATTTGCCCTTTTAGGACTTTATTATTATTATTATTATTATTATTATTATTATTATTATTATTATTATTATTATTATTATTATTATTATTATTATTATTATTATTATTATTATTATTATAGTTGGTTGGCATTCAGAGTGAGGAAGTTTAGAGTTAACATGCTGAAGCCATTTGCAACCTTCATTTGATCATGGACAGACTGCTTTTTACGCCTGATATGTAAGTATTATCTACATTTTTTACTTGAAATATTTCATGTCACTACTTTGGTATTGAAATGTAACATACTGTACAAGTTGTCAACTTTGCTTACTTGTTAGCTGTGTAACAGTAGGCGCAATAATTTTTTTTTATATTTTTTTTATTATTGCAAAACAAAAATTATTAAAAGTCAGTACTCAACACACAATGCATAATGAAACTTTCAGTAAAGGTGGTTAAAATATATGCAAGTACAGAAACAAGATAAAACAAAAATAGTCTATAATAACATTTTAACCGTATACAGTGTATATCCAGCGAAATTACAATTATATAAATGTTAGTATATAATATACCCCTAATACCTATTTTCTAAAACCCTACACACATATGCTCCAGCTCGAACCCCCCCCTCCCGGACCCCCTCTTGGATAGTACCTCCATTATCCCTCACTCCTAACCAGACACTACCATTATAAGCTAGCTTTTATTCTCTCCACCACTTCTAACCACATTGACATTTTGGATTCATTGAGACCCAGAATTCTTGCTGTAGATATTTCTTGATATATCACATCGAGATATGTAAGAAACCACACTTTTCGGCAAATTTTTTCCGGTTGAAACCAACGTGATGCGATCAGTTTTTTAGCTACTGTGATACCCGATAAAACCAATCTCTTTAGTTGTGGATTCACTGCAAACTCAAAAACATCATTCAATAGTAATACCGAGGGGTGTACAGGTATATTCCAAGATACGAGTATTGATAATTGTTGGGACACATCTTTCCAGAATGCCTTAACTGGTGGGCAGTCCCAATACATGTGCATAAATGTTCCTTCGTCCCCATTTGTACATTGGGAGCATTTGGAGTCTTGTTTAAGCCCCATTTTGCACAGCCTTATAGGAGTCAAGTATGTCCTGTGAATATAGTTCAGATTGATTTGTTGATGATCCGGGTTCCTTGATGTAAGTCGGACATTTGCCCAGGCTCCTTGCCAATCAAAGTCATTTTCCAGGTCTGGTATATCCCTCCTCCAGACAGTGTCTAGTTGAAGGGTTTCATACGAGGACGTTAGTAATTGATAATAAAAACCTGATACAAAACCTCCCAATGTTTCTCTTTCATAGAAACATTTGTGGTATCTGTGGTGTTCAATTGGTATGAGTAATGGAACACCGTGAGACCTCAGACAAAGTCGTAACTGTATGTAAAAAAGCCATGTGGACTCGGTGAGGTTAAACTTTGTGCATATTTCGACATAACTACAGAGGCCCTGGTTATTAAAAATATCCCCTAATGAGTGTATGCCTTGCTCTTCCCATATAGGGAATCTTATAGGGCGTTTTCCCATTAAGAGTGCATTGTTATTGAATATGGGAGTGTGATTATGCCATTCTTGAGGGTTAGGATATTTCTTTTGTGTTTCCCGCCATGTTCTGATTGCATGGGTAATTATTGGGCCAAATTCTCGCTCACAATGCTTGATTGAAAGTTTAGTGTGTGCTATGTCTTTCAGTCTCTGTGGGGCGCAATAATATGGTTAGCTAGCTAACGTGAAATCCATGATGTATTACTCCATGATTGTATCCAACTACCATGTATTACACACCTCAAACTGAATCTTATGATCATTTTATTTTCTTGGATGCTAGCTTTCTGGCCCATTAGGTTACAGTGGTGTATTGTCTCTGACAGGATCTTTTGTGTTTAACGTTACTGTGAAGCAGATCTTCTATTTTCCTTTGCAATAATATCTATTACAATGTTAATCATCTACTGTACATGATATTGTCTTTAATGTCACAAAATAATGATATTATGACTGAATAATACAATGTTTATTCTACTTTGTAGGACATAAGTCTAGCTGCAGTATGGATGGACTCGACTCCACCTTTGCTAAATTGTTTCATCTGTGAAAGCCCGGAGACACCAGCTCAGAGGCTGATACAGCCAACTCCTAAAGGCTACCCTACTTTTTTGGAACAAGCACAAGTAGTTGAAAATGCTAAGATTTTGGAGCGTTTGAAGGAGGCTCAGAACATAGGAAGACTCAGGTACCACAAAAAGTGTAAAGATGATTTATACAACAGATTTGTTGAAGTTACCAAGAACTCAGGCCAAACATTAAAGGCAGAGAAAGAGTCAGCAAAGAAGAGAAGATGCACTTGCTCTGACTTCAGTGCAGCTTCTGCATGCAGTTCTACAAGTTCATGGTCCATTCAGCTTCTGTACAAGAATGTATGCATTCTTTGCAACCAACCTGCACAGATCTACAAAACTTCCAGAGGAAGCTAGAAAGAGATACAGAGTGCCAGATAATTTGACTGCCGATAGACTGAAGGCAAGCTTGCGGAAGACAGCACAGAGTCGCAGGGATGACTGGGGCACTGAAGTTGTTGGACGTCTGGAAGGGATCAATGACCTTGTGGCAGAAGAAACCCTGTACCATTTGCGCTGCAAAACTCTTTTTGAGACAGGTGGCCATTACTCCAAGACTGAAGATAGAGGACAAAGGAAGAAATTGATGAGGAACGAGAGGCTGTTTTTGTTGAATTCTGTGATTGGTTTGACTCAGAACGCGAGCATGGGGTGATGACTCTTGACCAAGTCCACAAAAAGCTACAGCAGTTTGATCTGTCACCAGATAAGAGCCTCTCTTATTCAAAGTATTGGCTAAAGAAGAAACTCCAAGATAAATTCCATGACACCTTGTATTTCACATCACAGGAGAGAAGGGCAGATGTGCTCTGCCTCAAAGATGACACAGACAACATTCTGTGAGATCATCATGCTAATCTTGAGCATGGAGATGAGAAGACTCAGATCATAAAGCCTGCACTAAAGTTTGTATGCAACGACATTGCCATGGTCGATCTATACCCAAAGTCATATCCCACAGCACACAGTATGACTGACATCCTGTCATAGTCACTGCGAGAGCTTTCCTCACCCCTCATCCTCTCACACCCTTGTATGGGCAGCATCCGACCCCAGGATTCCCACGCAGCCAGTGGGACACTAATTGACACGGCTGAGAAGGATTCCCTCGTCAGCGAACTACTACTTCAGCCCACGGATCCTGCTCTACCCTCATCACAGTGTTAACCTAACTTCCTAGGTACGACAACGAACCCTAGCCTTGCTACTCTATCCTTGTTGAAATACCTTGTCCTAATCTTGTTCTCTCTGTGCCCAGGACCACCGCTCTGGTACACCTCCCACCTGGACACCCTGTGCTGCACAAGGAGTGCACCTGCTCTCGTCCATTGCACATTCTTGTACCTGTTGCACATTCTGATGTTGTAAACCTGTCTGCTTGGGGGTAAACATTAAAGCCAACCTAAAACACTCCATTCTCTCTCCACCTGTGTTCTGCTATTGGGCTCCGCCAACCCCTGCCCTAACACATCCAGAGTCAGATGTTCCTGAGGCCAATAGTGAAGACCGACGAAAGAGTAGCCATTTGAGGGCAGAACTTCATAAAGGCCTGTCGGCCTCGATCAGGAGTTTTGCCATAGATGGGGCTTGCCATACAACTTGATCATAGATTTGGGTCAAAATGGATGCTCAACAAGTTACACCAGCTGGGATACACAGTGTCGTATTCCGAGACACAAAACTACAAATACTGCTTCCTTAATGACAGGAATGGAGATGGCATCCAAGATACTTCTGATACTCTTTATACCATTGTGCAAGAAACTGATGAGCAGATCGATGATGAGGTTGCCGTTGACCTTGAGGATCTATCATTTACGATAGCCAGTGGAAGTGAAACTAGCCATCACAATCGGGTGGTCATGGAGGTTGGGGAAACAACCAATGTATTCACTCAGTTTGTCGGAGACAATATAGATTTAAGAATTGTCTCTATTCAGGGAAACATTCCTTTCCATTCAGTGGGTTGGATCAAAGTCACCTCTCCGGCACCATCTTTGCCAAATCCCAAGACGACAGCAGCTGTGAGTGAAGTTGAAGGCACTTGACAGAGCTAAGATCCTGAGAGGAGCTGAAGTGAAGATTCTTCCATTCACCAACAGAACAAGGACAGGGATAAACACCATCACATTTCTTCCCATTACTGAGCTCGCCTCTTCTGTGACACAAGACCAGCTACTCCTCACTCCGGGCGATACACTCTGGTCAGCAGAGTATGTCTCTGAACCCCAGTGACTATGGATGGACATTAGGTGTACATGGCTATGAGCCAGTCCCAACACTAGACCCCATGGCTCCTGAGGAGCTACTGCAGTTCACAAGCTGCAACTGTAACAGAGATTGCAGCAACCGGCGGTGCAGCTGCAAGAGGAATGGCGTTAAGTGCATCTCAGCATGTGGAGTCTGTAAAGGAATTTCATGCAAGAATTGTGGTCATGATGGTGGTGAGTCTGGAGAAGACTCAGAGATTGACTCCTGAAGTGATCAGCACTTGTAACTACTTGTAACTACAAATAAAGCTACTTTCGAATTTAAATATAAGAGTGGGCGTTGCCTTTTTTCAACCAAATAAATGATTGCAATCAACTCAGAATCATGAAAACCCCCTAGTTTGACCCCTCACAAGTTACCCAAGGCCAAACTGAACATTTTAGATTTTTCGAAAATCGGTATTCGGTACCTCGACTTTGAGCAGTTGTTACGAAAAAACATACAGGATTTGAACTTCAACTTTTTAATACATCTTACTACACACCTTTACAAACACATTAGTGAAGAAATTGATTGGTAAGGATTTAGTTTGCAGATTTCCATATATTTCCTTTACTATCAAGATGGATTTCGGTTTGCCTCGACTAGTAGACGAGAGTAGCCGAGTGAAGCCGGGGGAGGAGTTAAGAGGGCGGACACTGCCGATTTCACGAGAGCCCCTCGCCTAGTCTCGCGCGGCAGATACGCTTTCACGTCACCACACACACATTACACACCTGTCCAGCTCATTATAATGCGATGGCCGTGTGCAAAATTAGATCAGATTCAAATGTACAGCACACCATATACTGCTACAGTGGAATATACTATTCATATACCATAATGTATACCATCTTGTTGCGCGCTCCTGGCCGCACGCACACACAACACACTGCTGTATGTGTGTGTGTGTGTTTGTGTCTGACAGCTTGAAGTTTATCATGATGATATGATGATAAGTTGATAACGCATAACATAATAAAGTTTTCAATCAATCAAACGTCTCATAACTCCCTGGCTGTCACATGGCTGGTGACTGACAACTTTTCTGAGCCAATAGGCGCTTTGCGCGACCGTAGCAAGTCGCTTCCCAGCCGGGAGCAGCCGGCTGAGAGGTACTGTGGAGCCTCGCTCTGAATGCTGCGCGCGGCTCGCTCCCGCGGGAGTTCCGCGCCTCGCCTCGTCAGATTTTCAGAGCAAATCGGACAACATTCTAACCGTCATGCAACGCGCTTGGCGAGGCCGTAGTAAAACCTGCGCAGATCTGCGTCCGCCTATCCCATCTTGAACAATCAAGTCGGAGCAGAGTTGACAGCGCATCTACAGTAAACTCACTCCCAGTTTTATCTCTGTGAGATAAATGTAGCTATTAGCCTATTTTCGCCAGCAGAAAAATATGGCATTTTCAAAGATGGTCAGTAAAAGAAAAGTCGACTGCAATTCAAAGGTGAATGGACGGGAAAATATGCGTTCATCCTGAGTCCTAGCCAGGGGCGTAGCTGGAGATTCTGGGCCCCATGAAAGAATCAATTTGTGGGCCCCCAATCTATTAAAAAATGTGGGGCATTTATTTATTGATGAAAACGCATAATATGGTTTTTACCTATTTTTTTTATAAACAGCTTTGTGATAGAATAAAAAAAATTCACAGTGCATTTCCATAGCTGTGGATGAGTCCACTGACACCACTGAGAAGCCTGAAGAACCGTTCATGTTCTGAAGAACTGTTCATGTTCTGAAATGTTATTGCTAAAGATTGAGAAGATTGGATCAGTTGTACTTTTTTTTTTAATACTTGAAACCCTTTTTTTGTGGAATATTTGATGCGGCCCAGCCTCACCCAGACTCTACCTCCAGCGGCCCCCAGGTAAATTGAGTTTGAGACCCCTGCTCTACAGAGAGTAGTGCGCTCAGCAGAGCGTACTACGGGTATTGCACTACCACCCCTGCGGGACTTATACAACAGGAGGTGCAAATCCAGAGCCTGCAGAATAATAAAGGACCCTCATTACCCCAACAATAGCCTGTTCAAGCTGCTGCGGTCAGGCAAGCGCCTCCGCATACATGCAGCAAGAACAGAGAGACTCAGACTCAGCTTCTTCCCCCAGGCCATCAGAACACTGAACACTGATCTCTCCACACACAAGCACACATGAACACACACACACCACACATCCTGCACTTTTTAAAGGTCACTTTAAAAAACATAACTATGTTTTTGTATAGTATAGTTAGTATAGTTAGTATAGTATAGTTATATATATCATAACTGTATATTGTATAGTATATTGTATAGTAGTGTATATAGGACTCATTACCTTCAATTCGTAAGCTTAGCATTGTCTTAGTACTTTTTATCATGTCTATTTTATTATCTATTCTATTTTATTATATTATTATTAGTTTTTTTTTTGCACAATCAAGGCGGACATGGCCACCTTCATTTCACTACATGTCTCGTGTATGTATGTGACTAATAAATCTCTTGAATCCAAATCTTACCTGTTCTAACATCATAATCTTACCTGTTCTGACATCATAATATTACCTGTTCTGCAAGAGAAAAGGGAGAAATTGTCACCTCTGGTGACAAGTTCTACACAATCTATCTGTATTGTCAAAGTCATGCCTCCAAGAGGAGTTGACCATTAAACAAATGTTTTCGAGTAGAGGGGATCTTTAAGATCTAACATAAATAAATGTTTTATCATTTATTATTTATTGCATGTTTTTTATCACTGGAACGTGCTCGGACGGGTCTGGTTTTGCTGGCGTTGTGAGGTTTTACAACCTTACCACCACAAGCTAAGCTATACCTCACCATTCTACACTGTACTGTATAGAAGCTGACTGTATAGACTGTACAGAAGTACAGAAGTATAGACTGTACACATACTGTATATATGTATATTGAACTTTTTTTGTTTTGTTTACACTTGTTTACTATTTTATACTATCTTGTTATTTTATCTAGCACACTCTCAGGAGCAAAACAGAAAGAAGCATTTCATGCAAAAGTATTCTGTATTTCTGTATGACAACTAATAAAGAAACTTGAACTTGAACTTACCTACACTTACTGCACAAATGACCTTCCCTCCCATATATTTGGCTTTAGTAGTAGTTTGCTTTGTCTCTGGTCATACCGAATTGTCTGGTTCCTCCCGTTTTCTTTGTAGTATTATAGTCTGGTGAGAAAAGCTAACAAGAAAACTCACCCCAACTTCATAGAAATTCGATGGGTTCTGTCTCTGGAATCGAGCTTTGGGAGAGAGTGGTGCATGCTGACAAATATTGCCTGAACTTGTTGACGGACAGAAAAGTTCAGAGAGTGTTAGCAAAGCTGTTAAGTCAGGTTCTCATTTAAAAACAAACCAAGGGACAACAATACCCTCCATCTGTTTTCTCTCCGTTTTGTGATGGATCATTATAGCCACTCAACTTAATGTGAATCATTCAAATGGGTGACATTGCTCATTGTCTATTTATTCAAGTTAATCAAATAAAAAAGAAGTAGTATTAAACATGGAAAAAAATAGACACATTTGAAACGAAATAGGACCATGACAAGTGTATAACAAGGATCAACGGATTCCATATCACAGTCATTTACTGGAAAGCCACTTAGTGTCCTTATCTTTCCACAACCCAACATTGTAAAGCACATGAAGCCCCTCAAATGATTCTAACAAATGCAAATGATTCTAGTTAATAAAGGCAACTGCTGCTTGTTGCATGGGGTTTGGTCTGGTAAAGGGCTAATGCACTCAAAACAGAACAGAATCCATCAAGAATTGGACTTTGGACCATGCTGTCTTGAGATGAAGCGCTTAACCCCTGAAGTGAAGTGGTCTTGGAGAACTGGAAACCCTGTGTACATGCTTGCATGCGTGCGTGCGTGTGTGTGTGTGCATGCCCTGACCAGCTGTAGGGCATTAGGATCAGATATCTGTCACATTGACGCTGAGTACTGAACAGTGTATGTGTGTGTGTGTGTCTGGGGGGGGGGGCTCTGTTCCATGGCTGTGTCACCTGAACAAACAGCAGCTCAGCATCGTACAAAAACACACGCATACACGCACACAAACACATTCATGCACGTGGCGGCAAGAGCTAGCTCAAATTTCTTTTGTCTCTCAGTGCCTCTTTTATTTATTCTGTCTTCCTCTCCCCCTCTTTCTGTTTGTCTTTTTCTTTGTCTCTTAATCTCTGTTACTTTCTCTGTCTCTTCCTCTCTCTCTCTCTCTCTCTCTCTCTCTCTCTGTACATTCAGACAGACGGGGTTGATACATGTTGAGACAGTGAGACAGTGCTAATGCATGCAAAGTTGACTGAAGGAGGAGCTTGGAGTGAGAGGGATGTAGCTTCACTCTGAGCGACACAAATCAAGCTAATCGAGGTGTTGACATTAATGCTACACTCTGGGCATTAATCTGCTACACTGTCTTAGATAGAGTCCACTGTCATCTAGACGAGGCCAACACTCATGTCCGTATTCTTTTTTTTATGGACTTTTCCTCTGCTTTTAACGCAGTCCAGCCCCACGTCCTCTTAAAGCTCCTGTGTGACCTGAACACTCTGGTCCTTTGGTTCAGGGAATTCCTGAGAGAACGACCCCGGCGTGTGAGCATCAACAACACCCTTTCTGACTGCTGTGTCCTGAACACAGGTGTCCCTCAGGGATGTGTGATATCTCCCCTGCTGTTCTCAAGATACACTAATGAAGTCCAGTGTACAGTATGTAGCAGTGACCGTTGATCTTAATGTCACGAAGACCAAGGTGTGTGTGTAGGAGGCAATAGGAGAGCAGACAGCGCAGATCCTACAAGCCAATCAGTATGCAGGGTCAGGAAGTGGGGCAGGTCACCCGCTTAAAATATCTGGGAACCTCTTCTTAGGAAACTAAGGAAGTTTAACACCAGTCAGCGTACCCTGGCCATGGTCTACTAATCACTATGTCGTCATGGTATGGAAACCTCTCAGTAAAAACAATAACTAACTCACACAGGTTGTCAACTAGGCCAGCAAGATCATAGGAGACAAACAACTCCAAGGGCGGGATCCACTAAGAATGGATTGCACCCGTAACTGCGCAGGGTTTGCGTGCGGTATCTGCTCCACAAAGGACATTGCGCGGATGAAATACCAGCGCAGACACGCCCATTATGTGTGGAGTTTTTTCCTGATCTGCTGCAGCGCAGTTGGCTCGCGGAGCAGTCTGCACCTGACAGCACTGAAAGAGAGAGCTCGGAGGACGTTCACTTGTTTAAACAAACTGTATAAACGCCATAATACTGTTGATTTGTTTACAAATTAGGTTAGCTAAAAAAAGGGCAGTGTGAACGCAAACCAAAAGCAAACAATGTATTCTCACATTTGGTCCACCAGAAAGTCCGGACTATCCGTGGACTTTCAAATGTGAACACGGCCATAGCACTTAGGGCTTTGCGCGTAGTTACCACCTTGTCTGTGAAGACGGTAGATGCGTAGCATTATTTGCTCGGTGCAACTGGTGCCGGGCTTTGTGGATAGGGAGCCTTTTTGGAGCGCCAATTGCACCGGACGCAATGCTGAAGGAACGCCGTTACCACCTCATTTCACCCGTTGCGCATCCTCTGTGGATAGCAAACTGAGTTTCAAATCTATATGCACCGGCTTTGCGTCGGAGAAAGCTGCGCAAACCCTTTGTGGATCCCGCCCTAAGACTTATTATCTCAACCAAAAGATTTCTACAACCGACAAGGTCCAGATGTACAATGATGACTCCACCACCCTTTCCAACCAGCGTGCCATCAGACCAGACTAACCCAGGAAGAACGCTTACAAGAAATCCTTTATTCCATCAGCTGTGACCATTCTCAATAAGAGCCTGTTTAAATAGGCCCCTTGGAACTCGCCTGCCCACACACACACACACACACACACACACACACACACACACACACACACACACACACACAAGCACACAAGCACGCATACACACAAACAAACACACACACACACGCATACTTTTGTTTGTTTTTTAACCCTTTCCCCTAGGCCCCCTCCTTTTTTTTCTGGGGCAGTAAACCTCCACACGCACGTACACACATATTTTAGTGTACATTTGTTTATTTATTGCTAAGTACTGCTGTGCATTATGTTTCGTTGTGAAGGTTACGACGGCTCTGCATGTCAGTGGAGGAACAATCATTTCATTGCTGCCACTTGGTCACTTTAAGATTTTGTCTTAATGTATAATGTCTGTGTATTGTTGTGTATTGTATGGTGTGTGTGGTCTCATGCCAGTGCCAAATGTGGCCTGAGCTCTTGAGACACAGAACACATTGGAAAGCTGTGTCTCCTCATTATATAGACCGTCTTTGAGACAATAGCTGTCTTTGCACCACAGGAACTTTCCCCTGGAATTGGGACGTGTTCAAGAATGTGCTCAAGTGCGTTTGCACCACGGAAGTTCTGTGAGATCATTTGACCCCAAAATACCCTGCCCTGGGGGTAGGACTTTAAAAGACTCTGCTCTGGGAGTAGGACTTTACTGAAGGCGCTGAACATTCTGAATTAACCGAGTACTAAGTACTTTAATTGCAACCAACATTTCCAAAAAATCTGAAAATGTGAATGTGTAATGCTGTTATAAACTGATATATCAAGTGATCTATGCACAAACGCAATTCTTCTTTCCCACAAATCTCTTAGTTCCAGCCAGGAATGTTTGCAGGTCAAGTATTTAAAGATCATTATTGGCTATTACTAGACAACATGGTCAAATCATTGTTTTCCAGCAAATCTCTTCGTTACGATTAGATTGTATGAACTAAGCAGGTGAAATGTTGGCAGTTCAAGCATTTAAAGATCGCTGTTCCCTACTGACAGAGAAGATTGCACTACAGCCCTGCAACGTGTACTGCTGTTATAAACTGATACATCTAGTGATCTATGCACAAAAGTGATTATTTCTTCCAGCAAATATCTTAGTTACAATTAGATTATATAAACTAAGCAGGTGAAATGTTCGTGAAATGTAACCCTGACAGTGTTAGTGCCTTGCTCTACCCATTGAACTAGACAGGGAATGGAACCCCTACCCCTGGCAGTGTTAGTGCTTGGCTTTACCCATTGAACTACACAGGGAATGGAACCCCTAACCCTGACAGTGTTAGTGCCTTGCTCTACCCATTGAACTAGACAGGGAATGGAACCCCTACCCCTGGCAGTGTTAGTGCTTGGCTTTACCCATTGAACTACACAGGGAATGGAACCCCTAACCCTGACAGTGTTAGTGCCTTGCTCTACCCATTGAACTAGACAGGGAATGGAACCCCTACCCCTGGCAGTGTTAGTGCTTGGCTTTACCCATTGAACTACACAGGGAATGGAACCCCTAACCCTAGCAGTGTTAGAGCCATGTTCTATTGAGCTTCATAGGGAACAGAACTCGTTCCAGTGTTGGTGTCTTGCTCAGACCAAACTGGACTAGATGTCTTCAGGGTTAGTCTAGTCCAGTCTGGTCTGGTTCACCTACCATCAGTCCAGGTCTTAACAGCTGCCGCTTGACACACAATTCCTGCACGTTGCATCATTTCAACTGGGTCTGTCTTGCTCTCACTCACTCTCTCTCTCACTCAGCTTGTCAACTTATTTTTTTCTTTTTTGTATTATGTTTTTTTTTTTTTAGGTTTTTATTGGTTTTTACTACCGGGCAGTCCGGTAGAGAGAGAGAGAGAGGAAGAATGGGAGATAGACGGGGGAAGACATTCAGCAAAGGTCGCCGGTTGCGGGAGTCGAACCCGGGACGGCCGTGTTGCGACGCAGCGCAGTACGTGGTGCGCCACTCGGGCACCCCAGCTTATCAATTTATAATGAGGCCAGATAGAAAGAACATTGCATAACACCACACCACACACAACGATGTAGGGATCTAAGGAATGTTTCTGACAGAGAGAGAACTGTGTGGTTGTGTGTGTGTGTGTGTGTGTGTGTGTGTGTGTGTGTGTGTGTGTGTGTGTGTGTGTGTGCGGCCGTGCGCGTGTGTGTGCGCGCTTATGCACGCACGCCCACTCCACATTGTATGCGACATTGGCCAGGAACATAACTGCAAGCATATTTCCTATTCTGAATGGTTGTCATGCATACAGGGGCCATGTATGAGAGAGTAGTGGCGCTGTATATTTCTTTAAATTTAAAGTGTTAATCCTCAAGATCCTAATTCTTGTTTGTTTTGGCGACATCTATTGGTGATAAGTGGTTATTTCTGTTGTGATTTTGCACTGTATAGGGAGGTGTAATTCATCATTGGGAAAATGGATTATCGGCTATTGTAACAATTCTGCCGCATGAACATTGGCAAGCTTTCCATTTTTGCACAAAATGAGTTCCCTTCTACCACTAACATGATTGTTTAAGCATTTTTGGTTGAAACAAAGATAAAAAAAAAATAACTACAATTACCACTAGGCAGCCTGTTGTTCAGTACGCAGCCACTATTGGTCTGTTAGGCTGTCGCCTTTTCCCCGTCATGGGTCATAGTACCAAGCTAGCTAGCTAACGTTAACGTTACCCCGCTAAATGCTATTACGTAGCATTATGTCTACTGTCGTGAACCATTTTAAATGTGGGCATGTAGAGGAGTTTCGGAAACGAGTAAAATGTGCAGGTCCTCTTCTCAGACCTGTGGGGCAAAGCACTGCACGCATCATGCCGGCTAGCAAGCTAGCTAGCTACACGCCACGGCATGTTGATACGATAGTGATGCACAGTCACGAAAGGGGCTACCACGATAGGGGTGGGAATCGCCAGAGACCTCACGATACGATACTATCGCGATACTTGCGTCACGATACGATAGTATCGTGATACTAAATATATCGCGATACGCTGAGTATTGCGATATTAATATTGCGATATTGATTTTTATTTGTTTTGATCGAATTTAATTTAATTACCTTTTTTCAACTGCAAAGTAAAACTTTGTCAACATGTTTTATCTAATAAAATAAAGTTCAGTCTGTTCATCTCACTTCAATAATTTTTATTGCAGAACATGGTATTTTCTCAAGCAGACAGATGTAAACACTCAGGGCTGTCCCCGACTAAGGATTTGGATGGTCAACTATGATAGGCAAAAATGTGCAGTTAGTCGACTATTGGTCGACTAATAAAAAAATTAAAATAAAAAAGTATAATATATTAAAAAAATATATAATAATAATTATTGTAATCATTCCATTTGGGCTGTGGGGGTGCTTAATGTCTGAAGGAGTCGACTGAAGGCTCTTGTCCCCTGCAAAAGCATGCAATTGGTCCACTGATGGATACATCTTGATATTTGTCTAGTCTGTGTGTTCATTAGATAGGTGAAATCCTCTTTCAGTGCCTCTGTGCCTGTTTTCGTAGGCAGTTAGCCTCTGGTATGCGTGCCATTAGCGTTAGCCACGCTTCTAGGACTCTTTTCTTTTGGAAAGAATGATAAAAAAATATATATATATATTTTTATTATTATTATATATTTTTTTTTATTCGACTAAGAGGTTGGCAGTTGACTACGGCTCCTTTCGACCGATTAGTCGACTGATCGACTAATAGGGGTCAGCCCTAAAACACTGTAATCTGTGTTGCATGTACCTGACAAACTGAACTGTTTGTATTACAGTCATATTCCAACTTAACTGAATGCACATGTGTGTGTGTGTGGACTACTGTACTATTACAGGTATTGAAATGAACAATGCAACTCCCTTATACAAAAAAGAAATAAAAATTTATTTTTAAAAATGTTTATGAATAATTAAATATCGATAATTGGCGTCCCTGTATCGATACAGTATCGCCACGCAAAGTATCGCAATACTACTACGTATCGATTTCCCCCCCACCCCTAACGATAGCTAACTAACATTAACGTTACAAGCTCAAACACCTTATAACTACTACTACTGTCATGTCCATAAGTTCCCTGGCAGAATACTTTGTTTGTGAGGACAAAGGTATACAAAGAGGAGAGAACCATTTTAAATCGGGGCATGTTAGGAGTTTCGGGAATGCCGACTAGCAAGCTAGCTAGCTACTAACGTTATAATCTATACACAATATGTACAACGACACAATGATTTACATGAGTATTTACAGTGATTTAATATGCAGCAAAATAACGTTATACGATTTTAATTATAAATACAAATATCGTAACGTGGTTGTGGCTTTTACAAATAGTGGTTAGCTTTAGAGATAAATGGCTATGATCATGGAGCACTAGTGTTGGGTGAAACAGATACTTGCCACAGATTCAGGGTCAGTTATTTTCCCATTGTACGAATTGATAAGCTTATGGAATGTAAGGGAAATCTGATCCTAGGTCTGTGACTGACTACAGGCAGGAGGCAGGCTACGCTGTGGTGACGTCAGTCAGCACCGCCAAAATAGCAGTCTAGTTTCCCAGCGAACGAAAAGATAAACGTTGTTATTTTGCTACCTTTACGATTAATTGCGAATATTTTCATGTTGAGCTATAGATTGTGGATAAATACGCACAGAAAGGTACACCATGCCAACGTTAATGCTTTATTTATCTAAAACGAGCCGATTTAGAAATGGTCAATGGGGAAATACATTGCATTCCACAGAGAGTGGAACAGGAAAAAACTAAAATGACGTAACCACTACACCTCCCTATTGTCTTGCTTTTTATCTTGAAAATTCATGCCAATGATTGAGTTAGTTATTCTATTCATTTCAAACCAACCACTGTTGCTTTTGGTGATGTAAAACACATCACTTTCTGTGTGCCAGATGGAATGTCCTACCAGACACCACTCTTTAAGAGCCAAGAACAACAAATG
Source organism: Notolepis coatsorum (assembly GCF_963971535.1). Lineage (NCBI taxonomy): Eukaryota > Metazoa > Chordata > Actinopteri > Aulopiformes > Paralepididae > Notolepis > Notolepis coatsorum. The sequence goes on along the minus strand of NC_140174.1, from coordinate 59,469,928 downwards.
TAAAAGCATTAATGAACTGGTTATTGGTAGAATCACTATTTTGTTATATCAATTAGCGATAGAGAGTGAACATAGACATTTATCTATATGGAAATGTTCAAGATTATTACCGGTACTTTAATAAAAAATTGTTACATGCAGCAGTATTTAAAAAAGTTAAAGAATATACAATTTTCTATGAAATAGCACCATGACAATTAAAAAATAAGAGAAAAAAACAAATGTCATATCACATTGTAACTTGTACTGGAAAATGAAATACCATTAAGTCGATAAAACTATTGAAATATATTGTTATATGATCACCCATCCCCAATACCAGTAGATCATGTAGAGCATAGGTGTCAAACTCATGGCCCGCAGGCCAAATGTGGCCCGCCACGTCATTTGATGTGGCCCCCCAAGAGCTCTGGTAAAAAAAAAATTATAATTTTTTTTAAACATTAATCTTGGGTTAAAAAATAGCGGCGTTAAAATAATTGTGGGTTAATGCCTTAATAAAGCTTTAACTTTGACAGCCTTAGTTATTACACATTCTTACACATACATGTATGTTGAACATCTGAGGTATTGATGAACAAAGGGAAAAAGCCAAAAGCACTTACTCCTCAGACATTCTTTGACAATTTTACAGCCCAAAATACAAAAAAGATCCAGGCGGAATAGGTAACAAAGGGTTGAAGAAATATTGTCTGAACTGTCAGATGCAAACTGGCTGTGTGACATAACCGAGCATCTCGCTCAATTGAATAAGAAGCTGTAGGGACGCAAACAAGTCCCACCCAAAACTTGACCAATATAGTTGTGAACTGAGACAACCCTTATTTTGTTATTTTTGAGTACAGTTACAGTTGTGTGTTCATGCAGACACATAATAGCAATTTCATTACGAATTGAAAATGGTGGACCCTGATGTAAACAAGTCGAAAGTCTTTCTCTGGTCTGCATCCCCTTAACAATTGTGTATTGAGCTGTACTGTACTGTACCCATTCTGCAATCTGTTAATTAAACTATCTTCCATTAGTTGGATGTATGGCCTCTGCAAGGTTGTGTGCAGCCATTTGTTTTTGTAACATCTGCTACATCTGTCCCACGTGTTCTTTGCAGCTCAGTTGTTAGTTCTGCCCCTCTTGACTGTGACAAAAAGGTTTTGAACAAACTTAATGTCATAGCTTGTATTTGATGATCTTCTTCTTTGTTATTTACTTGAATGGTTTGATCATTGATTAATGGAGTAATATGGGGTTCTGATCAACAAAAATTATTTGTTAAAATAACATAAGCTAACATATATTTTTACATCTATGCAAATGCATATGCAATATGTATAACTTGAATAAGTAATAAATACAGAAACAACATGTTTGACAATATGTAAATGAGTAGCTACATTTATTTTACATTACATTAACATTTATACGGTCTTTGGCCCTTTGAGGGCAACCATAATGCTGATGTGGCCCTCTGTGAAAATGAGTTTGACACCCCTGATGTAGAGAATGCAGCAATGGGGGGATATACCCCTTTGTTTAACAACAAACTGTGATATCATTCCTATGATACTAGACACTTTTCTCACACTTTTGTAGTCATTACTGAATTATCTGTGTGACGACTTGGCAGAATGTTATTTTTTATGCTGACCCCTGAGACCTTTTCAACATATGAAAGACCATGGACATTTATTTTCCATGTAAACCAAAAAGACCTCGTTATAGTGTATATCAGTAATATAGTGTATATCAATAATATAGTAATATAGTGGCTCATATTCTGGATAAAACATGTTTCTCATGATGTTTTCCCCTCTATATCCTTGTCTGTGTTTCTATCTATCTATCTATCTATCTATCTATCTATCTATCTATCTATCTATCTATCTATCTATCTGTCTATCTGTCTATCTGTCTATCTGTCTGTATGTCTGTCTGTCTGTCTGTCTGTCTGTCTGTGTCTGTCCATCTGTCTAGGTGTATCTCTATCTTTTTTGTGGAATTCCAAGGTCATTTTGGAGGAGACTACTCGGGAACAGCCTGGATCCACAGCATGGTCGACTGCACCACCATGCTCTGTGGTAAGAACACAGATTCATAGTAGCAGTAGCAATAGTAGCAGTATTGGTAGAGGTGGCAGTAGTCCTTTTCTCTCTCTCTCTCTCTCTCTCTCTCTCTCTCTCTCTCTCTCTCTCTCTCTCTCTCTCTCTCTCTCTCTTCCTCCTCTTCCCTCCCTCCCGCTCCCTCTATCTTCCTTCTCTATCTGCTCTCTCCAGTTTCATACATATACATCCTCTCTGCCTCCTCTACCCCTCCTTCTGTCTGTCTAACTACCTCTCTCTCTTTCTATCTCTCTCACGCCATATATCTCTCTCTCTCTCTCACACCATATCTCTCTTCCTCTTCCCTCCCTCCCCTCCCTCTATCTTCCTTCTCTATCTGGTCTCTCCAGTTTCATACATATCATTTACATATCCATCCTCTCTGCCCCCTCTACCTCTCCTTCTGTCTGTCTAACTACCTCTCTCTTTCTCTGTCTATCTCTCACACCATATCTCTCTCACACCATATCTCCCTCTCTCTCTCTCGTCAATTCGTCAATTACTGACAGGGATGTCGTTGGTCATTCATCAACACTGACGTCCAGTTAAATCAACACTTTTTACACTTTCTTTTTTTATACAGTTTTCTGCTGTATGTGACGTTTCTTAAGCTTTTCAAGTCAGGAACCCAAATTACCCTTTTTTCTCTCGTTGTGGGACTCAAGCTCATTGGAACATATCACAAAGATATTACTACTGTTGGCATATGGGGGACCCACCTGAAAAAGGACCCATCCTTTAAGAAAGTAGGTACTAAAGGGGAACCTCGGGTGTGTTCCTTTAAGAAAGTAGGTACTAAAGGGGAACCCATCCTTTAAGAAAGTAGGTACTAAAGGGGAACCCATCATTTAAGAAAGTAGGTACTAAAGGGGAACCCATCCTTCTCTCTCTCTCTCTCTCTCTCTCTCTCTCTCTCTCTCTCTCTCTCTCTCTCTCTCTCTCGGAGGTGTGAGTCAGTTTAATGATGGTGTTGTAACTCTCTGTCTCTCATTAACACTGTGGTAACATTCTACTGTAAGTTACTGTAACCTGCAGATATCTTGCTAGGTGCTAGTTTCTCATTAGTTGTGTTTTCACCGCTGTTGTTCCATTTTGCGTGTGTGTGTGTGTGTGTGTGTGTGCGCGCGTGCGTGTGTGTGTCTCTCCTCTAGCACCGCTGGGCAGTCTGATTGGTAACCGGTGGTCGTGTCGCGTAGCAGTGATGATGGGAGGAGTCCTCTCCTCCACAGGACTCATCCTCAGCTCCTTCGCTCCCAGTCTAGAATATCTCTACTTCACTCTGGGCATACTCACAGGTACACACAGGCATCTCACTAGACACATATCACTGTCAGTAGCGGGTCCTTAGCTACTTCACCCCCTTTTTTTTCCTCCTTTTTTTTTTGCTCACACCTGCGCCATGTTTTATGATAATGACTACTACTAGCTTCTCTCTCCATTAGGGTTTGATTTTATTTTATTTGACATTTAAAAAAAAAATACAAGATTCCAGAAAACATGATGCTACAGAGAAAAGTCAAGACTTATTTCCATTGTGGTCCTTGTAGTGCGGTGGCTTAGCACCAGATTTGAGAAGGATGTGGACGCGCCGGACAAAAGCACCACATTTTCCCACGTGTTCCTCATCATCATAGCTTTTATTTTGGGGTAGGGGCCACATCATCATGATGGATTTCAAGATGGCCGCCATGTAAAATCAAGGTTCTGCCCATTAATAAATATCTTGGTCCATAGCGCGCTCAATATTTGAGCGAACACAAAGGTATTGGTATCCCTGTAAACTAGAGAAGCTAAGCTTTCCATTGGTATCATGTTCATTAAGCCCAACTGTTGGGAAGGGGGTTTTAATAGGCAATGATTCAAAATTATGTAAAATCTTCGCCTAGAAAAAACTGCCATGCTCATCTTCCAAAAGGTCCCTTGGCTGTTCACATGAATATATCAGAGTGAACATTGGTTTTATAGGTACCCACAAGCCTCTTCTTTCCAGACATACCCACTTTGTCCAACTTGCATGCTATTTGGAGCAATAATCAAGCAGGTTTGTGCATGTGGTACAAATGTGTCGAACATTCTAACAACTGCCAAAAGTTTGAATGTTGGGTTAGGGTTTGTTGTTAGAATGTTGAACATAGAAGATCAATTTTGGTGTCAAACTATACATTTTCTGGGTCAATAAATGTGTTAATGCTATGAAGAATGTCACCAGATGAATATTTGTACCATTCTAACAACATATTTACATAATTTTTTACTTGTTTAACAGTCAGACATGCATGAATCGAATAGACATTTTATTAGGATCACTCGTTACATTTATTATTAGTATCATAACTCTCATAACTCTGGGTACCGTTCACATTTGAACCGATACGGTACCGGTACCTGTGAATCGATACCGGTACCCAACGGTACCATTTTTCTGTACTTTAGTCTCTAAAAATGTAATCTACCTACCTCAGTCGTAAAAAAAAAATCCAAACTTCAAATAACTACACTTTCGACCGTTTTCGGCTTGCCATTGCCCCGACTGCTTTGTTGTTGAATCAAGTCAAATCCTAGGCAAGCGTATTGTAGAGGAGCCAATAGGTTATTGTATTATATGAATGTTTATGTTTATTTTTATAACCTTACATTGAAACGGCATTAGGAATATTGATTGGATTTAGATAAAGTCATTGAACCGTATTATTTGTCATAGAACCTTCTAGAACATTTGTGATGTCACAGTATGATGTCATAGTCAAACATTCTAGAACATTTGTGATGTCACAGTATGATGTCATAATGGAACATTCTAGAGCATTCGTGATGTCACAGTATGATGTCATAATCAAACATTCTAGAACATTTGTGTATCTATATATTCAACAAATTCTTTTTGGACGACGGTGACATGAGGGGTAGTGGGAAGAAGAAGAAGTCTTCAGTGGAGAAAGAGTCAGAGTCAGTGAAGGGATTGATCGGCGACGGCGACATGAAGGGGAGTGACAACAAGTGGTGGGAATCGTTGAGCCTTGACGAGTATAACTTGGTCTTGGCGAGAGCTCAAAAGGAGCTGCAAGCAAGGAGAGACAGCGATAGGGGTGAGAATAGCCAGGGCAAAGGGAAGGAGTCGGGTTGTGACAGAATGGAGTATAGTGGGGAGGAGAGTGAGAAAGAAGGGTGGGGAAGAAGAGGAGGGTAAGTGAGGGAAAGTGGAGTAAGAGGAAGAAACAGGCGGGGAGGAACGACAGCGATGGGGGCGAGAATAGCAAGGGTAAGGGGTCGGGTGGTGACGATATGGAGAGTAGGGGGGAGGAGAGTGGGGGAGAAGGGTGGACGAAGGAGGAGAAGAAGAGGGAGGTAAGTGAGGGGAAGGGGAGCAAGAGGAAGAAAGTGAGGGACGATAGCTCAAGTGGGTCAGAAGGCGAGGGTGGAGGAAATGATGTTGCAGAAGTGATTCATATAGTGGTTAGGCTTGAGGGGGAGAGGGGAGTGAGGAAAGTAGGTAGGCTCGACTTGCCCAAACTCATTGACGAGCAATTTGGTGAGGTAAAGTACGCGAGAGTTTTGTGGGATGGGAATCTGGCCGTAGGGTGTGGTAGTGAGGAGCAGGTGGAGAGGGCTAGGAAGATGAGGAGCATTGGTGGGGTGGGTATAAGTAAGGTAGCGAGAGTAGGGGAGAAGAGGGAGGGGGGATGTAAGGGGGTGATAGCTGGGGTACCGGTCGAGGATAGCGTAGAGCAGCTGGTGGAAGAGTTAAAGGGGGACGGGCGTAATGGCATAGTTAAGAGTGCAGAAAGGATGAAGAGGGGAGCAGATAGGATAGTGACGGTAGTGATTAAGTTTGAGGGTGGGGTTGTTCCTAGTGAGGTGTTTGTAGGGCGTAGGATGTTTAGGGTTAGGGAATTTGTTCAGAGTCCTCTTAGGTGTTATAGGTGCCAGGAGTTTGGCCATATAGCTATTACGTGTAGGAAGGGGCAGAGGTGTGCTAGGTGTGGCGGGGAACATGACTATGGGGAGTGTGGAGAGGGAGTGAAGCTGAAGTGTTGTAGTTGTGGTGGGGAGCATAGTGTAGCATTTAGGGGGTGTGAGGTGATGAAGAGGGAGGTCGCGGTTCAGAGAGTGAGAAGGGAGGGTAAGTTATCGTATGCTGAGGCGGCTAGCAGGGTAGGACAGGGAAGTCAAGATAGGGTGCAGGGGGTTGGAGAAGGGCACTTGGCAGAGAGGGTAGAGCAGGAGGATAGAGAGAGGGTAAGGGAGGAGAAATTTGGTATTGTGGCCTTCGTGGCAGGGGTAGTTAATCGTATGGCATAGGCTAAGGGTAGAACAGATAGGGTAAAGATGATTGTTAGGATAGCGGTTCAACATTTGGGAATGGAAGGTCTGAAATTGGAGGAGGTGGTCAGGGAATTGGATGAGGGGGTTGTGAGGGACCAAGCAGTCCAGGATAAGATTGCAGGGGGCAAGGAGGGTCTCGCAGAGGGGGGCTCAGACAGGAAGTAGCAGCATTAGCTGCACTCAAATGGACAATGTAGGGGATGACGGATTCCAGTAGACTGCGGGAAAAGAAGAAGAAGAAGAGCTCATCAAAAGAACTGCGGAGGGCAGTAATACGCCACGATGCGTCTACACTGCCGGAAATTCAAAAGAAGAAGAAGAAGAGCTCATTGTGCATCTTGAAACAGTGCTGAGCAGTACTGAACAGATAGACTAAACAACATAGATTGAAGCCTGCATTTCTAAACCAGGGTGCCTTGCCTACCATTTTGCTGTTTATTTACGGCTTTCAGGTGAGGAGGAATTTTCATGTGTCGAGTCGGCTGTGATTTTGGAGACTCGGAAAAGTTTTCTTACCTTGTAGTAGTGACGTGAATATTTAGGAAAATAGCTTTAGGATCACTTCTGTAAAGAGAGACTGCTGTGGAAGAGAAATAAACCATTTGGATATCTTTGTTTTACACCGGAGCGGCTGTGGACCTTATTTTTCTTTATCAACGAACGTACTACTCACGAGTAAGCAACTTTAACCAGTAGAGTGGAACATCGGCCCTGATACGTATATTGTGCGTGTGAACGTTGACATGAAAAGAAAAAAGGTTGCGTTTCGGTAAGTACTTTTAAAAGTAAAGAATTCGGTACCCATCCCTACTAAGCAATGACGTTATAGTTTAAAGCTAAACTATACGTTTTTCTCTCTTGTTAGAAGAGGGATAACTTCTTCAGTTAGATTTGATTTGATCTTTATTTATCTCGAACATTTTCAACCATAAACACATATTTGTAATAACAAAAACTAAATAAAAATGAAATAAAATACAAATACATTTAAATATATCTTCCTATGGAGGGAATAATCAACATAGCTCAAGACAAATGGTTTTGTTCGAGAAGGGACAGAAAGAAGCAAAATCATATTAATATGTAATAAGTTATCTATCAATACATAGTTAACTAACGGAATAGATAGTTAACTAATCAAAGTATCAGAATGTTTATAAAAATTCCTGCGGCCTGCAGGCCATCCTCTCCTCAGTCACGACTCACGAGAGCACTCGCAAATTATGCTGCATGCATGCATATCATTGTCAAACGGTGCACGTCTCGAGTCGTGCCATTGTCGGTCGCTTGGTTGACAGTGGCACGCACGAGACCACTGCACAAGACCTGCGAAAATATCTGAATGTTTCATAAAAATTCCCGCGGTGGCCATACTCTCAGTGCACGTCTCATGACAGCTGTCGGTGGCTATACCGGTCATCAACACCGTAATGACCAAACGACCAGGATATTCTTCATAGCATTAACACATTTATTGACCCAGAAAATTTGTAGTTTGACATAGGGGTGGACGGTATAAACGGTATACGGTATGAATTTGCGCTACGGTATGGATTTTGACTATACCTTGTAACCGGTAGAGCAGCTCTAAAATAGCAATGACGTCATGTAACCACAGCCAGGGCGCGACTATTTCACTCGTATTTGCCCCTAAAAATAGATAGAATTAGTCATAATAGATGTGCGAACTGGAAAAAGTTATTTAGGAGCACAGAGGCTTCACGCGCAATTGTCATTTCATAATACACAGAAGCAAACTAGCTCTTCCACCCTGCGTTTGAAGGCTGTCTGACAACTTCTCTCGCAAGTCGTGCAGTTTCTATGTGTAATGTAAACTCTGCGACGAGTCCAATGGTTTAACATGCTTTGCATCCTCGCCATTCTGGAATGCCCACGTCGCGCTAAAACCTTATGTAATGTTAACTGTCGATGTACTAGCCTCAGCAAGCTAAGGTTAGCTGGCTCCACTATAGCAGCCTGTCGATGTACTAGCCTCAGCAAGCTAACGTTAGCTGGCTCCACTAGCAGTCTGTCGATGTACTAGCCTCAGCAAGCTAACGTTAGCTCCACTCTAGCAGCCTCCTCCCTCCCTCTCTCTCTCTCTCTCTCTCTCTCTCTCTGCTAACAATCCTGATTCGATTCTTGAACCTATTTAATTAAAAAGGAAGATATTGATGACGTGGCCCCTACCCCAAAATGAAAGCTATGGTGATGGAGACACGTGGAAAAAATGTTGTGCTTTTGTCCGGCGCGTCCAAATTTTTTTGCTAAGCCACCGCACTATTGGTCTCAGACAGACAAGCAATACAAAACATGACTACAAATAACAATTTGACAAACTACATAGACATGTACATTTTAAGTGCTGTACAAACGTAGCCACAGACAACAGACAACTAGAAAAGTATCGCAATACCCAGCTGTTAAAAACGGTCCAATACTCCATTCTATTAGTATTGATACTTTTAGAATAATAGCGTAGTGGGCGTGTCAGTTGAACACACCAAGTTATTTTCCACATTGTCTGTTCGTGATTCTGCCTAAAGCCAGGACTCGACAGTGTTTCACTCCATTAGCGACTGAAATAGATGTGTGTGAAAAATGATTGTGGTATCGCTATAGAACTGGTACCGTGACAACACTACTCCCCCATTCCCGTCTCATCATAATAATGCCTGCACTTTCCCTCTCTTGCTCTCTTTACCATCTCTCTCCTCCGCCTCCCTCCCCAGGGCTAGGCTTTGCTCTCTGCTACACTCCAGCCATAGCCATTGTGGGCCAGTATTTCAGGCGGAGGAAGGCGCTGGCGTACGGCGTCGCCATGTCGGGCAGCGGGATCGGCACCTTCGTGCTGGCGCCCGCTGTGCAGCTGCTGATAGACCGCTACTCCTGGAGCGGCGCCCTGCTGGTACTGGGCGGTTTCGTGGCCAATCTGTGCGTCTGTGGCGCCCTGCTTCGGCCAATCACGCTGAGGGAAGAAGCGGAGGGGGAGGGGCATCTCGGTGAGTAGAGAGGAGAGAAGGTTAAAGGAGGGGAGAGGAAAGGAGAGAGGGAAGGTTAAAGGAGAGAGGAGGAGAGGAGAGGAAAGGAGAGAGGAGGAGGGGAGAGGAAAGGAGCGAGGTGGAGGGGAGAGGAAAGGAGAGAAGGTTAAAGGAGGAGAGGAGGAGGGGAGAGGAAAGGAGAGAGGGAAGAGGGGCGATCAGAGGATAGCGGAATACAGGAGAACGAGTTAAAGAAGAATAGAGTCAGACAGAGTAGAATGAAGTAGATCAGAACAGAGTAGAGTTTAACACAATAAATCTCTGTGGGGCAGTCATTTACTATACATTATACTTATTGTACCGCTGGTGTCCAGAAAAAAACATTGCATTTCCAAGCCACTAAAATAACACATTACAGTTAGTTAGTTAATGAATAAAATAAAACGAAAACCCTGTTTTTTTTTATCTCGTTTTAATCTCGCATTTATCATCTCCATCACTTAAAACCAGGCAATGGTGCGGCAGTGACGGACGCGGAAATCGGGGTGAAACTCAACAAACAATCCGAGGACGCTTTAACACCACCACCATCATCATCACCATCACCACCGTCATCAGCGTCGCCTCAACCTCTGCTGTTGCCCACCACCATCGCCAAAAACCCTGCCTCTTTGTGCTGTCAACCAATGAGGAACCGGCGTTTTAGTTCCTTCTTCTTGTCCAGCCAGGAGTACAGGTTTCTGTTGTTGCCTGACTTCCTGCTGCTGGCGGTGTCCTTCGTGTTCCTGGCCAGTGGGTGCAGTCTTCCCTTTGTCTACCTGGTGTCGTACGCCCTGAGTGCCGGGGTCGACCACCACCAGGCAGCCTTTCTCATGTCCATACTCGGCGTGATAGGCATCGTAGGGAACATCACCTTCGGATGGCTCACTGACAGACGGTAAGTGTGTGTGTGTGTGTGTGTGTGTGTGTGTGTGCGTGCGTGCGTGCGTGTGTGCGTGCGTGTGTGTGTGCATGCGCGCGCGTGTGTGTGTGTTTCTTCATGTGTGTGTATAATTGTGTGTCAATAATTTAAATTTGTGTTAAATTATGTGTGGTCCAAATGTACTAAAAAATTTACAAAACATGGGAAAACCTTTGAGGACCATTTTCCAGACTTCTTTAGAAAAGGATTTGAGATTAGAGTTAGGATAAGGGTCGGGTTCAGGCAGGGGTAAGGTTGGTATTAGGGTTAGGTAAGGGTAGGGATGGGAATCGAAAACCGGTTCCCGTTGGGAGCCGGTTCCTAATTGTCCAATTCCTGGAATCGCATGCCTCTGTGACTATCGATTCCTTTTAACGCTGCCATGTTTTCCCGACCGTTGCGCATTTATGGGGGGACAGCACCCCCTAATAGGGGAAAAAAATACTTGAATAGATATCACTATGAAACTTTCACAGTTTGTTATGTACATATAAACTAAGAAAAAATATATTACAAGTTTTCTGAATTTTATGTTTATATATGCAAATGAGGCACTTCCACCATTAAATATGCACATATTATTTGCATGTATCGCCAAGACTCAGATCACCAAAATGGATAATGCCAGATAAAAAAACTTGGTTTCATTTTGTTGATACATTCAAAACGAAACTTTTTATAGAAAGACTTTGTGGCTATGTCCTCTTATCAGCCCATACATCAGGAAATACTGTATACTGTCATAAAAAAATTATTTTTTTGCCTAGTTTTGGTATCAAATGTACTATAAACCTGGCTATGAATGATATATATCAACAAAACTTTCTATAGAAAGAAGCATAATATGGATGGGAAGAAATGTGGAAAGTTTGGTGTGTGTAGGTACTAGGGAAATGGAGTTCCAACTCTTTGTGTGTAAGTAAAATGAAAAAAAAACGAGTTTTTCCAGAAAACAACCTCAAAGTTTTGTATTGTAAAATGCCATAAATATTTTTTTTGAAACAGCTATTTACAAACACAACACCCAATCAAACCATTAGTAATAGACAACCTAAACACATGCCTGATAACTGAATAATAATAATATGATGTTATTGAACTGAACAGAACTACACACAGGCTACAAACTGTGTAGTAGTGTAGTACCCCCTAATAGGCAAATATATTATATATTGCAAGTTTCCTGAATTTTATGTTTATATGTGCAAATTAGGCACTTTAAAAAAATATATGTGCACATTTATGGATGCAATCAGGCAAAATGAAGTCAAATAAACAACTAAATGTGTGTTATTGACATTTTATTGTCACTAGTTTCATAGAAGACATGTTTAGGAAGCAAAATATAACAAAGTCTCAATATCATTGAAAAAAAGGAAAAAGGCAATTTTGGGGGTGCTGTCTCGCCTTAAAAACAATAAAGTTAGCGTTAGCATGCAGCCATAGAGCAGACTATTTGATTCCTTAAGGGCTTGAAATTGCCTGGGTTTTGGTCATTATGCTCCCGAAATGATCCCACTGTTTGACTGCTTCTATGTGCAGTGAAAACTACTATGCTTTGCAACCTAGTCATTAATTTAATTCGGGGTAAACTAGCGTTAGCTTCGCGTTAGCCGCGGAGCTAACGCTAGCTATAACCTTGCTCCATACACGCTGCTCCGCGTATACACAAACACACACACAGAGAGAGAGAGAGAGAGAGAGAGAGAGAGAGAGAGAGAGAGAGAGACTAGAAGAGGGTGGGGGGCTAGCGGGGGAGGAGCCGTGTGTGTGTGTGTGTGTGTGCGCGCTGGTCTTCTCAAAGACAGAGGAATAACGACCAGTTGAATGCAACTACAGTTCAATAGATTAAATTAGTTTAAGGTATTGAACTGTAGCGGCTAGGTGGCGCAGTGGGCAAGGCGCTCGCCACCAACGCAGGAGATGCTGGGTTCGAGCCCAGCTCTCGGCATTGCTACCAGCTTGGCTGGTCGTTCATACTAATACAATTGGCAGTATTAGGGGGTGGGAAGCTGGTGGGTGGGGATCGGACGTTGTGGACAGCGACTCCTACAGGTCGGTTGGTGCGCCTGCGCAGTAGAATCAGGAAGCGACGAGGGCGGCGTGTCCCTCCCACGCAGACCCTCGCCGCTGAGAGATCGCACTGTGCAGGTGAAAAGATGCGACGGCTGCCTCCTCGAGTACCGGAGGGGACACGTGATGCAAGGCTTCATCCACATTGCAGCCGGCTTGTGGGAGGCATGGCCTAACAACGTTCGAGACAGGGGAGAGTAGAATTGGACAATGCAAAATTGGGTCGGGAGAAAAATAGAAAAAATTGGCAGAAAAAAGTTGATAAAAAATTAAATATATTGAACTGTAGTTACATTGAACAGGTCGCTATTCAATAGATTAAATTAGTTTAAGAATACAAAAATTCAAAAAAATAAATAAATTAGTTTAAGAGAATCTCAAATACATTATTTTATAGAAGTGTATAGTTAAACTTTTAATTTTTTTTTACAGTTTTTGTATTTTTCTGACAATAAATGACAATCAGAAATGTCAAGTTGCCTGTTGTTATTTCTCTAACCAGCTTAGTTCTGTTGCATTTCCAATTTATTTATTTTAATTATTAATTATCAGGAATCGATAAAGAATCGGACCGATAAGCAGAATCGACAATGGAATCGGATCGATAAAATCTTATCAATTCCCATCCCTAGGTAAGGGTCAGGTAAGGGTTGGTACTGCACACCCTGAGCACTGATCAAACACCACCAAGCAGCTTTTCCCTTATTGATATATTGGCATTGTGTGAATCATCACCTTTGGATACTCCCTGACACACAACAAGTGGTTAGGCCTTTTGCAGCATGGGGGTTGGGATTTTGAGAAGTGAGTGAGGGAGTGACGGAGGGAATGAGTGAGGGATGGAGGGAGTGACGGAGGGAATGAGTGAGGGATGGAGGGAGTGACGGAGGGAATGAGTGAGGGATGGAGGGAATGAGTGAGGGAAGGAAGGGATTGCCTACTTATTTTCAGTGAGAGAAAGAGGGATAAGTAAATAAATAAATGTCATGACGATGCAAAAGGTTCTTGAACCAGCTCAGAACCCAATTGAGAAAAGTATTATTCTAAACATTCTGTGGGTCCACAAAATGAAGCAGCTCCAGACTCTATACCTGATGACATGAAAGTACACCTGCCTTCTCTGGTAGCTCACACATATTGACTGAAGTCTCCTGGGCCATGGAAATAACAGTTTGATTCTTAATTTGGGTGGTGTTCCCCTTGAAGATTTTTTTTTTGTTCTATTCATAATTATTTTTATTTTCAAAACTGATTGCACTGCACATTGTTTTGTTGTTCTATTTTGTTGTACACTCAGCAGTTCTGTAAATGAGGTAGCCTCACCTCAGAGCTCACCTGAGTATAAATAAAGGTTTAAAATCAAATCAAACCTTGATGACATCCTACTCATATACCTGCAAACCACCATAGTGTGTCTGACGTTGTCCTATTGATTGTAAAAACATCAATATTTTGAAGTCAGATCATTGAAAATCTATTTATGTCAATAGGAAAATCAACCATATTTTCTCTCAGTTCTTGTGAAGTTGCCTTTATGTACATGCAGGGTTTTCACAGGATACCGATGATAATATGTCAACCCAGGCTTTAAGGCTGACTAGGATCAGAAACAAGGACACTGATAAAGGACATATAAACAAGCTGTAGTCCTCTTGACCTGAGGGGAGCAGATAGACCTGACACACATAAACAAGCTGTAGTCCTCTTGACCTGATGTCAGCAGATAGACCTGACACACATAAACAAGCTGTAGTCCTCTTGGCCTGAGGGGAGCAGATAGACCTGACACACATAAACCATTGACCTCATTTTGACCTCTGACAAGTCCATGATCTCCAATAAAGGGGTGATAGCATGCGGGTTAAGTGATCATTATATGATTTTCTGTACCCGCAAAAAGCTAAAACAAAAGGCCGGCTGTCACAAAACAGTCACATCTAGGGATCTCAAAACCTACTCTAGAGAGGCCTTTAACTAAGAACTGGAGAGCATGGACTGGTCAGATGAACTCAGTGGTACACAGGTTGAAGAAACATGGCTTCGATTCAAAACCAAATTCACAACAATACTCAACAACATGGCACCCCTAAGAACCACCAGGGTTAAAAATCGCGCTGAGCCATGGATGCACACTGAAATACTGGCCGCTATGAAAACCAGAGACAAAAAATGCTCTGAACTTCATAAAAGTCAGACAAAGCTTTCCAAAAGCTCAAACAGTGAACTCCAAGCCCACGTGGTTGAACAAAAAATTCAAAGAAACAGACTAAGAAATGACGTAAACACCATGATCAAAACCGCAAAAAAATATTATCAATGACAAAACTGAGGAAAACAAAAACAAACCACGTGAACTTTGGAAATTACTCAATAATCAACTAGGCTGCAGTAAAAAACTTAAAACCAGATTCTCAAACATAAACATAAAGACGGACAACACGCTCATCACAGACAAGCTGGATGTAGCCAATTACTTAAACATCTTCTTCACAAACATAGCCACAACACTGGTAAACAAACTACCCTCCCACTCAGGGCATTATGGGGTAGAACACATAGTAGCCTACTACAAAGACCTAGGGGTCCGCAAAGACGACTTCAAACTAGAAATGGTAACAACCGATGAGGTACTCAAAAAACTGAGCGCCCTCCAACTTAACAAGGCCACTGGCCATGACAATATCCCCTCCAAATTCCTCAGAGACTCAGCAGCCGCCATCACCCCAGTCATCACACACATAATAAACCTCTCCATAAAACAGGGACACGTCCCCAAGGACTTCAAAATTGCGAGAGTGACCCCTCTGCACAAAAAGGGCCGCAAATTCACTCCATTCTGATTGGCAAGCTAAAAGCAATTGGTTTTGATAGTTATTTTTTTTGATCCACTTTTTCTCCCATTTTTTCTATATTTTCTCCCATCCCAATTTCGTATCATCCAATTCAACCCTCCCCTGTCACGAACGCTGTTTCTTGCCTCCCACAAGCCGGCTGCAATGTGGACTAAGTCATACATAGCACAAGTCCCCTCCGGTACTTGAGGTAACAGCAGTCGCATCTTTTCACCTGCGCAGCTCGATCTCTTAGTGTCGAGGAGTAACGCGTGGGAGGCTCACGCTGCCCCCGACACTTCCTGATTCTACTGCGCAGGCGCACCAACCGACTTGTAGGAGTCGCTTGTTCACAACGTTCGATCCCCACCCTTCAGTTTTTCCCTCCCCGTAATACGGCCAATGTGTATTACTGCGGACGACCAGCCAAACTGAAAAACAATGTGGAGAGCTGGATTCGAACACGCGAATTGGTTTTGATAGTTTATCAGTGAGCTGGATGCAATCCTACCTGGAGGGGAGAGAACAGATGGTGGAGGTAAACGGTACTCTACCCCCCCCCCCCCCCCTCACAGTGAGCTGTGGTGTTCCACAAGGAAGGATACTAGCTACTAGGTTCCTGTTCCTAATTTATGCAAATGACATGTCGTCAGCTTGTGACTGCAACTTGTTCCTGTTTGCGGACGACTCAGCCCTGCTGGTCTCTGACAAGAACAAGTTGCAGGTTGAAAAAACCCTCAGCTCGGAACTAGGCAAAATCGGCATATGGCTCGCTGATAACAAACTATCATTACACATGGGCAAAACAGAGTCCATTCTCTTCGGTTCAAATAACAAACTCAGCAAGACCGACGGCTTCTCAGTTACAGTGGGTGACAATATTGTCACAAGGAAAGATGAAATTACCTACCTGGGTTCCATCCTAGAGGCAAATCTTTCCTGTGACAAAATGGCATCCAATGTAATAAAAAAAGTCAACCAACGAACTAGATTCTTGTACCGGATCTCCTCTCTGGTAAACAAGAATACCCTGAAGACTCTGGCAGGAGCACTCATTCAAGGGTACTACGACTATGCTTGCACCTCATGGTACCAAAGCACCTCAAAGGCGCTAAAAACAAGATTACAAACATCACAAAACAAACTGGTCAGACTTCTACTTGACCTTACCCCTAGAACCCACCTCACCCCTGCCCACTTTGACAACCTAGGATGGCTTAGAGTAGACGACAGAGTACAGCAACTTGCAATGGGCCTGGTCTACAAGATACACTATACGACTAAGGTACCCATGTACATGTCAAAATACTTCCCAAAGGTCAGTGAACACCACGACCACAACACCAGAGGAAGCTCAACAAATCATGTTAAACCCAGATTCGGCTCAAACAAGGGACTAAACACGTTTCGCAATTATGCCACATCAATGTGGAACGCCCTACCCAAAGCTGTAAAGGAATGTGAATCCCTACGCACATTCAAAACCGCTCTTAAAGAGTACCTACGGGAGGCTGCAATTCTAAACTGGCCACCGTAAATGTCCAAACCCCCCCACCCCCTCCTAATAGACAGTCTTCTCCCCACCGCATGTATATATTCTCTCCCCGCCGTATGTATATTTCTCTCCCACCCACCCACCCCCTCCTAATGTACAGTCCCCTCCCCATCATATGTATATACTCTGTCAGGATCTATGGGTAACATTTACATTTACATTTAGCTGACGCTTTTATCCAAAGCGACTTACAAGTTCTGTACGACAGGTCATCAGGAAGGGTAGAACTCTATCAGCTGAGTAACAATATTCATCAAAGTGTTGCGTGTTACAGTGTAGGTTAGTTTATTAGGACAAGTGCATGACAGTAAGGTTAGTTAGGGTTAGATTTTTTTATTTTTTATTTAATTTTTTATTATTATTTCAGATAATGGTTGAAGAAGTGTGTCTTTAGTCGACGGCGAAAGATTGGACGGGTTTCGGCTACGCGTCCTAACTACGCTAACTGCGTGTATGCCTTCTACAACGCTGTTCCGTTGCCGTTTTGCGCTCTGATTGGCCGCTGAAGCACGCCCCCCGAGTGACGCGCGAACAGCCCGCAGCACTGCCCTGCAGCCTTCACCGAGCTCTAGTTCTAACCAACTGTGAAAAGCCCCAACTTGAAACATGGAGTGGAGCGCGATGGAGATCAACCCCGAGGTTGGAAAATCACTTAGATTTCGTAAATATTTACCCGTTTCTCATACGGTTAACGATTCAGTAAACGGAACAGCGTTGTAGAAGGCATACACGCGTCCTAACTGGGGTGGGTAGTTCATTCCACCATTGTGGGGCAAGGACTGAGAATAGGCGGCTTCTCTTTGATGACCCTCCCGGAGCTTGGATAGGAGTACTGTAGGTCTGAGGCGGCCAGAAGATGCAGAGCGTAGGGGTCTTGAGGTAACAGTACTGTAGGGGTCTTGAGGTACAGTACTGTAAAATGTATATATATTTGAATATCGTATATGTCACAAATGTAACAGTACTAAATACCTGTATGTCATGTATGTCCCTATGCCATAAATGTCATGTACCGTACTTTTCGGACTATAAGCCGCGGCTTTTTCCCCCATTTTTCGACCCTGCGGCTTATATAACGGTGCGGCTTATATGTGGACGAAACCCGAAAATCGAAATATTGCTTTTTTTACTGCAGTGAAATGTTATTTATCTGTTTCCTTATTTGCTAAACTTAATACAAATGAGTTAATTCTTGTTATTTGTCCGACAGTATTGTGTCCCAATGGGAGTCATTCTCTGTAGAGGTGGGAACTTAAAGCTCAATATAAGAACGGCCATGCACCACCACCCACAGAATCGAGAAAGAGCAATCAATCTGTCAATCCTTTCCGTGTCCGGGCCGGGTGAAGTTTCCTGTGTTGACTCAAATTAAGCCGCAGTCTCCACTCCTTACATATATGGTAATTAAACATTAAAACACATGCAGCTTATAGTCCAGTGCGGCTTATATATGTACACATCATTCAATTTAGCTGCTGCGGCTTATAGTCAGGTGCGGCTTATAGTGCGAAAAGTACGGTATGTCATAAATGTCACTATGAATTGAAAATGGGGGATCCTGATGTAAACAAGACAAACGTCTTTCTCTGGTCTGCATCCCCTTAACAATTGTGTGTATTGAGCCGTACTGTATTGTACCCATTCTGCAATCTGTTAAATAAAGTTTTCATTCATTCATTCATTCATTCATTCATTCATTCATTCATTCATTCATTCATTCATTCATTCATTCATTCAAACAAGCTGTAGTCCTCTTGACCTGAGGGGAGCAGATAGACCTGACACACATAAACAAGCTGTAGTCCTCTTGACCTGAGGGGAGCAGATAGACCTGACACACATAAACAAGCTGTAGTCCTCTTGACCTGAGGGGAGCAGATAGACCTGACACACATAAACAAGCTGTAGTCCTCTTGACCTGAGGGGAGCAGATAGACCTGACACACATAAACAAGCTGTAGTCCTCTTGACCTGAGGGGAGCAGATAGACCTGACACACATAAACAAGCTGTAGTCCTCTTGACCTGAGGGGAGCAGATAGACCTGACACACATAAACAAGCTGTAGTCCTCCTGACCTGAGGTCAGCAGATAGACCTGACACACATAAACAAGCTGTAGTCCTCTTGACCTGAGGGATGTTTATAAAGCTGACAGACAGAAGTAGCTGTAGGACTGTTGTACTGATCTCATCTATGGATGATTGCTTTATCTCTCAAACAAAGAACCAAACCAAACCAAACCAAAATGCAAACAAGAGTTTGTCTCTTGTTTATTAGTTTCCGTGTTGACCTCCTTCCCTGGTAAACAAAGCAGGCTGTATATATTGGTGACACGTGTCTAGCCAGTGTTTACTGTTTGGACACTGACTAAAAGCATTTAATCTGGAAAATAGATAAAAGCATGTCAATATTGCAAAGTAATAAAAGTCAGGTATTGTGCTGTTGAGAGCGCTGGTAAATTCATTATCTATGTTTTTTATGACTAAATTGATCTCTCTTTTTCTCCTTATCTCGCCCCTTGCTTCCTCTCTTTCTCCCTCTCTTTCTCTCTCCCTCCCTCTTTCTCTCGCTCTCCCTCTTTCTCTTGCCCTCCTCTCTTTCTCTCTCTCCCTCTTTCTCCCTCTTTCTCTTGCCCTCCTCTCTTTCTCTCTCTCCCTCTTTCTCCCTCTCCCTCTCTCGCTGTCTCTCTTTCTATGTATCTCTGTCTGTGTCTCTCTCTGTCCCTATATCTCTCTGTCTCTCTCTCTCTGTCTCTGTCTCTCTCTCTCTGTCCCTCTATCTCTCTGTCTCTTTTTCTCTGTCTGTCTGTCTGTCTCTCTCCCTCTCTCTCTCCAGGTGTCTGAAGCCCTACCGTACTGCCTGCTATGCGTTCGCTGTGGGTATGGAGGGTCTGTGTTGTCTGTTCATCCCTCTACTCCGCTCCTTCCCTCTGCTGGTGCCGTTCTCCATCCTGTATGGCTACTTTGACGGCGCCTACGTGGCTCTGATCCCTGTGGTGACGTCGGACGTGGTCGGGACACCCTTCCTGTCCTCGGCGCTGGGCGTGGTCTATTTCCTCCACGCCATACCCTACCTCATCAGCCCGCCTATCGGAGGTCAGTGAAGGGGGGCGCTCAGTGTGTGTAACTTCTCCAATCCATCAGATGGATTGGAGAAGTTAAAAGAGACAGTGTGCATGAGAGAGATAGTAAGGTGTGTGTGTGTGTGTGTGTGTGTGTGTGTGTGTGTGTGTGTGTGTGTGTGTGTGTGTGTGTGTGTGTGTGTGTGTGTGTGTGTGACTGTGTGTGTGACTGTGTGTGTGACTGTGTGTGTGACTGTGTGTGTGTGACTGTGTGCATGTAGGCCTGTCCCCGACTAAGGGTTTGTATAGTCGACTTTGATTGGCCAAAATGTGCCGATAGTCGATGGATAGTGCATGCAAGAAATATATAAAAATAAAACATTATAAAAAAATGTGGGCTGTGGGCGGTGCTTAATGTCTGAAGGAGTCAACTGAAGGCTTCTTGTCCTCTGCGAAACCATGCAATTGGTCCACTGATGGATACATCTTGATATTTGTCTGGTGTGTTCATTAGACGGGTGAAATCCTCTTTCAGTGCCTCTGTCCGTTTTCTTAGGCAGTTGGGCCTCGCTGGTATACGCGTCATTAGCGTTAGCCACGCTTCTAGGCCTCTTTGATTTTGGAAAGAATGAAAAAGAATATATATATATACTTTTTTTATATTTTGCATTAGACTAAGAGGTTGGCTCCTTTCGATCGATTAGTCGACTATTCGACGGTCAGCCCTAGTGTGCATGAGAGAGATAGTAAGGTGTGTGTGTGCGTAAATGTTGTTACATCATCATTTGCACCATGGCAGCAGCTGCACCAGCATGCTAGTCTAGGCTGGACCAGATAGTAATGGCTCACTGCTGCCGACCTCTCACCCAAATTTATACAACTCAAGGCCACATCATATGCAGGTGTAAAAGATTTTCAAATGGTGAATGTTTTAGAAGGAAACTCAATATACCAGTATTTCTTCCTCTTGTTAAAGTCCTCGATCCAAATTGAGTACATTTAATTTAATTAAATTTTTTAAAGATTATGTTTTTGGTAGATTTTTATTGGCTTTATTGGACAAGTCCGGCAGAGAGGAAGAACGGGAGGACATTATGGGGGAAGACATGCGGCCGAGTCGAACCCGGGACGGCCGCGTTGCACCACAGTGCGTTACGTGGTGCGCCACCCTGGCGCCCCACATTTTATTTAATTAAAACACACTAGTATCTTTGTCTGGACCGTTCAGAAAGTTCCGCGGGCCTAACTTGTGTCCTGAGCCGTAGCTTAAGAACCGTCAGCCTTTGACATCTCAACTAACCTTGTGCAATTCTGACTGGACAACCGGCTGACAATGGTTGAGTTATTACTAATCTGTTGTCACAGAGAGTAATGCACTCATTCGTCAATTACTGACAGGGATGTCGTTGGTCATTCATCAACACTGACGTCCAGTTAAATCAACAAATCTTTATTTTTTGAACAATTCTTTTTTATTTTCAATTGAATCATCATTTGCACCATGGCAGCAGCTGCACCAGCATGCTAATCAACACTTTTTTATACTTTATTTTTGTATACAGTTTTCTGCTGTACGTGACGTTTCTTAAGCTTTTCAAGTCAGGAACCCAAATTACCCTTTTTTTTTCTCGTTGTGGGACTCAAGCTCATTGGAACATATCACAAAGATATTACTACTGTTGGCATATGGGGGACCCACCTGAAAAAGGACCCATCCTTTAAGGAAGTAGGTACTAAAGGGGAACCTCGGGTGTGTTCCTTTAAGAAAGTAGGTACTAAAGGGGAACCCATAATTTAAGAAAGTAGGTACTAAAACCCATCCTTTTCTCTCTCTCTCTCTCTCTTTCTCTCTCTCTCTCTCTCTCTCTCTCCCTCCCTTCAGGTTGGTTGGTGGACACAACAGGAAGTTACACTGCAACGTTCTTCCTCAGTGGTGCCGCCCTCATATCCAGCTCAATGGTCCTCTGCATAGTTGGTGGGATACGTCGCTGTCGCCGCCGGACACCATCACGCCCGTCCACGCCCATCGTCAAGGACGCCAAACATGAGCCCCTCCCACTCAGCCTGGCCCACCAATCAGACCGCTACATTGCTTTCAACAGTGAGGCCAAGCCAGCCGTCAGTCAAATAATTGCCTCGTAGTATTGGGTGAAATGAACAGTTTTATCGTTGAAATACCAAAGTATTATGAAGGGACAGTGATAAGTGGATATTTATTATTGACCAAGCAGGCCATGAATCAAATAAGTGTCATGGTGCTGGACATGGTGAACATGTTTAGTTTGGAAATACAGTACCAAAGTGTGTTGAGGAACAGAAATAAAACATTTGTAGTGATTGTAAATGACAAAGGTCATAGCTGAATGTTTTACATGGAATCACTTTCGTCCATGCTGTTTAAACAGCAACTAATGATAAGCGGAGAGTTTCGCCTTCAAAGCTTCTCCATGGATTTCAGTGCTGCACTCTGAAACAGTAGGATGGATTATGTTGACTTGTGACGGGTGGCAACAAGGAATTCTTATGAAATCACCGTTATCCTCTCAAGCTCAGTGAGCCAACGTGCCTAATATCAAACCACATGTGACTTTTGGTGTCTCATGCAACATGGACCGCGGCACGGTTGATTCAGCCATAGAGTTCATTATGTAATCTATGATGGTTGGAATTCAAACCCACAAAAATCACCATTTTCAAGTCAGTAGCAACAAATCAAGTGTGATATTTTAGTTTTTAAGCAACATAATGGACTACTGTGCGTGATGACGTTCTCAATATGGTTGGTTTTGGTCGGCCTGTGAGAGGTGGGAATTGAACCCATCAATGAGCTGAACAGGTACTTCGACCTTCTGCTAAAATGCATTGCAAGGAAAGACTCCCACGTCACACGAATGAGTCCCTTTTTGCCTTAACCTTCTGGAACTATTTCCTGTTGCTAGGCAACACCTGGTGCTTCTCGAACACTCTTTTGGAACTCTTTGATCCTGCCTTTGATTTCATTAACACAACTCCTTTTAGCACACGGCTCTGGAGAGCCTTTCACCTTCAGGGATACAACAACAGAACAATGCCAATCAAATGTTTTATTATTATATTGTTTTGTTTTAATTTACTCTTGTATTGACTACAAGTATACAGGGTTGAAAACAGTAGTGTAATGAGAGTATAGGAGAAAGGTATAAACTCAAAGGTAATTATACTTATGTGTGGCTGTGCTCTGTATTGTTTTGGTCAAACGTATATTCTCCATCACAGCAAGAAAAATAATGTGAAGAGAAAAAAAGTACAATTTTGTGTATGTTCTCCATAAGCATGTATTGGGCCTATTATTTACTATTAAAACGGACTGCTGGCTGGTTGTGTTGTAGTACCTCTCACTGCCAGAAGAGGGCAGATAAGAGCCATATATTATACAGTACTGTATTAAATTGAATGGCCTGTTGAATTAATATCCCAGTGCTAAGATCCTTTTAATTCAGGGTTATCCAAAACTGGGTTCCACAAGACATTGTGTTTGGCTCTCGAGAAAGTGTTTTTGGTCCTCCAAATGATGACACTGGATGAGAAGATATTGTCTGGTGTATTGTGATGCATCAATTATATCTGAGGAGGCGTTATTTGCAAAAACTTGATTCACTTTTTTTTTTTATTATTATTATTCATGTTGGAGATACTGTTAGAAAGCTGAATAAAAGCTGAATTTATATTAAAATGGTTGTCCAAACCACATAAAGGGATGAGAAATAACATGAAAGACCGTACAATATAATGTCTCAAATGTTTGTTGTATTTCCAGTTTAGTTTAGATTGTTCTAGCCTGTATACCAATTAGTTCAGATACAAAACACCAGCAAGAAACATAATAAGACTTGAGGAAAAAAACTACTTTATATGTCTCTAATGATCATGGTCCAATAGAAGTTTTTGGCTTTCAATCCACCAATTGTGTTATATGTTATTTTGGCCCTTGGCTCTCCTTAAAAATCCTTTTAATAAGCGAGTTAAACCATTGTTTATTGAACACAAACTCTTAAGATCAAACTAAAAACCATAGGAAAAAGAAGAAAAGCAACGGCATAATAGTAAATACATAGTAAAGATTATGAAGCTCATCGCTTTCAGTTCCTCAGTCCAAGAAGTGGAATTTGATCACAATTTAAACACATACAAACCTTGGGCAGAAGCAGGTTGGCATATCTAATCTAAACGCTGAATACCTTTTGAAGATTTGGGACTGGAAGAGACACGGTTACTAATGTGAAACTGCTAAAACTGTGATATTTGTTGGTACCACTGATGTCTTCATATATATGCTATTTCAATCTATGTGATGTTATTAGGGGCATTATAAACTTGATGGATCAACAAAATGAGGTCAGTTTCTTAAACTATTGGTCACAGGGACCCAAAATATATCATGATTCTGTTGTAGGAGAGACCCCACATGACTTAAGTACCAATGGGCTATAAACCAGCTGCACCAACCTTCTTTTATTTGGACCTTATGGAAAGGTATCATGGTAGTATTATAGTCATTTAAGTTTTACCATTGTATAAATAATTGACCATGTCATGTATCGCCATGGTACGTCTTTGGTACTTAATCCAATTTAAATCATGATACTGTGGGTAAATCGTGGTATTTCCATCATATTTTGGCCACTACCACCATGGTAATGGCCAAAGAATTATGTAAATACCACGATAGTCTTTGGTAGGGGGGGTCGCATGCTGAGAAAGTTAAAGGATGTTATTATGATGATTGATGTACAGTGTAACTTGGTGATGATTTTTACTGGACCTGTGTTGCTGTTCCACCGTGCAGAAAATGGTCTTTGTTCTACATTAGAACTATTTCTTATAGACCTGTCTGAACTGCCACACACACAGATATGGATACTTCTGTTGAGAAACTGTTGCAAGATGTCATACTTGAGAATCTTACGCTGTCCAAAAAAACTAGCATCCAAGATAATTAGTTGTTTTTATAATTTTAATGTCAATAAAATGAAATAATTCAAAGTAAAAAATATTTTTGTTTCTGCCTTTCGTGTTATTTAAAATTCTGCTTCCCGTTTCTGATAACCGCTGAGTCATGTTTCTAGTGCAGGGGTTCTCAACCTGGGGGTCGGGGGTCGCCAGATGGTTTTGGGGAGGTCATGAAATTATAAAGACATCATCATGTTCATAACAGATGCTTTTTTCTCCTGTTATTTCTTTTTAGTTTAGTTTATTTGACAATTATTCAAATACATTACATGTTACAACAAGTCATGCATCCTAGAATTATCAAGGATAGCACAAAAGTCAGACTTATTTCCATTGTGGTCCTTGGTCTCAGCAGCACATGGTATTTACATAAACATGTATTACACATATTACCATCAGCCTACAGTATATTGCTAAAAATAGAATTAAAAAGTAAAATACAACATTATTAATAAAATATACAAATACAATATACTAAATGTACAGACACACTAAAACTACTGTTGTGGCTGAGTAGTCGTTAACACAGCAGGAGACGGTATTTCCAGTTTCAACAAGCAATTTATTTAAGGAAAGAAGGTTTAACAGAAGAGCTATGGATCAGTAGACGGTCACCACAGTTTGAAGAAAAACACTCTAACCTCCCAACCCCCGTGCCCCCCAGATAATACCTTCCCAGCCCTGCCCCAACATGACAGATATGATGACGTGACATATTATATCAGATATGACATGACGTACATTAAGATGACACATAGATTTAACATCGAAGAGAGATAAAGCTGGAGTCAAGATTAGTGAAAGAGAAAATGAGTGTGTGTGTGTGAGTGAGTGAGATGTGTGTGTGTGAGTGTGAAAGAGTAGAATGAGTGTGTGTGTGTGTGAGAGAGATGTGTGTGTGTGTGAAAGAGAGAATGAATGTGTGTGTGTGTGGGAGAGAGAATATGTGTGTGTGTGTGTGAAAAGGAGAATGAGTGTGTGTGTGTGTGTGTGAGAGAGATGTGTGTGTGTGTGAAAGAGAGAACAAGATGTGATGTACAAGATTAAAAGAACAAGATGTGATGTACTCGAAATGTCTATCTGTCCCTATCTGTCCCATACTTAAAGTTGTTTTAAGAACATCAGCCGGCCTGTCGCCCTAGCGTCTTTAAGCACTGCTAGTTGACCTATATTAAACTAGTCCACCCCATATACACATTTTCCACAACATTCCCCCATTTGGGGCTATCCCTAGTCCCACCCAAATCATATAACCAAGAAAATGTGAACGTCTAACTAAACGAGAAACCATATTTATATAATAAAAGTTTAAATGCCTAATCTAAACAAGAAACCTAGCCATATAATAAATTTTAAATGTCTAACTAAACAAGAAACCTTACTTCATTCACTGGACCCCTAACGGACCA
Organism: Notolepis coatsorum; assembly: GCF_963971535.1. NCBI lineage: Eukaryota > Metazoa > Chordata > Actinopteri > Aulopiformes > Paralepididae > Notolepis > Notolepis coatsorum. The sequence continues at coordinate 59,443,648 of NC_140174.1, read as the reverse complement.
ACAAAGGCTGACCACCGTTCTCACAATAAACACAAAACCGCTCAAAACAAGAGTAATAATAAAACATCAAAAAAATACCCCAACTTATAATCCTAACCTGACAGACAAATCCCCCCAACCTCCACCGCTTACCAAATGAGCCACAGTTCCGGCCGGAAACCGCGACTCTCATCAGGGAAAGGAGAAGTTGACCGTCAGAACTAAACATAGAACATCCCTCCCCAAAAAAAAATGACATTGTCTCTTCCATAACATTGAGTCCTAGTGTCCATCGCTCAGCCCCCCTTCCATGCCCACGCCATAGTCTCTTCACCGTATTGCCAAAAGTCACATTTTGCCAATACAGCAACCACCGCGCCACACCTCCAGTCCCCGTAGAAACATGTCCCCATGCCGGGACGGGAGGTGCCCATCTTGCCCACTGCGTCAGCCCCCCCCTTTGTCCCTTCAGTCCCCAGAACCGATCCCCAGAACACTTCTTCTCAATGCTTCCTCAGGCTCAGAACCGACACTCCGTACCATTCCATACCGATGCCCCTTCCCATTCCGGTTTGACCAGGACCATGAGTAAAATAAACCAAAATAATAAAAAATAAACCATCACTCAGACCATCCCCCGTCACTCTTAAAGGAAAGAACCAATACAAAATGTCTTCAAAAAAAAACCTTACATGTTGTTTTCTCTTTTTTTTTTTTTTTTTTTTTTTTTTTTTTTTTTTTTTTTGAAGTAAAAGGAATAAAACAAACAAAACTTGAACCAAACAAAAAGAAAATGTCCCTTCCTCAACATACCCCTAATCCTCTATCCCCTCGTCTCCCTTTAAGGCAGCATAGAGCTGAGGGCATGGCCCGATTGGTGGCTCAATCTCTTTCTGCCCCACCATCAGCATTCGGCTCGTTACGTGTGAAGTTACCAGCCTACCCAAGAGAGGCATACCACAACAGAAAAGGAGAACCAATATCAACCCTGCCACCCCAATGGATATCCCCGTCTGCATCATTATGCTTCCCCACTGTCCCAATCCTTCAAACACCCCACTCCCCCACCATTCTTCATTCCGGCCAGAATTCTCCCTCAACTCCTCCCTCAAATCCTTCAGCTTAGCCATGGCCTCGGAGAACTTTCCCCCTGGCCCCACATTCGTTGGAATGAATGTGCAGCAGTACTGTCCAAACATGGAACAGACTCCACCCTTCTCCGCCATTAACCAGTTCAGAGCCTGTCTATTCTGCCACGCCACCGTACTGGTCGCGTGCATCTGGTCCCCCATTGCATCCAACGCCTCCTCGGTGTAGTTGAGATACCGCTGCTGATTGTAAAACAAATAGTTGATCCACCCTGTGTTCTTATTGACCGATATCCATGCTTCTGTGATCAGTGTTTTTGAAAAGAAAATGCTGGGAAGCAGAGGGATGAGGGGTGTCAATTCAGAGGAATCTGGATTGTCTCTCCTAAGATTGGAAAGGGACCCAGCCTTAAACTGCACCTGAAGGTAAAATAAGGGGACTGCTTCCGTTCATGAGAGGAGACCTTACCGCCGGAAGTGGAGACCTGCATCTCTGTTGGGGGAGAGGGGCCGACGTCGGACAAGGCAGTCCTAAGAAAGGAGCTGGTTGTTGCGTCGTAGCGGACTGCCTAAACCTTACGGGGAGAGGTGCATCTAAGTAGGGGAAGGAGTGCATCCGAACGGGAGGAGGGTACTCTTAACTGGAAGGAGGTTAAAAGGGTCAAAGCGGCAGAGGCATGGGATATCCAAACCCTGCCGCAATCTCATTCTTAGCCATGAACTCGGCTGGAATGCCCCTTGGCTGTCCTATGCTGTCCAAATACACCCTTGGGTCTGCCTTGTAGCTACGCTTTGTTCGAGAGATAGGAGACTCAGAAGGTCCTTCCGTAACTGATAATGGTAGGACCACCATTGGCATGATCGCCTGAACCCGAGCACATCTACCTGACCAATCTAAAGGAAGTGTATTCCTCAACCTCCTACCGCCGCAGAGCCAGTATTGGTCCGCCAGTGCTATATCCTGGACATGAAAAGGGCAAGCTACAGGCCGTGGGTTGGTATCCACTCCCTTCAACACGACCCCGTGTCCACACTTTCCTTCTTTCGTGCAGTTAGTCGTGATGCTCCAAATAGTAGTGCACCGCCCCTCTGCCACCTCCCCTACGTCCCGGGTCCCCTCCTTTTGCAAGCACTCAAAATCCTTGGTCAGCCATAGTTTGACACCTCTGGGTATTGGCAACCCCGTCGCTACCCCCTGCACACGTACATCCAATTTCCTACAACGTTCCCGCATAGTGACATCCTTGAAATCCGTGACGTTTCCTGCCGCCTTAAAACGACTAGAGCCGAGAAACCCCAAACACTCTGCCTCACACCAAGGGCGACTATTATGGGGCCCCTCCCATGCCTCTGCCGCTTTGACCCTTTTAACCTCCTTCCAGTTAAGAGTACCCTCCTCCCGTTCGGATGCACTCCTTCCCCTACTTAGATGCACCTCTCCCCGTAAGGTTTAGGCAGTCCGCTACGACGCAACAACCAGCTCCTTTCTTAGGACTGCCTTGTCCGACGTCGGCCCCTCTCCCCCAACAGAGATGCAGGTCTCCACTTCCGGCGGTAAGGTCTCCTCTCATGAACGGAAGCAGTCCCCTTATTTTACCTTCAGGTGCAGTTTAAGGCTGGGTCCCTTTCCAATCTTAGGAGAGACAATCCAGATTCCTCTGAATTGACACCCCTCATCCCTCTGCTTCCCAGCATTTTCTTTTCAAAAACACTGATCACAGAAGCACAACTCGCCTACTAACCCTGTATCGACTAGTAAGGTTACTGTGGCCTGACTGTACATTAAGCCAGGTGCATTTATGCCACTGTTGTCCAGTCACTCACAGTCCCACATCCCGCGTTTCTGTGACTATAAACAGGGTCATAACGCTCTCCCAACCGGCTGGCGACCCAGTCGATAGCGACCTCATAGTCCGTCATCAAGTCAGGACCCCAAGCGGCTGACTGTCCGTAGTACCTATCAGCCACTCAGTTTAGAAACCGACGGTCTTGTCCCCACCCCGCTTGCTCCGGGCATGGAAATATTGACTGTTTTCGCCAGCCTTGCCTGTTCACGGCAGGAGCTGTGCCCCTTCCGGTGCACCGCCCTGCTCCTAGGTGTGGACTGTCGTCCACGTACCACCCAGTGCCCACACCAACTTACGTGCAACGTTTCCTGGGCCGACTAGACGGTTCCACAGTGGTATGTTAATGCATACCTCGTTACGCACGAGGGCCTTCAGTAACTCCCCAGCACTATAGTGTGTGTTTAACGTGCGCCCAGACTCTTGCGAGCCCACTGCCGCCTGTTAGGGACTAGAGGTTCGGGGTGCCTACCCCCTCCCTAATCCCTGTCACACTGAGCCCAACTGAACTTCGTGCCCTTCACCAGCAGCCTATCCGGACGTGCCTTGGAGCAGACATAACAATCCTCTATCTGATTCTGCGCGCTCGTGTACTGGACCCACTTAAACCACTCATTCCCTAAAGCCGCCCTATAAATAGGGTCAGCCTCCGGGTTTTCCTCGTCATAGTCATAGTCGCCCCCATCTTGTTCCCCGGGAGGAAGCAAACCCCTCAACCTGGCCCAGAGTGAGCCCACTGAGTCCCTCAACGTTCCGGCTGTCCTCTGGAACATATCCTGTCCCCCCACCTCTTCCGACTCAGTGTCCTTGACCTCCCTTTTTCCCCTCACCCCTGTCCCCTGTGCTTGGTTCGGGACAGGCTCAACTCTCCTTTCTACCCCCACCGCAGTTGCGCAAATGGAGACGTCAGCTCTCCCGTCCACGTCTACTACCTCCGTCAATGTAGCGTTGGCATATGCACGCACTATATGCCTCTCAGGACGGTCTATGCGCACCGTGCATTCAGCGGCCCAACATGAAACGGATCTTAAGTAGTATTTAGAGGCAGATGGTAGCGAGCAGAACTTCGTTTTAGCGTCGCCGTCCACCGTCCCACCTCTAAACTCAATCTCATTCTGTTACGCTCTGCACTCCAATGGATGATGATTACACACATATTGTGATACTGCTGAGGGCGTATTGCTGACACCAACATTGACACCGCACATTTCACAACCCGATCCTCGTTAGTATAGTGGTCAGTATCCCCGCCTGTAACGGGGGAATGGTCAAAATCAAAAACATGCCCTTGCGGTCCTCCGGGAAACACCCCTTTTGGTTGTAGTCTTATCTTCTCCCCCCCTTCCTCGATGGGGGGCAGAGGGGGCGCCTGATTCTGAGCCTGGTCATGAAAGCCTGCCGGTACTTGAGCCTGAGCGGGACCCCGTGGGACTCTTACCCACTCAAACCCGTCATCCTCAAGGACGGGTCGACCGTGACGGTTCTCAATGACGTCGTTGCCCCCGGCCGACCGTCCGCACACTGCTGCCAACATCTGCGGGAGCATCAGCAGGCACTGCACCTTCCAGTTGCCGTCTCGGGCCCTCCATGTCGGGTTCTGCATAACTGCGATCGATTGTATCCCCCAAGAGGTCGCCGCTGGCCTTTATGCAGTGATTGAAGTGGAACCAGGTCGCTGATCCTTTGACTTGGACTGCCGTCCCAGTTGATCGGATCACCTCGTACGGGCCCTCTCTCCGGGGTGATGACCACTTCCTCTTGTGGACCTTTACGAAGACCAAGTCCCCAGGAATCAGCCTCGGTTTGGTGGCTTCCTTCTCCGCCTCCTTCACCCCCCTTTTCTCCTTTCTCTGCTCCTGTCGAAACACAGCTTCATGTATTTTAGTCAATTGCTGAAGATATTTTTTCAGATCTTGCTCAAAAATATCTAATGCCGGGCCCCTAGCCAGGTGTCTAAATGGCGGTGCTGGCATGCTGCGGCCTGTAAGCATTTCATGCGGTGTTAGCTGTGTTTGGCGGTTTACGCTGCTTCTAATAGCCATCAGAGCAAGCGGCAAAGCATCAATCCAGTTAAGCTTAGTTTGCATACAGATTTTCAACAGTTTGTTTTTAATGACCAGATTGGCCCTTTCCACCTTTCCCTGCGACCCGGGACTATAGACACAGGAAAGGCGCTGTCTTATACCTAATTTCTGCATCAGCCCTTTAACCACCTTGTCGATGAACTCGCGGCCATTATCGCTTTGTAATATCGTGGGAATTCCAAATCTCGGAACGACCTCGCGACACAGGAACTTGATCACTGTGTCCGCGTTCTTGTGTTTAGATGGAATGGCCTCAATCCAGCGACTAAAGCAGTCCTCTACTACCAGGAGGTATCGTTTGCCCTGCACTGGCGTTATCATATCCGTGTAGTCCATAATCAGGTGTCTGAATGGTCCCTCAGGGAGGGGTGTGTAAGCCGCCACTGTCGGTACTCCTTTGCGCACATTGTCCTGTAAGCATGTTAAACACCTGGCTAGTGTAACGTCAATTTGTGCCTGGAGCTTTGGGGACCAAAATCCCATTTTCGTGATTCGTCTCAGGGTCTCTGCTCTTGCACAGTGATCAACACCATGAGCCTCAGGTATCACCAAGGACAGAAGATCGATGGAGGCGACTATCAAACCGTTATGACTCCTCCACAGACCATCTGCCCCCCTTACAGCCCCCCTCTCCGTCCACGACTGTTTCTCGGCCTGCGCGGCTGAGTCCTGAAGATCACTCAAATTATCCTCAGTTACCTCAGTCGTCAGTTCGGCCGCAAACATCAGAACAGCCGTGGACGGCACCGCAGCCGCCGCCTTTGCGGCCTCGTCCGCCGCATTGTTTCCCGTCGTCACAAAGGACAGGTCTTTTCTGTGTGCCTGGCACTTTACGATAGCAATGCTTTTGGGCAACTTTACAGCCTGAATAAGCGCCACAACCTGCTTGTGGTGAAGGATCGGTGAGCCGTCCGATTTCTTAAAGCCTCTTGCCTTCCAAATGGCCGCGAATAGGTGGCATACGCCATGCGCATAAGCAGAGTCTGTAAAGATGTTAACCGTGCGATCTTTAGCTAATATGCATGCTTCTGTTAGTGCTATTAGTTCTGCAAGCTGGGCCGAACATGGTTGCATGCATTGTCCGGCCTTTCTTGTTAGTGTTTCTCCGGTAGGTTTGCACTGTACGACGGCATATCCTGACCTTAAATTTTCCCCCTCCCGATAGCAGGACCCATCCACAAAAAGTGAGAGTTCTGCTATCGCGAGCGGGTCGACTCCCAAATCAGGACGGAGTTTCACGAAAGCCTGTACCTCCACCTCGCACTCATGCGGTTGACCCTCGCTCGGGAGTGGTACCAGATCCGCCGGGTTACTGCTGTGGCATGTTTTTATCGTAACGTCCGAGTACTGCAGGAGCCTCATGTAAGCCTGTTGCCGTTGGCTGGTCAGAACAAATTTGCCTCTTTCAATCAAGTTTGCCAATTTGTGATGTGTCCAAATGCAAATGTCATATCCCATTGTCACGGCCGTTGCTTTCTCATACATCAAATGTGCTGCGGCCAAGGCCTGATAGCAAGGTGGCAGACCCTGCTCTACCGGCGAAAGAGCTCTAGAGTAATATGCTATCGGTTGTTTTTTCCCACTCCCCCCCTGTGTTTGAGTCAGGACTGCTGTCGCATGCTGCGCTCTATGTGAGACGAATAGGTGGAAACACTTCTCATAATCCGGCAGCGCCAGGGCAGGGGCCTGTAACAACAGACGCTTAATGTTTATGAACGCGTCCTCCCCCTCCTCGGTCCATGTCAAGGGAGCGCGAAGCTTGTCTGTACCCGCCTCTTTTATCATCATCCTCAACGGCGCTGTCGCTATCGTATAGTCCTCCACCCACTCAGAGCTGTACCCAGTCATCCCTAAAAACGTCATCATTTGTCGGACCGTCAATGGCCTAGGTGCCTTGGATACAGCTTCGAGCTGCGTGGGTGAGATGTTTTTTATGCCCTTTTGAATGACGCGAGACAAGTACTCAACTTTTGGCTGGCAGTACTGCAGTTTTGAACGGGATGCCTTGTGGCCCCCCATGGCCAATCCTCTCAAAACTTTGATGGAGTCCTCATGGCACTGCTGACGTGTATCCGAGCAGATTAGAATGTCATCTGCATACAGTAAGACCGTGCTGAGTAGTGTGTCGCACACTCCTTGCAGGTCTTCCTTGAGCGCCTTCGAGAAATAATGTGGCGAGTGCGCGAACCCTTGTGGCAGCCGGGTGTAAGAGTATTGTTTCCCCCTGTGGGTAAAAGCAAACAGATACTGAGACTCTTTTTCCAATGGAACACTGAAGAATGCCTGCGTGAGATCAATGACTGTATAGTACTGCGAGCTACTCGGGATGTTTGTTAGGAGTGTGTGTGGATTAGCGACTTCCGCCTCTGGTCCAGACACCACGTCGTTCACCGCCCTCAAATCGTGTACCAGTCTGTACCTAGCCCTGTCCGCCTTTAGCACTGGGTGGATAGGTGTATTACATCTGGATTCGAAAGGGACGAGCACTCCTGCCTTTAACAGTCCCTCAATCTGATGTGATATAGCTTCCTCCGACTCTGGCTTCATTGTATATTGTCTGATAAAGGGTGGTCTACAACCCTTCTTTAACCTGACCTTCACTGGCTGTGCCGACAATATTAGACCCACATCTGTGTCGTGTTTTGACCACAACTGTTCTGGGGTGCGCGCCAACATGTCCTGTTCCAGCAAAGCGTCCGCCTCCAGAATAACGCAAGGGTCTCCTGGTAATCTGATTACTTGCGGTTTTGCCAAAACCGAAAAGGAAATCATTATTTTTATGAAACTCCCATCTGCGCTGTTCCAAATTAGCAGAGATTCCGTGGAGACCCACCTTTGAGTCTCGGATTCCTGTATCATTGAACCTAGATGTTCGGATTCGTAACCAGGATTTATTCTCAGAGTGATGTGTGGGGCGGCGTCTCTTAGTCTATGTTGTTCCCGTAGATACTTACTTGTGTTAACCCTCAACGCCGCGCCCTGTCTCCCTACAATTATCGTAGATGAGTTAATCTGCACCTGCTCGGGCTGTCCCTGCAACCATGCCTTGTTCCTAATTAGGTCACTATCCGTCAAATACTGTAGTGTGCAATGTGCCTCCATGTTTGTTTGTCTAGACTGAGGCAGTTGGGCCTTCAGAAATGGCTCCCAGGGGTCACAGACCCTTTGCAGCTCTGCATCTATGTTGCCCAGCCAGAACACAGTGGCCTCTTTCTCCCCTGTCCCTTGTAACATCATTTGGTACACGTCTTGTTCAATTTGAATCCCCTCAGGCGTACATAGGATTTTACAGCCTAGTTTACACATTGCATCTCGTCCCAAGAGATTGCGCGGGGTGCTGTCCGAAATTAATACAGGTATTGTTATGGTCTTGTTGTTAAACGTCATAGAGATTGGATCTGACGTGGGTATTAGTTGTGTTTTTCCCGAGAATCCGACCGTCCGAACATACTGTCCAGACTGGGGTAAGTGAGCGGCGTATTTTTGCTTTATGCAGGAAAAACCTGCTCCAGTGTCTGCCATCATCTCTGTTAATTTGCCCTCCACTAGGACCTGCAGAATAGGTTCTTGCTCAGCTCCCTTGGAAACCACAATCATTTGATTTCCCCCCGTCGCATTCTCTGGGCACCCCTAGTGATTACCCCCCTGGTTTCGGGGCCCTCTTGTCTCCCCCTGGTTGTAGGGCCCTTGTGACTCCCCCTGGCGCACAGGTCTTCCATACTCCGAGCCGGGACGGTATGGTTGCCCACATCTCATTTCCCTGTGTCCCTGCATGCCGCAGTTCCAACAGTGGAAACGGGAAAACTGTTGTTTGTTCCCCGGTCCCTGTGTAATCCGTGGGCCTGATTGCCCATTCCCTGCCTGCCGCCTGGGCGCCTGGTTCTGTGAACTATAGCCATAGCTTCTCACTACCTGAGGTGCAGACGGGGGTCCCTGGTCCTGCATTTACATTTACATTTACATTTAGTCATTTAGCTGACGCTTTTATCCAAAGCGACTTACAAGTTCTGTACGACAAGCCATCAGGAAGGGCACAACTCTATCAGCTGAGCAACAATGTTCATCAAAGTGTTGAGTGCTACAGTGTAGGTTAGTTTATTAGGACAAGTGCATGACAGTACGGTTAGTTAGGGTTAGATTTTTTTTTTTTTATTCAGATAATGGTTGAAGAAGTGCGTCTTTAGTCGACGGCGAAAGATTGGACGTGATTCGGCTGTCCTAACTGGGGTGGGTAGTTCATTCCACCATTGTGGGGCAAGGACTGAGAATAGGCGACTTCTCTTTGATGACCCTCCCGGAGCTTGGATAGGAGTAGGTCTGAGGCGGCCAGAAGATGCAGAGCGTAGGGGTCTTGAGGGTGTGTAGTTAGAGACCATTGACCGGAGGTAGGCGGGAGCGGTTCCCTTTGCCGCACGGTATGCTAGGTCGAGGGCCTTGAAGCGGATTCGTGCAGCAATGGGGAGCCAGTGCAGGTCCCTAAGAAGTGGGGTGACATGGGCCGACTTCGGTAGGTTTGAGATCAGGCGGGCCGCTGCGTTCTGAATGAGTTGAAGAGGCTTAGTGGCAGTGGCCGGGAGGCCAGCGAGCAGTGCATTGCAGTAGTCGAGGCGGGAGATGACTGTTGATTGGACGAGGAGTTGGGTGGCTTCTTTTGTCAGGAAGGGGCGTATCCTTCTGACGTTGCTCAGGAGGAATCGGCAGGTTCTGGTCGTCGCTGCGATGTGAGCAGAGAAGTTCAACTGGTCGTCGAGGACAACACCAAGGTTCTTGGCGGTCGGGGACGCAGTCACAGCTGCATTCTCGACTGTGATTGAAAATGCATGGGTGGAGAGGTAGCAGATGACACCATTACTGCCTGCAGCCTCCTTTGGGGCTGCAGTTGTTGCTGAGTTAACTTCCTTGCGTCATTTCTATCCTGATCCCTGACTTTCTGCTCCTGAGCCCTTTGCTTCTCCACACTATGTGTCACATGTGCACAGAACAAAGGATAAGTCATGTCCATTAACCCCACCACGTCTTCCAGTCTATTCTTAACCACCTCTGGAAGCCCTCTCATCACACTTTCTCTAAACATCGCTCTCTGCAACGGGTCAATTTCTGGGTTGTGTCCTAGCTCACCTCTCCACTCCTTCAGTACTTTGTTCACATAGGCGCCAGGCCCTTCCGTCTCCATTATGGGGTTGCCTGCCAGTTTTGCCGGATTAATACGTGATGGATATTGATTCCTGAGTTTGTACCATTGAATATGTCTCCATCATGGGCCTGCGTGTCGCATGCCACTCGCATCGATGTATCACCCATGATGTCCCGGCAGGCACCAACTCCTAGCAAACGCGTCAACAGGGCTTTGACGTCACCCACTGCTAGCAGAAAAGGTGACGTACTTTCCTCAAACTGCATGATCCACCTGGAGGCTCCTTCTGTAAGGTCCGGTAGTCTTGCTATTAAGCCATCGATGTCTAGAGGTGACCATGGCATGTGAAAGATATCGTTCCCCTTTATTAGCAGGGGAAACTGGCCTGTGCTTGTCACACTTCCCAGGAATGCCGGGGGGAAAGTCAGGGTTCCTGTAATGTTTCCTTTCTCCTGTCCTGGTTTCGTGTCATTCTCATCTTCCTCCTCAGTCAACAGTTTACTGTGGACACACGCTCCGTGTTTCTCTGATGTCTGCTGGGCCACATTTAGACGGGCCTCTTCCTCTTTCTTCCTCCCGACTCCCTCCCTCTGCCTGCCCAGGTTCTCTACCTCCTCTTCCTCTGCATTATACAACTTCCGACGTGCTGTCTCGTTATATGCCGCCAGGACTTTCGGATAGAGATCCTGCGGGGTCAGTTTGGGGGGGGTATCTCGCCTAAGGGAGGTCTCTGATCTAGCGGGGGTCTCTGACCTAGCGGAGGTCTCTAATTCCGCCTCCTCATATTCTCCTCTTATTGTCACAGTGCCCACCGGCAATTGCGTGACATAAGGTGGGGATGTTGGTTTCCCTATATCCGTCTCTCTCTGATTTAGCGCTAAAGCCTCCTGCCTGTATGCTCTCCCCTTCTGGGTGTAGAGCTTCATTACCCCCAACTCTTCTGTCCTCTTCCTCAACCTCTTTTTGCTGTTGTCGCCTGCCTTGTGGTTACGAATCATTACATTCATCTCTTCGCATAGGCAGAGATCAAAAGTACCTCCGGAAGGCCATTTTGTGTCCCCGGCCTTTGTGCGCCTCTGCCAACGGACACCTACCTTGAGAATTAGGTTTTTTAGAAGCGGGTTCCGGTCTATCAGTATTTCTTCTGCTGTATGCATCTTGATTGAATTTAGGACAGGTGAGGCACTAGTGAAAACAAACCGTTATGCCAAGTGTGTAGTTGTTCGTGTTTACTAACTTTGTATATGTCTTGTGTGTTTATTGCGTTGTTTAGTGTGTGTGTGTGCTTATTGTGTGTGTGTGTGTGTAATGAGTGTGTGTGTGAGTGAAAGAGAAAATGAGTGTGTGTGTGGGAGTGAGTGAAAGAGTATGTGTGTGTGAGTGAAAAAGTATGTGTGTGTGAGTGAAAAAGAGAATGAGTGTGTGTGTGTGTGTGAGAGAAATGTGTGTGTGTGTGAATGTGAGAGAGTATGTGTGTGTGAGTGAAAAAGTATGTGTGTGTGAGTGAGAAAGAGAATGAGTGTGTGTGTGTGTGAGAGAAATGTGTGTGTGTGTGAATGTGAGAGAGTATGTGTGTGTGTGTGAAAAGGAGAATGAGTGTGTGTGTGTGTGTGAGAGAGATGTGTGTGTGTGTGAAAGAGAGAATGAATGTGTGTGTGTGTGGGAGAGAGAATGTGTGTGTGAGTGAAAGTGTGTCACGGCCAAGTGAATATTCGGATTATTTTTTTTTGATCCACTTTTTCTCCCATTTTTCTATATTTTCTCCCATCCCAATTTCGTATCATCCAATTCAACCCTCCCCTGTCACGAACGCTGTTTCTTGCCTCCCACAAGCCGGCTGCAATGTGGACTCATACATAGCACAAGTCCCCTCCGGTACTTGAGGTAACAGCAGTTGCATTTTTTTCACCTGCGCAGCTCGATCTCTCAGTGTCGAGGAGTAACGCGTGGGAGGCTCACGCTGCCCCCGACACTTCCTGATTCTACTGCGCAGGCGCACCAACCGACTTGTAGGAGTCGCTTGTTCACAAAGCCCGATCCCCACCCTTCAGTTTCCCTCCCCGTAATACGGCCAATGTGTATTACTGCGGATGACCAGCTAAACTGAAAACAATGTGGAGAGCTGGATTCGAACACGCGAATCCTAGCGTCTCCACACTGGTGGCGAGTGCCTTGCCCACTACACCACCTAGCCGCCCGTGAATATTCTGATTATTATTCAGACTTTAGTGAGATGAATAAACTTTCCATTCTATATGAAAGATTACATTTTTTGAAAACACATTTCCGTCACACAATACAGAAATTAGTGTGTGTGTGTGAGTGTGTGAGTGAGTGAGATGTGTGTGTGTGTGAGTGTGAAAGAGTATATGTGTGTGTGTGAATGTGAAAATGAGTGTGTGTGTGTGTGTGTGAATGTGAAAGAGAATGAGTGTGTGTGTGTGTGTGAGAGAAATGTGTGTGTGTGAAAGAGAGAAATGTGTGTGTGTGTGAATGTGAGAGAGTATGTGTGTGTGTGTGAAAAGGAGAATGAGTGTGTGTGTGTGTGTGAGAGAGATGTGTGTGTGTGTGAAAGAGAGAATGAATGTGTGTGTGTGTGGGAGAGAGAATGTGTGTGTGAGTGAAAGAGAGAAAAAGTATGTGTGTGAGAGAAAGTGTGTCACCGCAAAGTGAATATTCTGATTATTATTCAGACTTTAGTGAGATGAATAAACATTCCATTCTATATGAAAGATTACATTTTTTGAAAACACATTTCCATCACACAATACGGAGGTAATACGCTCAACTTAATATACACGACTGATTTAGAGTCTTGAGTTTAACTGCTGGTTATTGTGTGTGTGTATGTGTGTGTGTTCACCACCAGGGGTCAGCAAACCCAGAGAGAGAGAGAGAGAGAGAGAGAGAGAGAGAGAGAGAGAGAGAGAGAGAGAGAGAGAGAGAGAGAGAGAGAGTTATCTCTCTTGGCTCAACGCCCAGACTTAAAGCAGGGGCCTGCTTTTTTCCAGCCCTGTTCTTTTTAAGAACAGATTACCTTTGTCGTCTTCAAGTTCGATTTTGTCGTTGCGGTCAATCAGGTTTTTGTCTTTTCAGACAAACAGAGGGGAAGAGGGATAGTAAGTTGTTTATTTCACATGTATTTAACGTTTTACAGACAGTCCATGCTGACTAGTGTCACGTTTTAGACTCGAACGTGAAAAATGTGAAAGATACTTAAATATAGCTAGATTGTTACAACCGGCCGGTCGAGTATATAAAGGAAAGGAGAAAACAGTCCAGTCCTTTCTGGGTCCTTCAAAGTATTTATACAAGGTAAATATAGCTACTCTCTCAAACAAACAAACGCTGCCCTCCTTTTTCAAGGCCTAACAACAAAACAAACTGTTTCTTAGAGTCTCGTCGGCCAAACAGGTCATAATGATGTCTGCAGGTCACATGACAATAGATGATCTACTAACATGCAAGTACTGAACAGGTCAAAAATAGACTGAATGCCAAATGACGGTAGGTCTGAAAAACGTAGGTAGATTCTCCCGACTCACAGTCTCGCGTTCCCGCCTCTTGCGAGGAAAACAACCCTTATATTACAGACCAACAAAAATGGAATTAACCCCTTAGAACACTGCCTTCCTTCACCGGCCCGTTTGTTTTTCATTCCCTGTAGATAAAACCCATCTTGGTTTTTCTATTCAAGGGTGTGGGTGTGTTTTGAGGGTCCTATGTGTAAGTGTGTGTGTGGCGTGTACTGGTATATGCTTGTGTGAGAGGGACGGAACCATGCAATATAGATATAAGAAGGGAAGTGGGGAGTGGGCCACAATGCCACAATGCTACAGCCAGGACACAGTTAACCTGGTTCTACTAACAGCCAGGACACAGTTAACCTGGTTCTACTACAGCCAGGACACAGTTAACCTGGTTCTACAACAGCCAGGACACAGTTAACCTGGTTCTACTATAGCCAGGACACAGTTAACCTGGTTCTACAATGCTACAGCCAGGACACAGTTAACCTGGTTCTACAATGCTACAGCCAGGACACAGTTAACCTGGTTCTACTAACAGCCAGGACACAGTTAACCTGGTTCTACTACAGCCAAGACACAGTTAACCTGGTTCTACTAACAGCAATATAGATATAAGAAGGGAAGTGGGGAATGGGCGAGAGTGTTTGTAAAGGGTCAGAGAAAGTTTGACCAAAGGGTCGAAAACATGCAATTAAGATTGATTAGCAAAATGCGCATTTATAGCCTGTTAAAAGAGGATTCGCCTTGTGTCAACACCTCACCACTCGTGTTCTTTTCTAGTCGTCCGTCCAGACCTGTCACACAGCCAGCTCAACTTTTTCCTCCCGCAGAATCTCTAACGGACATTCTAATAAAAAGCAAAAATGCTCACCTCTGTTATCTTGTCGACACCGCCAAAATTTCTACGGGAGAGGTCAGGAGCTGGCCGTGTGAGGGGCCCGGCAGGGCGATCTACAGGTCAAGGGTCACCAAATGTTGTGGCTGAGTAGTCGTTAACACAGCAGGAGACGGTATTTCCAGTTTCAACAAGCAATTTATTTAAGGAAAGAAGGTTTAACAGAAGAGCTATGGATCAGTAGACGGTCACCACAGTTTGAAGAAAAACACTCTAACCTCCCAACCCCCGTGCCCCCCAGATAATACCTTCCCAGCCCTGCCCCAACATGACAGATATGATGACGTGACATATTATATCAGATATGACATGACGTACATTAAGATGACACATAGATTTAACATCGAAGAGAGATAAAGCTGGAGTCAAGATTAGTGAAAGAGAAAATGAGTGTGTGTGTGTGAGTGAGTGAGATGTGTGTGTGTGTGTGAGTGTGAAAGAGTAGAATGAGTGTGTGTGTGTGTGAGAGAGAGATGTGTGTGTGTGTGTGTGAAAGAGAGAATGAATGTGTGTGTGTGTGGGAGAGAGAATATGTGTGTGTGTGTGTGAAAAGGAGAATGAGTGTGTGTGTGTGTGTGAGAGAGATGTGTGTGTGTGTGAAAGAGAGAACAAGATGTGATGTACAAGATTAAAAGAACAAGATGTGATGTACTCGAAATGTCTATCTGTCCCATACTTAAAGTTGTTTTAAGAACATCAGCCGGCCTGTCGCCCTAGCGTCTTTAAGCACTGCTAGTTGACCTATATTAAACTAGTCCACCCCATATACACATTTTCCACAACACTACACTACATTAAAAACTAGAACCTTCCTTAGTTACTCTGGGACATTTTCTAGGAGCCATTTCCTAACGTTCACCTTGAAACTATACAGGTTCAAGATCTGTTTGGTGGTCAAAGGCAACTCATTCCACTCCTGTGCTCCTTTGTGAGCAAATGAGCACTGTCCCATCTTTGTTCTACACCTTGGAGGATGCAGGTTTGCTATGCTAGATCTTGTTATGTGGCTGTGTGATTCACTAACACTAGGAAAATAGTTACTAAAATATTTGGGGGGCCTGTTATTTACTCATTTCAAGTCCAAGAAGTCCACTTCCAATTATTAGCCTGAACAGATAAACTAATAATCATTTGTTTGTTGTAAACGTTTTAACTACAGATGGACCTACTGGGCAAATATGAGCAAACTGGTAAGTAAGTACACATTGACATTATTTGTGGCCCAGATATGAAGCTGTTGCTACTGACGCCACGTAACACAACTCTGACACAGGGACTGACCCCGATACAGGGACTATAGAGGTGTGGAGGGGTCATGACCTGCCCGAGCACACTTCATCTGTTGAATATTCCATGTCTCCCAAAACTCACCATGGGATATTCATCCCTCCCTCTGTTCATAATATTCTCCCCTCCAAATGTTATTGTATATTTTTATTGAACTATTTTATCACACTTTTTTACTCTGTCTATTATATTTTATAATTTTTTAGTATTGCCTATTTTTTAACTGAATCAAAGCGCACTTTTTTACTCTGTCTATTCTATTTTATGATTTCTATTACCTGAATGAAACCTTAGATCCTAATGTGAAAAACTGTGATTTACCTTACCTTGCTACCTCTCTATCTTTTTTATGCTCGCTTTAAATGCCTGTATTTGTTACTGCTGTGAAGCACTTTAAACTGCAATTTCTGTATGAAAAGTGCTATACAAATAAAGTTTATTATCTCTATCCATATTGTCCCGATCAGGTACCAGCCCTGTTTGCTGCTGTTCTAATCTGTGTTCTTGTCATGGGGCTATCCCATGCCCTATACGTTTGATTTATTGATTGAAAACTTTATTAACAGATTGCAGAATGGGTACAATACACTGAATACAGTAGGCCTACAGCTCAATACTAACAACTGCTAAGAGGATGAAGACCAGAAAAAGACTTTTGTCTTGTTTACATAAGGGTCCTCCATTTTCAATTCATCAAGACATTTATGACATACAAGACATACAAATATACAGTACTGTGTAAGAAAAAGGGATCATAAAGCAATATACATCCGAAGGGGAAGAAACTGTACATTGGAGGGGGTTGGGTGGGTGGGGGTGATTTTCTAATTGCAGCCACCCGTAGGTGCTCTTTGAGAGCGGTTTTGAAGGAGGGTAGGGATTCACATTCCTTTACGGCTGTGGGTAGGGCGTTCCACATTATTGTGGTATAATTGTGAAATGTGTTTATTCCCTTGTTTGAGCCAAATCTGGGTTGAACGTGATTTGTGGAACTCCCTCTGGTGTTGTGGTCGTGGACTTCACTGACCTTTAGGAAGTATTTCGACAGGTACATGGGTATCTTAGGTGTAGTGTAGGTGTATCTTGTAGACCAGGCCCATTGCAAGTTGCTGTACTCTGTCGTCTACTCTAAGCTCTAAGTAGGATGCACATTGGCCATACACACACCACTCTTCTATTTATAACACCGGCATATAATTGTGGATAGTTGTGTATGGTTAATGGGTTATCTCTCTGAATTGTAATTATTACCCCTAACAGTCTTAATCAATTTAGCCCTGGTCCCCCACATGTGGCCATGCTAGGCAAACAGTTAGCGTAGGCCTTTGTCTTGGTTTGTATTGTACATGTATGCTGGTTAAGCCCATTTACAGATGCATAAAAGACAAACGCATGCTGTCATTTAGTTTATTTGATAAATACCCTGTTTTGTCTCTGTGCTCACACTTGGTAGAAACTCTGGCTGCCCAACCAGAACTGGGAGAGGCCAAAACCTTTTCTAGAGGGGAGATCCGGAATGTAGTACAGAGGGGGGTTTCATAGTATGAAGGGAATATAGTTTTAAAGTGCCATAAACACTATTTGGTGTTTTGTAATTATAGGTCGATATGGAATAATGTATACATTTTTTACATAATTATTTAAGTGGTGAAATAATGTCCGTATTTCTTGATTTGATTGTATGTTGATTTTGGTTTGTCTCTGTAGGAGGAGCTTCCAGGATAAAGCCTGTGACAGAAGCTCCTCTCAGAGGACTCAGACTGCTTGAGAAGGCAGAGCTAGTTCCCATAGCCAAGGGCCTAGTTGTGCTGGTGAATATTTCTTTTTTAAACAAAACACAGGGTGATGACATCCTGCCTCAGACTCCCCTTTCCACCACTTGGCCACATCCTAACAATTCTATTTCTATACACTCCACTACAGAGAGGTGGCTGATGTCTAATGGGCAGTACCTATGAGATAGCTTATAAAGTCTCTCTCTCTCATTATCTATGTTTTTTATGACTAAATGTATCATCTCCTTTTCTCTCGCCCTTGCTTCCTCTCTCTCTCTGTCTCTCTATGTATCTCTCTCTATGGGGAATCTCTTGTTCCCCTCTCATTTTGTTTTCCATGGACAGTGTGTTTAGTTCTCTGGGTTATGTTTGGTTTTTACAGCACATCTTCACATCATGCCACACCCTTCATTCACACTGATGGACCATAACACCAGGGTTTGTTCTCTTTTGGTTACATTTAGATTATTTAAATAAAATCATTGTTAACTTTAGTATTGGTGTGTTGGTCCACTATTCGTTATGGTCTTGAGCCTGACCATGACAATATATTCATCCATCTCTTTCTATATATCCATCAATCACTATTAGTGCGGTGGCTTAGCAAAGAAATGTGTACGCGCCGGACAAAAGCACCAAATTTTTTCCATGTGTTCCCCATCACCATAGCTTTCATTTTGGGGTAGGGGCCACGTCATCATGATGGATTTCAAGATGGCCGCCATGTAAAATCCCATTAATAAATAGCTTGGTCCATAGCGCGCTCAATATTTGAGCGAACACAAATGTATGGGTATCCCTGTAAACTAGAGAAGCTAAGCTTTCCATTGGTATCAACTGTTGGGAAGGTGGTTTTAATAGGCAATGATTCAAAATTATGTTCAATTTTCGCCTAGAAAAAACTGCCATGCTCATCTTCCAAAAGGTCCCTTGGCCGTTCACATGAATATATCAGAGTGAACATTGGTTTTATAGGTACCCACAAGCCTCTTCTTTCCATACATACCCACTTTGTCCAACTTGCATGCTATTTGGGGCAATAATCAAGCAGGTTTGTGCATGTGGTACAAATGTGTCGAACATTCTAACAACTGACCAAAAATGTGAATGTTGGGTTAGGGTTTGTTGTTAGAATGTTGAACATAGAAGATCAATTTTGGTGTCAAACTACACATTTTCTGGGTCAATAAATGTGTTAATGCTATGAAGAATGTCACCAGATGAATATTTGTACCATTCTAACAACATATTTACATCATTTTTTACTTGTTTAACAGTCAGGCATGCATGAATCGAATAGACATTTTATTAGGATTAGGGATGTCCGATATTATCGGCCTACCGATATTATCAGCCGATATTGGCATTAAAATGTGATATCGAAAATTATCGGTATCGGTTAAAAAAAATATATATATATATTTAACCTTTATTTACCCAGGCAAGCAAGTAAGAACACATTTATATATTTTTTATTGTCAAAAGTATGCATAATGAATGATGTGTTAATTCCACGACAAGAGATATGTAATGTTAATTACCTGAAATTATTCCGTTTTTTGGGGGGGGGGAAACCCTGCATATATCGGTATCGTTGATATCGGTATCGTAAATGAAGAGTTGGACAATATTGGTACATCGGTATCGGTAAAAAAGCCAATATCGAGCATCCCTAATTAGGATCACTCGTTACTATAAGAACAAATTATCTCGTAAAGTTATGGCGGAGGGAGGTGGCACAGAGACATAGGAACTTCAATAAATTACATGTATTATTATTAGTGCTGTCAGGCGATTAAAAAAATTTATCTAATTAATTACAGGATTTGTAATTAATTAATCTAATTAATGGCATTTTAATCGCATAACCATTTTATGCCTGATATTCTATATATATTTTTTTTTAATCCTCTTTTTCTCCGCCTGATTTTTCTGTACTTTTCCCCCCATCCCAATTTTAGTCGTTGTACCAATTCCCCCCTCCCCTACCTGGTCATTGTGCGCATGTGCCCCCTACTGGTCGGTCTAGGGAGCCCTGAGGACTACCACATGCTTCCTCCGACACATGCAGAGATAGCCAGCGGCTCTCTTTTCACCTGGCAGCGCGGACTCTCATTGGTGAAGTGTAACGTGTGGGAGGTCACGCTGCCTTCACCACTTCCTGTCTTTTGCTAGCGGCATGAATATTTTCACTGACGGGGTTGCACTTCCGCGTTCGGTTTGCGCGATCTGATTGGCCACTGACGTTTCTGGTCATGTGACATCTGCGCCAATCGTGTGACGCCTGTTTCTATCACTGGTTAAGCTTAGGCACTCTTTCGAAGTTGGTTAAGGTTAGAGTTTGTCTTAGAGCAGGGCGATAGAACACCAGCCCTGATTCCAAACTCTAACCTTAACCAACTTCGAAAGAGTCGCCTAAGCTTAACCAGTGATAAACTAGGCGTTAGGTAGTTTGCAGGCTGTTCGAGGCGGAAATAGGTGCAGAAACAGGCGTCACACGATTGGCACAGAAACGTCAGTGGCCAATCAGATCGCGCAAACCGAACGCGGAAGTGCAACCCTGTCCAGACCCTGTCCAGAGATTCCACCTTTGATAACTAAAGTAAGGACACTTGACTTACCTGTTATATTATGTTTTGCCTTTTTAAACATGTCCCTTATCAAGCTGTCCTCTGGCTGCGCTAAGCCACGACAGCTGTCACGAGACGCGCACTGAGAGCTGGCCAGTATACCGCGGGAATTTGTATGAAACATTCTGATATTTTCGCGGGCACGAGACCACTGCACAAGACCCGCGAAAATATCTCCATAACAGTTAAATACGCCTATACGGCTAAAGAGTTATGATAATAATAATAAATGTAACGAGTGATCCTAATAAAATTTCTATTCGATTCATGCATGTCTGACTGTTAACACATTGAGTGCCACGGACGAGTTTTGTCGTTAGTTCATGCCGACCTTTGAGTGCCCCCGACGCTATATAGCGTTTGTTTGTCGTTTCTTTTTTATTGGCGATTTGAATTCATATTTCATCTTCTTCTTCTTCTTTCGTGTAACGTCAGAGGTCCAACTCCGTATCTTGTAGCCATGCCCTTAACTCTGGTCCCACATCAAAGAGGCTGGCTTCCGAGGGTGGTTTGTATAGGGGGCAGATGGTCAGGATGTGGTCAACAGTCTGCTCAGGGTCTCCACACTCACATGCAGCGCTGTCTGCCAGGCCCCACTTCTTTAATGATGCTTTAAAGCGACCAACCCCAGATCTTAAACGGTTCAGCCGACCTTTGAGTGCCCCCGACGCTATATAGCGTTTGTTTGTCGTTTCTTTTTTATTGGCGATTTGAATTCATATTTCATCAATCGAGCCTCACGCTAGTGTTGCAGACTCTCTCTGAGCTCAATTGGGAAGATACCGCCACCTCTCCCTGTGTAACTGCACCCCATTACTTTACACTGACGAAGGGGGTGTGAGGATTCGGAGTTCAGGAGAGGTGTAGGATTCAATCGCAGGACAAAGTGGAGTGAGAGAGACGAGGCGACGTTCCGATAATAATAATAGGTTTACTGAGCACAGCCAACAGGCACACGTTACAGGGGAAAACAAAACCTCAGCAATGCTGGAGAACATGGACTACAAATACGGGAAGGTACTGACACAGGAGATACGGAGATACACACAGCACGGAAGGGTACTGACGGGAAAACCTAACAACAAAACAATGACGCGACACTGGAAGACAGGGGCAGCATGAATATATACAGGACTAATTATAATTGACAAGGAACAGCTGGGGGCTGACAGGCAGGACACATGAATACAAGGGAAGGAGACTAGACACTGAACTAACAGGCAGGAATAAACATTGTAACATAACACAAGGAATACAAGGGAGACTAGAACATCTGTATAATGGGAGATACACAGGGAGCAAGACAGACAACAGACTTGACAATATGTCTACACAAAAGTCCATACGAAGGGCGGCGGCCTGTAGCACCGTGAACAGACCGCCCGGGGGCGCCAGAGGACTGTCCAGGCCAGTTTCCTCATTTTACTTTTCCCTCAAGCCAACTGAAGAATCCATTGTGCTCGCCGGCCCGGAAAACGCGTGGATTATGTATTTACAGTACCAACACTGTAATCAATAAGCGTGATCGATATTTGGAATGGCGATCAGGAATTGGAATAATCTTTTTGGATAACATCTGATCTCAGGTAAGGAATTTATTTGACCAGTCTTAGGATAATCAGAGCTATTTTCACAGAGATATAAGCGTTTGCCCTATGCGTGTGTGTGTCTGTGTGTGCGCGATCAGGAAATGAGAGAATCGATATTTCAGCCCGCCTCTATAGCGTGCATAAATACACATTTATACTATCGATAATCTAGCGTTGATTGGAAAAGATTCATAAATAGGCCGAAAAATTACAACGTGTTTGTGTATTCCAGAATATTCCAGTAAATGCCTTTTATCACAGAATCTATATATTTTCCTTGAAAACGAGGGCTTTTCAAAATGCTATAAAACGGAAATGAACTGATTAAAAAAACAATCCGTTTTGACAATGTTGACTGCAAACAAGTCATTGATAAGCGACAGGCAGATTAGACACATAGCCATAATTTAAGACAGAGATTATGCGTTCACAACGCTATCATTGAAGTGGGTGGTGGCATTTAACCATGCTTTACCATGTTAATGGCCGGTACTGAAAGTGTTAAACAAGTACAAAATTATGTAAATATGTTGTTAGAATGGTACAAATATTAATCTGGTGACATTCTTCATAGCATTAACACATTTATTGACCCAGAAAATGTGTAGTTTGACACCAAAATTGATCTTCTATGTTCAACGTTCTAACAACAAACCCTAACCCAACATTCACATTTTTGGCAGTTGTTAGAATGTTCGACACATTTGTACCACATACACAAACCTGCTTGATTATTGCCCCAAATAGCATGCAAGTTGGACAAAGTGGGTATGTCTGGAAAGAAGAGGCTTGTGGGTACCAATAAAACCAATGTTCACTCTGATATATTCATGTGAACGGCCAAGGGACCTTTTGGAAGATGAGCATGGCAGTTTTTTCTAGGCGAAAATTGAACATAATTTTGAATAAATTCCTATTAAAACCACCTTCCCAACAGTTGGGCTTAATGAAAATGATACCAATGTAAAGCTTAGCTTCTCTAGTTTACAGGGATACCAATACCTTTGTGTTCGCTCAAATATTGAGCACGCTATGGACCAAGATATTTATTAATGGGCAGAACCTTGATTTTACATGGCGGCCATCTTGAAATCCATCATGATGACGTGGCCCCTACCCCAAAATGAAAGCTATGATGATGAGGAACACGTGGGAAAAATTTTGTGCTTTTGTCCGGCGCGTCCACATCCTTCTCAAATCTGGTGCTAAGCCACAGCACTATATCTATATATTCATCACTATCCATCACTATCTATAATATATTCATCCCTCTATATATTCATCTTTCTATATCCGTCTCCGTTCTAAATATTCATCCCTCCATCTTTCGATATATTCATCTCATCTTTCTAAATATTCATCCCTCCACCTCTCTATATTCATCCATCATTCTGTATATTCATCTCTCCATATATGCACACACATCTCTCCATCTCTATTTATTCATCCCTCCATCTCTATCCATATATCAATCCCTCAATCTCTCTGATTAGACTAATACCTTGGCTTAGATGGACATTACAGTTAAAATCATGTAGATATTAATTACACATCACAGTGAAAACATATGGAATGTATTTATTGGCAGTAAAACAGTCACCACGGTACAGCATTAATGCTACTGGTAGACAAAGATATGGTGAAAACAACAAACTGACATTCCTTCCATAATCAGAAAAATACTTCTTTTTTTAAACGGCATAAATGTAGATTTAATCGGCATAGAAACGTATACTGTTACCAATGTTCAACTATGTTAAAAGTCACACAGTGTTATGTATGCTGTAACACGAGTAGACAATGAAGTTGAATACGATACTTTACAAAAGGTTGGCAGTTTTGTGCAAGATCTAGTTGAGACTCGATACAAGATCAATTACAAATCATCTTTCTCAATATCAAAGAGTGCTGGGCGTCCTGTACGAAGGCAACAGAAAAGCACGACGTATCACCTCTTCTGTGCAACTAACACGCAGTGTCCACGTCACGTCAACTAACACGCGCCATTTTCACACAATTCTTCTAAATCTCCACAACACGATAACAACGACAAATTGGGGAAATGATCTAGCTTTGTGGCGACCCCCGACTTTACTTTGGTAAACCTGATCCATGTCTGTGATTTATTTAGTGGTAAAGAACATTCAGGAACTTGTACTGTTACTAACTGTAAAACGAGAAGCGGCCCTCGTCCCGAGCGGCTGTGGGCTTGGTCCCAGATTGATTGGTTCTACGTTCATCATTTGGTCATTAGTTCAAATATAAATATAAGTCTCTGTTATTCTAATATCAAAATAAGGCAAGATTTGTTTAAAAAAATAAACGTGACATTTCATGTGCCTCCCCGAGTCCCCCGTGCAAGACTGTCCCGTCCCAACGGCTGGTACGCCCGGTCACGTGAGGCACCCTCTTCCACAGGCAGGGGGAGTAGTAGTGTCGTGTATCCCAGACACAATGGCCGCTTGACTTGCGTGAAGTTGTCCACGAGTGTTGGCATATCAGTTTCTCTTCAGTCCTCACCTCGTGAAGAGACCGCAGTGCTGGTCCCGGATCAGTTTCCCTCCTGGCTTATATAGCCTTGACATCAATGAGGTGACTGTACTGGGCTCCTTGCCTCTGGGTCTTGATACCTTGTAGTCTGCGGCCGTGGAGCGTGAAGCGGGACCAGGCTGCCAGCTGCAGCAGAGCGCAGGTGATGGGCACGAACACCAGCATGTGGAAACAGCCCAGGCGCAGGGGGGCCAGGGGCGCCACGCCAGGGGCCACAGCAGGCCCCGTCGCCACGGAGTCGGGCGCAGGCTTCCTCTCAAAAATATCAAAGCCTGTGTGTGGACGGAAAGAGTGGACGAGGAACATGTGAGTTCATGTGAACGTCTGGGATCGGATTCATTTCAATATAGGTTTGAGATTCACTACTGCTCACTAAGGACTTCAGCCACGTCAGAATTACACTTCTCCACATGTCTAGATTCAACAGTGGTTCTCAAACTATGGGTCGCGACCCAAAGTGGGGTCGTGGGTAGGTGACAATGTTTCTTTTCCCTTTTTTTATGTTCTGGCAACATATTTTGGCTAAATATGCCTTGTTTTATAAATGTGTATTGATAACATAGTGCTGTAATAAAATTTTCTAATAAATATGCATGATCAAGTTCAACAACGTGTGCGTTTATTTTGATATTCCTTAATTCCACATTGAAATTACGCTATACATTAACACTTTGAGTACCAGCGACGTGTTATGTGGTCTTTTCATGCCCCCCGTTGAGTGCCGACGACGCAAATTGTCGTTTGATTTTTTTATTAGCGATCTGAATTCATATTTCATCAACCGAGTCTCCCGTTGGTACAGCAGCCCCTCTAGGAGCTCCGATGGGAAAATACCGCCCCCTATCGTCTATCCCTGTGTAACTGCAGGCCATTCAAAGGTTGTGCAAAGAAAAGATACATAGACAGTATAGCACAGTTTAGTATAATATTGCAGTTTAGCGTGTCAGGATGACGTAGCATAGAGTTGTAGTGTAGGCCAGTATGAGTATAGTAATATAGTATATAGCAGCGTAACATAGAATAATAATATATTAAAATATTGTATAATACTGTACCAATATGGTGTAGAATAAATAGTATGATTTAGTTATATTATAATAAAATAGAAATTAGATAGTATATAGAAGTATAATACATTATATAAGTGTGTGTGTGTGGGGGTGTGTGTGTGTGTAAATGAATGAACCTAAAAATATGTAGTTTGACTGATAGATAGACAAAATGGGTTTATTTATGTTGATTTAATTTGGTTGTGTTGATGTTAAATATATTTTTTTTTTGCAAAATGGGTATATTCTGTTTGGTTTTACACAATATGTCTATCGGTGTGTTGTGTGTGTGTGTAGGGGCAGGTATATATAAGATTTTTTCTTCTTCCTGTTCCTTTCGGCCATGGTATTTTTGGTGAATTATATGAATATGTACTGTTGGACTGTGGTAATTCCATGTACGAATAAAAAAAAAAATGATAAAAAAAAATGAAATGACGAGGGAAGTGATCGCGAGATGCAAAGCAGCCTGGAATATATATTTACAGCAGCCAATAATCAATCAATAAACGCGATCGATTTTTGGAATGGCGATCAGGAATTGGAATAATCTTTTTGGAGAACATCTGATCTAAGGTAAGGAGTCTATGTTACCAGTTTTAGGATAATCAGAGCTGTCTTCACTGAGATAACAGCGTGTCCCGTATGTGTATATGTGTGCTGTTGAGGAAATGAGAGAATCGATTTCTCAGCTCGCTTCTATAGCGTGCATAAGTACACATATACTATCGATAATCTAGCGTTTATTTGAAAACGATTCATAAATAGGCAGACAAATGACAACGTGTCTAGTGTATTCGAGAATATTCCAATAAATGCCGTTTATGAGGGAATCTTTCTATTTTCCGAAAATTTTCAAGAAAACGATAGCTTTTCAAAATGCTATAAAAAGGATATGAACCGATTAGAAAACAATCCGTTTCGACAATGTTGACTGCTAACAAGTCATTGATAAGCGACGAGCAGATTAGACACATAGCCATAATTTAAAACATAGATTATGCGTTTTTAACGCTATCATTGAAGTGGATGCTGGCACTCAAGGACATTAATCAACGTTATGGCACTGAAAGTGTTAAGTGTGGGGTCGCCAAAATAAAATCCTAAATAAAATGGGATAGTGAAAAAATATAATTTGAGAACCCCTGGTTTACAGCATCAACAAGATGAGAAATAAGTCTATAATTGATCTTGAATATTTAACTGGGATCACAACTTTTAAGTCAAAACCTTGTAGTGTGCATCCGTCCATCGCTACAGTCGGCTTCAACTTGACAACATAAAACTAAATGGACCCAAGTTTATTTCCTGTTGCAATGTTCACTACAATAGCGGCCAGGAAATGCACTTGGATCCAAACTGTCCCCCTAGCAACAGAATTCCAGTGAAAGCGCCTATAAAGATCTCTGTCCGTCTGTTCATACCCGTGTAGACACAGAGCAGCCATGTGCCGATGAGAGGGGCGAAGGTCTGGCCGGGTTTGGTTACCAGGGCAACCATCCCAAAGAGGAGAGCGGAGGCGGCCTGTTGCCGGCGGTTCACCACAAAGTCTTCATCCACCAGGTCTGAGATCACCAGGTTCAGCAGCTTGCAGGTTCCCTCTGTAAACACCCGGTTACTGGGAGGGGAGAGGGGGAGAGAGGGAGAGAGGAGAGAGAGAGAGAGAGAGAGAGAGAGAGAGAGAGAGAGAGAGAGAGAGAGAGAGAGAGAGGTTACAGCCTCTAACCCCAAACACAACAGAGTTAACCTCTACCCCAGCGGTTCTCAAACTATGGGTCACGAACCAAAGTGGGGTTGAGGGTAGGTGACAGTGAGGTCGCGCATTGGCAGCACATTTCTTTTTTAATCAAGAGAAAAACCGACGAGCCCAACTCAGATGGAGTTTTCCACCTGGCAGCTGTGTGTATTCGCCATGTCTCGGAGGGCCACGGTATTCCAATACACATTTACATTTAGTCATTTAGCTGACGCTTTTATCCAAAGCGATTTACGAGTTCTGTACAACAAGTCATCAGGAAGGGTACAACTCTATCAGCTGAGTAACAATGTTCATCAGTGTTGAGTGCTACAGTGTAGGTTAGTATATTAGTGCATGACAGCAAGATTAGTTAGGGTTAGATAAAAAAAAAATGTCATTTCAGATAATGGTTGAAGAAGTGCGTCTTTAGTCGACGGCGAAAGATTGGACAGGTTTCGGTTGTCCCAACTGTGGTGGGCAGTTCATTTCCACCATTGTGGGGCAAGGACCGAGAATAGGCGGCTTCTCCTTGATGACCCTCCCGGAGCTTGGATAGGAGTAGGTCTGAGGCGGCCAGAAGATGCAGTGCGTAGGGGTCTTGAGGGTGTGTAGTTAGAGACCATTAGACGGTCCGGAGGTAGGCGGGAGCGGTTCCCTTTGCCACACGGTATGCCAGGTCGAGGGCCTTGAAGCGGATTCATGCGGCGATGGGGAGCCAGTGCAGGTCCCTAAGAAGTGGGGTGACATGGGCTGACTTCGGTAGGTTTGAGATCAGGCGGGCCGCTGCGTTCTGAATGAGCTGAAGAGGCTTGGTGGCAGTCGCCGGAAAGCCAGCAAGCAGTACTGTACATCCTGCGCATGTATAATCTGGACACTCGCAATAGATAGGTTTGTTGTCAGAAGCGTGGAGAGAGAAGAAGCGCAGATTTTCCTTTCAGACAAAAACAACCCATTGGCAGAGAAATGTGCTGATAATGAATGGCTGGCACAGCTGGCATATCTAGCCAACATATTTGACCGCCTCAATGCGGTGATGAATCTGGGACTACAAGGTCGGGACACAGACCTGTTTGGACTTGCAGCTAAAATGGAGAGCTGGATTAAGAAACTCCGTTTGTGGCACTCCAGGATAATCAGTGGGTATTTACTCTGCTTGATTGCTTTTTGGGGGAACAGAATGTTGCAAAAAAATATTTGAAGCCCATAATCTGTAGCCACATAGAAGGGCTCATTGAACAATTACGGAACTATTTTCCCGAAAGAGAGACAAGAGAGACGGGCTGAGCCCAAACGTTAGAACGTTCTAACCTTCGTTTGTTACGTTGGCATTCGAATTCTAAATCAACATTCGATTTTTTTTTTATTTCTATTAATTCTGTTTAAACCAATGGGGTTTTTCTTCACAGTTGCAGATAAAGATTAGGCTACACTAATATTATAGTATTAAAAGAAACTGATGAGTTATATTCATTAAAGAAAGTTGATTTAATTGATTTAGTTGGGCTGGGGCTACTCCCTGGGCTGGGTCTGGGTCTGGAAAGTTGATTTAATAAAAAGAAAAGACTAATTTAATCAGATTAATCACTTTATTCAAATTGAGGATTTAATTTGAGGATACTAAAAATAATAAAATATATATATATTATTAAAAAAAAAGTTATTATTATATTTTTTTTTATTAAAAAACGAAGGTTCGAACGTTCGTTCGAAAAACCCTGACGAAGTTCGAATCCCAAAAACAGGGTTCGGGGACAGCCCGCAAAGTTCTGGATATCAGTCTGGAACGAGTACCCAGTGTTGTGTAATGCTGCACTGAGAAAGCTTGTCCCCTTCGCATCAACATACCACTATTAGGCCGTATTTTCGGCACCGACATAAATACAGAATATATAAATACAGATCTCGCCTCAGAGTAGAAGCGGATCTCCGCCTCTTTCTCAGCACAATGCAGCCACATATCATGGAACTATGTTCAAATGTACAAGCACACCCTTCCCCATTAAGTCTCATTTTCTTTTCTTTTTTATATTCTTTTTTTTTTAATCTTTTTCCCCCTCCATTTTCCTCCGATTTTCTCCCATCCCAATGTTAGTCGTATGCCAATTCCCAATCCCCTTCCTGGTCGCTGCGCACTTACAGTGGCGTCATTTCAGTAAAAGGCAAGGTATGGCGAGGGGGGGGTGGGGGTGGGGGTGAAGGGGATTTCCACCAAGGGGAATTCCACCAAATTCCCCCTTGGTGGAATTTTTTTTGTCAAATCAGTTGTGCAATAGTCACTTTTGGTGAGTTGTTTCTATACAATTCAGTTATATGACATTTAGGTATGACACAGGACTACACAAGCATTTTTAGTATAGAAATGTGTCAACAGACTAAAGCAGGGAACCACAATATTTAGCATACGAATTATGCAGAATGTAATATCATAACTGTCTATTACTTTTCTTGCAATTGAGCCAATTTTCCTTAGGTACGGTTTTGAGGTGTGTGTTCAACAGTATGTAGTATCAAAAACACATTCACAAAAAGTATGGGTTACTGAATGCTGAACTGCACTGTTATAATCACTAAGCCAGACCTTACCTGTGTCCCTGTATCACTTGTCTCTGCTGCCCTTTGATAAAAAAACGTCCCTATGTCCATTTTCCTTTTTTTTGGGCATATTTCAGTTAGTCACAGTAAAAGTCACCTAGTAAAAGTGAGATAATTGACAATATCAAAACATGCTAGGGCTGTACCGAATAGTTCGAAGCTTCGTTCATAATGTTGACATTCGAATTCTAAATCAACATAAAAAATTGTAAATAATTGGATGGATTATCCAAGGGGGGGCCCGGGGGGGGGGGGGGGGGGAGCGAGCGAGAGCATATATGTATAGGGTATTAGATAGCAAGTATTAGGTGTATACCTTGTATATTACATTTATTTAAATGGTAATTTCATTGGATGTGCACTGTTAATTAATGCTTGTATATCTAATTTTATGTTGTCATGTTTATGTTTATGTGTTTGTTTAAAAAATAGTAAAAAAATATATATATAAAAAAAATAAAAATATTATTTTTTTTTTTATTTTTTTTTTTTACATTTTTATTTGCCAAGGTATGGCGAGTGCCATACCTTGCCATACCAAATTGACGCCCCTGCGCACTTACCCCCCACAGTCAGATCATCTGGGAGAGTGGAGGCTATCACGTGCTTCCTCCGACACACGTCCAGCCAATCAACCGCTTCTTTTCACCTGGCAGCGCGGATCCTCCCTGAGAGGGCGTAGCGTGTGGAAGGATCACACTATCCCACTCAGGTCCTATCCGCGCTTAGCAGGCGCCCCGACCGAACTGTAGGAGTCGCTGTTTACAACGACCCGGACCCACCCCGCCAGCTTCTCCCACCCTCTAATACAGCCAATTGTATTAGTGTGAACGGCCAGCCAAGCTGGTGACAACCCCGGAGCTGTGAGCTGGATTCGAACAGGCGAATCCAGCTCACAGCTCCGGGGTTGGTGACGAACGCAATCTCCGCTACGCCACCTAACCGCCCTTGTAATTTCATCTTCTAATAAATATGCATGATCAAGTTCAACAATGTGTGCTTTTATTTTTATATTCCTTTTCCATGTTGAAATTACGCAATACGAAGTGTGGGATCGCCAAAAGAAATCCTAAATAAAATGGGGTCGTAGTATAAAAAGGTTTGAGAACCCCTGCGCTACCCAAACACAACACTGTTGAGTGCTATGAGAGAGAGGTTACAGCCTCTAACCCCCAAACACAACATTCTGTTATTGAGAGTTGAGTTAGCTTCATACCGTCTTTTCAAGTTCAAGTTTCTTTAATAGTTGTCATACAGAAGTACAGAATACTTTTGTACAAAATGCTTCTTACTGTTGCGCTCCAGAGACTGTGCAAGACAAGATAAGTATGAAATAAAAACATAGTAAAATTAGAAGTAAAAAAAAAAGAGGTCACAGTGTTCAGTTTAGACATATGTACAATGTTCGATGCAGAATAGACGTAGTTACCATACGTTTACGATCATGCACTTTGATACTAGATAATCTTCCTTGCCTATATTGCTTTAGCCTACTATGCTAATCTGTCTATACTACTATGCACTCAAGACTGTAGCACACAAGTTCAAAACAGTTTGATGAACATTGTTACTTAGCTGCCAGAGTTGTACCCTTCCTGCGGAGTTGTTGTACAGAACTTGTAAGTCGCTTTGGATAAAAGCGTCAGCTAAATTAATAAATGTAAAAAATCGATATTGTAATGAGAAGAGATCTCTTGACCATTTAAACATGCAGCCGTTTAACAATAATAAGACTGCTAGTACGATCAGTAGAATCCATTTATGTATGTTACAGTTTATTCTAAATGATGGACAAAATTGTGTGAGCAAGTTTGTAGGCTATGTCTGGTTCGTCTATATTTCACTATTATATGTTACAATAATTCAGCACTACATTAATTTCAAACCTTATACAGTAACTGGCCATTTTTTGTTGGAGTTAATTGATGCAGGTGCTCTTGTTTAGTTGATTTATTGATTTAAAATCAGGTGTGTTCATGGTGAAAGAAGGCCTCTGCATAGCACTACCTGCCAAGGGATGCGTTTGTGAGTCGCTTTTATGAACAACAACTAGTACAGTATAGGGCGACAGTGGTTCAGGAGGTAGAGCGGTCGTCTGGTACAGAACACCTGCTCAGCTGGAGCTCCGAGAAGCACCTGCCAAACGCTATGTTTACACAGACAGCTGAGCCACATGCAAACAGAAACTTAGAAAGGGAAAAGGTAAACTGAGAATTATTGTCTTTACGCAGCTTCGACAACGACACACAACTACTCATTAGAAAGATTGTGTTTGTGTCTCATACCTAGCGATGAAGATGCACAGCAGGTAGATGTGGTCGGCTCCTGCCAGCAGCATGGCCACGCTGAGGCCCAGTTTGAGCATGAAGAGCCAGCGGATGACCTGGTAAACTCCATAGCGCTGGCACAGTGTCAGGAAATACAAGTTGTTCAGGTGGGGAGCGATGTAAGAGATCCCTGCAGAGTGGGGAAGCAAAGCAGCAGTTAAGGTGCTGTACACCTATTTGGTCAGTAACACAGGTCTCCCAGTCCCTCCACTCTGCAGTAAACACAAAATATATTTTCTGGTATCCCACTTTATCCAATAAGGAGAGAGAACCCTAGATATTTGTACTTAAATCTTGCCAAGCTAAATTTGCTTACTGCACTGGCAGATAATTTTACTTCTTTCACGCACATATATGCTTATAGCTAAATTGTATTTCTTAATTTGGTCAGACCATTTTGCAGTGTGGAGTTCTCTCTCCTGATTGGATAAAGTGGGAACGGGATACCGGAACATTTATTTTCTGTTTACTGCAGAGCGGAGGGACTGGGAGACCCATGTTACTGACCAGACAATCTACTGTATATCAGTGATGGCTGTCAGAATGTAGAGCTATTATTTTAACATATTACAGCACTTTCACTGCCACACTACCAAAACGGTTAACCCTTTCACTGCCACACGACAGAAGGTTAACCCTTTCACTGCCACACGACAGCCGGCGACCGTCGGTTGTTGTGTGATAGTAAAGGGTTAACCTTCTGTCGTGTGGCAGTGAAAGGGTTAACTGGCGTTTATGCATTACAGTGAACTCACAAATTGACCACAATTGTCCCACAAACAAATGTATAAGATGCTTATTAAAATCCTACATCAAAGTTTTTCTCAAATAATTTTTTTTTTTTTTTTTTTTTTTTATAAATTGGACTGGAACAGCAAATCTAGTCTTAGGGCACTTTCACATCAGAGTTTATTTAAAACAGTCCAAAGCAGAAGTGAAGTTGTTACTTTTGCTTCAGTTTTTAATTTGGTTTTATTCCACATTGCCAATTGACAAATTAACTAGAACCAATTAACAAAGCCATGTGATCGCGCACGGCAGCAGTTTACTGGACAATATTTAAACCCTGACAAATGACCCCGAAAGACTGTGGTCATTTCCATTATGACGAGCACAAATGTTATAAAGTACTAAAATAATTACACTTTTAAAACGTACTGCTCCAGGGTCCACTTGGAAACAAACCGAGACCATGTGGTATAGGCAGACCATGGTACCATGGGGGTAAACACGGTTTGATTCAACCACACTGACCAAGGCAGGTGACAGCGTCCTGAGAGTTGCTCAGATAGTCCTACGGTGTGTAACCACCCTCACATAAAATGTAAAATCATCTTATCTTGCTTGGCTAAGGACAGGCTCATCTGTCAATCATAAAAAGCTGGCATGCCAGTTGTCTATGATGGAATCACTATTCTCCTCCCCATGTCACACTGTGCTCTTACCCAGGAGAATAGAACCTGTAGAGGCAGAGATACTGTCCGATAGGAGGTGCTCCAAGAACAGAGGGAAGAAGTTGCTGTTGAAATGGCAGTGAAACACCTGCAGGGGGCGCACAACACATGAACAACATTAGAAGGAGAGTGGAGATTAAAGGAGTGTGCTAAAAGCCATGTTGTTTAGAGTGTAAACAAAGATGATCTGGAAAGCACTGTGCCTCTGGGAGCCCTATGATCCAACACGATGACACAACATTGAACCATCAAGGAGGCAGTACAGCCTACATCCTGGAACAAAGCAGATTCTAGTAAAGATAGTAAAGATAACATCCTCAGAGTCTAAAATATACATAAGAATGGGGAAGTACAGGTTACCAAATTAACTCCGATCTCGCTCTCTGAAGAAATGCAAGAGAGGGGGGCGTCTCTACTTTCCGTAGCTGCATTTCTGCAGACCCCTCTCTGATTGGTTGAGCCCATTTCTGCAGACCCCTCTCTGATTGGTTGAGTGAAGCCCCTCTCTGATTGGTTGAGCGAAGCCCCTCTCTAAGGTGAGCGAGGTGAGCGTAAGGTTATCGAGGTTATCGCGCCAAGAAGATAAAAAGAAAAAGATGCCGCAAATGTAATGCCGCAAATATAATGTTATGTTATGTTCGATATATTGAAGTATATATTGAATGTATAATACATTAATATGGCAGCAAATCTTAAAAGATGGGCGTCAGCAATGATGAGCGTTTTCCCTGTACTCCGCCATGTGAATCTAATCTGGATGCGTACCCTGAACTTGTGGTAGGCCTAGACTTTCGTCTCGTTTACATCAGGGTCCCCCATTTTCAATTCATCGTCTTGTTTACATCAGGGTCCCCCATTTTCAATTCATGATAACATATATGACATACATGACATACAGATAGACAGTACTGCTACATCTAGACATTTATGACATACCAGATTTACAAATACAGTACTGTTTGTGATACAAAAAGAGTCCAGAAAAGAGAGGCTATACATTTGACGTAGAAACTGTACATTGGAGGAGGTTGGGTAGGTGTGGGTGGGGGGACTGTACATTGCTTCTTCTAAGTGTCTATGCTTTTTTTGTCATTATTTACTGGCTTTCAAAAAAATAACATCTTGTTGCTTGTGTGTTGAAGGACTTTTTACCGAAGGGTTACACATATCATGTCTGCACGTACAGACGTACGGTGAACCCATCCTGCGTTGACCATACCTCTTTTGAGGCCACTGTGCGAATGACTCACCAGTCTGAGGAGGAGATCCTGGTGTGGGCAAGGTCGATGCAGGTCACCTGGAGAGTGGCCCATACGCGACCCAAGAATATCATCTTCAGAGTATGTTGTTCTTTTAGAGTTGGTATGGTCAACATTCCCTGAGAAGTGATTTTCCACTTTCAGTACGTTCAGCTGAAAAGTCATTTATGGCTGATACTATAATATTTGTCTCCAAATATATGATGGCTCTGGATCATTTGACTCTTCCATTTCAACCACATTTGCATAACTACAGTGGATGTCATTACTTGGGTTCATGGGTTCATGACAATGCAACATCTTGGGAGGATCTTTCTGGTAAAATAAATATCTTATAATTTGTATACAGAGAGACTACAGGTGCCAGCACAACACCAGGTACACACCAACCACACAAACACCTGGCAAGGTGTCGTCTGTTGTCCTCCTTGTCCTGTACATTTTGTTTTTTTGTAAAATGCCAGGTACCCCAACTTCAGGGCATACCTGGAGACGTTGTATGGCCGGAAGGAGTCTTGGGCCCTGTGCTTCAGACTAGCGTTGCCGGTCCGTGGAAACAACACGAACAACTATGCAGAAGCCGCAAATAGGATTGTGAAGGATAAGATCCTGCGCCGGACCAAGGCTTACAACGCGCCCCAACTATTTGATTTCCTCACCACTCGCCTCAATGGGTATTACGAGGCACACATCACAGATGCAGCTCTCGGCCAGTGGGACAGGTTCCACAAGTCAAGGTCCCTGGTAAAGACCAGTGACGTCAAGCCAGAGAACATTTCTCAGGTAAATAACAATCAAACTGGCACAAAAAGGCACACACACCTAATTTATACAGCATGCAATGACTGAGTCTGTTGTGTTTTTGACCTATGTTGATTTGACATTTCTTGTAACAAAATAAGTAAAAAGTAATTGTCTAATACGATAGTAGCACAATAGAACACCTAAAATTCAAGGTTTGCTCAGATTAGAAAATAGGAAATAAATGTATAAAAAACATTCCTTATGACTTACCTTACTTGTGGCGTATCTCTTATGACTTCCCTTTTATATCTGTCATTATGTGTAGATTGATGGGTCAACGTTCGAGGTGGAGAGTGCCTCCACACCTGGGAAGGTCTACCTGGTCGACACAAACCTTGAAACGTGCTCATGTCCTGTGGGCAGCTCAGGGGCACCTTGTAAACATCAAGCTGGTGCTATGAAGGTGTTCCCTGGGAACAGCTGCACTTTTCTGCCAGTTACCCCCAGCATGAAGGCAAAACTGTTGTATATTGCCACAGGAAGTAAGTAAGAGAAGGAATACAATTACTCTAGTCTGTAGAGTGTACCGGTATACTGTGTATGTACGTATACGGATATTAACACATGGGCCGGTTACAGACATGGTCTAAGATATGACAGTACTATCTAGAGTTGGTCCATTCAATTAACTATCTGATCCCGGACTTGGTCTAATCCATGGCTACGAAACAAACCCTAAATATTATCAATGAATTATTACTGTGAAGCTCGGGGGTAGACGCCGGCTCGCTGCGGGGAGGCCGAAGAAAAGTGTGGTGAGCACAGACCATCGCTATAGTTTCCCAACAGGAGTAATGTCTGGAACACACCACAGCCTGTCACAAGCAGTAGAGATGTGTCGTAGCAATCCGAAGTGACATTGACCACCAGACTCTTTCTCTTAAGGCATTAACTGGGTTAATTAATATAAATGTTATATTGTAACTGTCTAGTTACACATTGGTTCCGAAACATGTATGTTCCAGGCTGCAATTAAAACTTTGAATCTGAGAGTGCTGGTCCGGCTTCCTGCTTTCTTCTAACTGTCTAGTTAAGCATTAACTGGGTTAATCTAAATGTTAGGTATTGTCACACCAGGATCAGTTGGTATGATGAAACACATGTTATTATATGTTTGATTGAAATGTTGTGTCTTACTAATAATAACTAATTCCTTGGTCAAGGGCGGCTATGTGGCGTAGTGGGCAAGGCGCTCGCCACGAAATGCTGGAGACGCTGGGCTCGTCAGTTCGAGCCCAGCGCTCCACATTTGCTTTCAGTTTAGCTGGTCGTCCGTACTAATACACATTGGCCGTATTAGGGGGTGGGAAACTGATGGGTGGGGATCGGGCGTTGTGGACAGCGACTCCTACAGGTCGGTTGGTGCGCCTGCGCAGTAGAATCAGGAAGTGTCGGGGGCAGCGTGAGCCTCCCACGCGTTACTCCTCGCCACTGAGAGATCGAGCTGCGCAGGTGAAAAGATGCGACTGCTGTTACCTCAAGTACCGGAGGGGACTTGTGCTATGTATGACTTAGTCCACATTGCAGCCGGCTTGTGGGAGGCAAGAAACAGTGTCCGTGACAGGGGAGGGTTGAATTGGATGATACGAAATTGGGATGGGAGAAAATATAGAAAATGGGAGAAAAAGTGGATACAAAAAAACTAATTCCTTGGTCAATAGAAGTCTCTGTGATACTTTCTGAATATGATTTGGGAACATCAAATGGGCAGGGTTATAATAGAAGAAAGACAGTGTAAACAATATAATTAACTCTGAATATAATAATGAGGAAAAAGAAACAGGATACACAACAAGGTGCATGAGATGAGGTTATATGTAGAACATGGTACAGTTACAGTAAGTGGGGAGTGCGTCATGGTACAGTTACAGTAAGTGGGGAGTGTAAACACTAAACAGTGATTCAAACCCCCTCAATGTACAGTTTCTGCATATGGCTCGCCGACAACAAACTATCATTACACATGGGCAAAACAGAGTCCATTCTCTTCGGTTCAAATAACAAACTCAGCAAAACAGACGGCTTCTCAGTTACAGTGGGTGACAATATTGTCACAAAGAAAGATGAAATTACCTACCTGGGTTCCATCCTAGAGGCTAATCTTTCCTGTGACAAAATGGCATCCAATGTAATAAAAAAAGTCAATCAACGAACTCGATTCTTGTACCGGATCTCCTCCCTGGTAAACAAGAATACCCTGAAGACTCTGGCAGGAGCACTCATTCAAGGGTACTACGACTATGCTTGCACCTCATGGTACCAAAGCACCTCAAAGGCACTAAAAACCAAATTACAAACATCTCAAAACAAACTAGTCAGACTACTGCTTGACCTGACTCCTAGAACCCACCTCACCCCTGCACACTTTGCCAACCTAGGATGGCTTAGAGTAGACGACAGAGTACAGCAACTTGCAATGGGCCTGGTCTACAAGATACACTACACGACCAAGGTACCCATGTACATGTCAAAATACTTCCCAAAGGTCAGTGAATACCACGATCACAACACCAGAGGGAGCTCCACAAATCATGTAAAACCCAGATTCGGCTCAAACAAGGGACTAAACACGTTTCGCAATTATGCCACAACAATGTGGAACGCCCTACCCAAAGCTGTAAAGGAATGTAAATCACTACCCACCTTCAAAAACACTCTCAAAGAACACCTACGGGAGACTGCAATTCAAAACTGGCCCCTACAAATGTCCTAACCCAGTTGTACAATAAAGACCAAGCATGGCTTTGTCAGTATTCCAATGTACAGCCCCACCCAACCCCACCCCACCTACCCAACCTCCTCCAATGTACAGTTTCTATGTCAAATGTATGTCAGTATTCCAATGTACAGTGTCCCCCCCCCCCTACCCCCCCCCCCCCCCTCTTCTCTTCTTCTGGATTTTTTTAGTATCACAAACAGTACTGTATTTGAAAATCTGGTATGTCATAAATGTATAGATGTAGCAGTACTGTCTATCTGTATGTCATGTGTGTCATATGATGAATTGAAAATGGGGGACCCTGATGGAAACAAGACGAAAGTCTTTCTCAGGTCTGCATCCTCTTAACAATTGTATGTATTGAGCTGTACTGTACTGTACCCATTCTGCAATCTGTTAATAAACTTTTCAATCAATCAATCAATGGGCTGTGTTGAACTTGTCACGTGAAATAACGTTATGTGTTGTCACGCGAAATGTGCATAACGTTATGAATAAACCACGAAATAACATAACGTTATGTTATATACACGCGAAATGTGCATAACGTTATGAATAAACCGCGAAATAACATAACGTTATGTTATATAACGTTACAATGTACAGTTTCTGACAGCTGGCTGTGTTGTGAAATGTGCATAACGTTATGAATAAACCGCGAAGTCACGCGAAATAACGTTATACGCGAATCTGGTAGTAAATTTTATCTTCTTGATATGATAACATTATGTCCGCCTTTCGCTCAACCAATCAGAGAGGGGCTTCGCTCAACCAATCAGAGAGGGGTCTGCAGAAATGGGCTCAACCAATCAGAGAGGGGTCTGCAGAAATGCAGCTACGGAAAGTAGAGACGCGAGAGGCGGACTGTGTTTTACAGAAAACCAAACAATGACCCACATACCTGGAGAAGGTTCATGGCCACAAACCACATGAAGTTAGTGTGCTTGGAGAGCTGCTTGAGATATTGTCCCAGGGTGACAGGCTTGTCTGGCTGGGTCAGCGGAGCCTGGCCAACACTCAACCTGCCAGAGAACAGGGGACAGGATGAGAGTCAGTCTGATGACAAGTAGTGTGGTCGCTATATAATGGAATGAAAATACACATGCAATGTATTGTTCAAATGTATATGTAAAGACACTTATTTTTCATATACAGTACTTCTTAAAATAAATATAGTATGTTTGCATATTAAGGCTGTCCCCGAAGCCTGTTTTTGGGATTCGAACTTCGTCAGGGTTTTTCGAACGAACGTTCGAACCTTCGTTTTTAATTAAAAAATTCAAAAATTCTAAATTCAAAAAAGAAATGTAACTGAATTTCTTTTTTAATATCCTCAAACTAAATCCTCAATTTGAATAAAGTGATTAATCTGATTAAATGTGTATTTTTTTCTTTTATTAAATCAACTTTCCAGCGCCAGACCCAGCCCAGGGAGAAGCCCCAGCCCAACTAAATCAACTTTCTTTAATGAATATAACTCATCAGTTTATTTGAATACTATAATATTAGTGTAGCCTAATCTTTATCTGCAAACAGAATTAAAAAAAAAATTGAAAAATTGAAAATAAAAAAAGATTTTATTAAAAATAAAAAATTCGAATGTTGATTTAGAATTCGAATGGCAACGTAACAAACAAAGGTTCGAACGTTCGGGCTCAGCCCTATTGCATATACAACGTTATCTGAAATTGAAGCTACCAATTATCTAATTCTGAGCCTCTAAACACAAACACACAGCTTGGTGTCCAGTCTGTAACCTGAGCAGGATCTTTCTGCCGCCTCCCTGCCAGGCAGATGAGATGGATAACTGCATGCATTAAAGGGGCACTTGTACTATGGTTGGATCTCACACACTTTGGATGTGTATGAGATTATGTGCAAAATAAGTTAGGTCACATTTCATTACCACATGAACCAATAAAAACCCATGGTAGTAACCATCAGTACAGAGGATGGTAGATGGAACTGCTAAACAATGGAGTCCCATGAACGTCAAGTCCAGTGACTCCAGAATATAGAAATCACGTTCATTTAAAACAAAATCATAGGAAGAATCACTTTGACAAGCCAAGCCGGGCAGACATTCCCAGCGGGAAAAGATAGTGATCATCCATCGTGACCCAGGGCAGATTAGACACATAGCCATAATTTTAAACATAGATTAGGCGATATTAACGTTAACATTGGAGTGGATGTGGGCATTCAAGGGACTAATAATGAATTAACCTTGGGCAGTCAAAGTGTTAAATGTTGAAAAGTGCTACTATAACTAATCACCCCACATACTCTCTGAGGACAAGAGCCTCGTCTTGCTTCAGCCGGGCCTCGTTCTGGAACCTGTGGCGCAGCAAGCGGGACACCAGGATGAAGCCCAGCATGGAGACAGCCGCCAACGCCACGCAGAACAGCCGGAAGGAGTACAAGTCCTCCTTGTCCCAAACGGTGTAGGACAGGAACACGGACAGCGAGCCCAGGGCGCTGAACGCGGAGCAGTGGAAGTTGAGGCGCGTGCGGTCGCCGGCGGACACGGCCAGGTCGGCCAGCAGGGCGTTGTGGTTGAGGTCCACCACCGTGAGGAAGCCGTCATACAGACACAGGCACAGCAGGAACTGCAGGCCCGGCTTGGCCCACGCCACCCAGAAGGCCAGGAAGGACAGGGCAAAGAGGGGGCCGTTCCTGGAGAGGGCCTGCAGGCGCTTCAGCACCACCTCTGGGGATGTGATCTGGGAACCCACCCTGGTGACAGAAAAATATATATATTTTTTTAAGAACAAATCCAAAAGGAATTATACGGAACAGTTAACTTTTTCTAAAAGTAAAAACACTATCTGATTTGTCACAAAGTGGGAGTCGGTTCAATCTATCCGCTGGCATCAGTGTGTTGGTTTTTAAATGATTGGAAGTAGAAATGGTTGGCATTTGTTAGCAATGCTGCTGGAAGTCAATAAAGCCAGCGATGCAGTCTTCAATCAGTCTTAAATAAAGCCAGCGATACCGTCTTCAATCAGTCTTCAATAAAGCCAGAAATAGTCTTCAATCAGTCTTAAATAAAGCCAGCGATACAATAAATCCAGCGATACCGTCTTCAATCAGTCTTCAATAAAGCTAGCAATACAGTCTTCAATCAGTCTTCAATAAAGCCAGCGATACAGTCTTCAATAAAGCCAGCGATACAGTATTCAATCAGTCTTCAATAAAGCCAGCAATACAGTCTTCAATCAGTCTTCAATAAATCCAGCGATACAGTCTTCAGTCTTAAATAAAGCCAGCTATACAGTCTTCAATCAGTCTTACAAATTAAAGCGTAGCAGCAGAAATATTGGTCGTCATAAATATAAGCTCCCAGATATCAAAATTGGCATCGCAAACAAAAAGCGGTCTAGCCTTACTAAGAACAATAGCCTCTTGTCTGCAGTCACGCTCAAGGCAGACATAATGAGACCAGGAAGTGCTTCCAGGCTTTCACTTAGCTTTAATTTAGACTATTATTTAGACTATTAAAGTGCTTACATGTCAGGCTTCAGTTGAGTTTAATCTGGACTATTATTAAGGGGCTTACATGTCAGGCTTCAATTGAGTTTAATCTGGACTATTAAAGTGCTTACATGTCAGGCTTCAATTGAGTTTAATCTGGACTATTAAAGTGCTTACATGTCAGGCTTCAGTTGAGTTTAATCTGGACTATTATTAAGGTGCTTTACATGTCAGGCTTCAGTTGATGAGAACTGTAATGTGCTATCCACAGCCCGGGTGATTGGGGTGGGGCAGGCTGGAATTGACCTGTGGTTTGCAGCAGCTGAGAAGGTAAAGACCGCAGTGTGCGGCTGAGCGGGGTTGGGGTGCGTGTTCGGGTGAGTCCGGCGGTCTCTTGGGAGGGGGAGGAGGAAATGTTTTTGTCTGTCTTGTCTTTTGTCTTGTCATCTTGAGTTTAGCTGGGGATATTATGGGGGGGCAGCTATTTAACTATTTCTTCACTGTTTGGCCACTTTTACA
The DNA here is from genome assembly GCF_963971535.1 of Notolepis coatsorum. Taxonomy (NCBI): domain Eukaryota; kingdom Metazoa; phylum Chordata; class Actinopteri; order Aulopiformes; family Paralepididae; genus Notolepis; species Notolepis coatsorum. Next base: position 59,401,328 of record NC_140174.1, on the reverse strand, counting down.
CGGTCTCTGTGAGTCTATGGAACACCTCTACAGGTTTTTGTTTTTTCATGAAGGTTCATTGCTCTGTTTTCGGGTCGTGTTCTCAAAAAATGGTCCTTGTGGTGGATTGGAGATGTACGTTTTATTAATATAGGGTCACACGACCGGGAATCGGGGCTGAACACTGGGAAAGACCATTTATTAGATAGTACCCCTTGGAATTAAAATTTAGAAGGTTGAACTCTGTTTTCTTTTCTCTTGTCTGTATAATTGTTAGTCTGTATTATTATTATTGTTTTTGTTATTTTCTTGTGAAGTTCTATGTATTGTGATTGTGGTTAATGTGTTGTCTTGTTTCGTGTGAATAATAATAAAAAATTTGATCAAAAAAAAAGAGAACTGTAATGTGCTCTCTCCTTTTGGTTCTAGTTAGCAGTCGGGCTGCAGAGTTTTGGATTAGCTGAAGCCTCTCTGTGGTTTTCTTAGGGAGACCTGTGAAAAGTGCATTACAGTAGTCTAACCGGCTAGATATGAATGCATGAATTCGCTTCTCAGCATCGTTTTAATTAATAAATGGTCGTACTTTTGCTATATTTTTGAGATGGAAGAACGATGTTTGTCACTTTGTTAATATGAGAATTGAAGTTCAGTTCTGAATCTATGATAACCCCGAGACGAGTGACCTCAGATTTGATCCAAGGGGTTAGTCCTCCCAGGTTCTTTATTAACGTTTCTTTTTTTGTTTTGGGACAGATAATTAGAATTTAAGTTTTGTTCTCGTTTAGTTTCAGGAAGTTCTTACTCGTCCATTTATTTATTGCCAGTAAGCAGTCTGTAATGGAGTTAATCGCTGTATCATTTGGTTCAGCAGATATGTACAGTTGTGTATCATCCGCATAGCTATGGAAACCTACATTATGTTCTCTGATGATATCACCCAGCGGTAACATGTAAAGGGAGAAGAGTAAAGGACCTAAGCAACTCCCTTGTGCAACTCCATAGTTGTTGTCAGTCATATATCTCAGACATGTGGCCTCCTAGTTTAACATAGAATTTCCTCCCTCTGATGTATGTTTTAAACCAGCTTAGCACATGTTCTGAGAAACCGACAAGGTTCGATTAGAATATAGTGATCGATTGTATCAAATGCTGCACTGAGATCTAGCAGGATAAGGATGGAGATCTTATTCTCGTCAGAGTTAAGCCTGAGGTCACTGATTATTTTGGTGAGGGCAGTTTCAGTGCTATGATATTTTCTGAATCCCGACTGAAATTCTTCTAAGAAATAGACAAACATTGCTTACTATTTGGGCTGAAGAAAACATTCGACAGCAATTGGATTAAAGACGTCTTTTATCAAAGGAGGCATTGTCTTGAGACAGTGCATGGACCTCTTAGTCACTGTGTGTGAAGCCCTTGGTACTCAACAGTGTTACCATTGACATGTGGCTATTGACTTATAAAATCCCTGAGCAAAGCAGTGCATAGCATCCTCTGTGCTGATGAGAGCAATAACAAAAGGTCCACATAAAGAGGCTGGGATGCTGACTGGTTCAATAATCCTTTTTATTGTTCCAATTTGCTGCAGTTTAATTTACATTTGAGAAAAACTTTAAGAAGAAACACAATTACAAGAATCGGCATGTAATAGTGGCAAGAAAGAAAGAAAGAAAGAAAGAAAGAAAGAAAGAAAGAAAGAAAGAAAGAAAGAAAGAAAGAAAGAAAGAAAGAAAGAAAGAAAGAAAGAAAGAAAGAAAGAAAGAAAGAAAGAAAGAAAGAAAGAAAGAAAGAAAGAAAGAAAGAAAGAACTTACTGTGGGGAGCTGAGGAAGGCTCGGTCACTCAGCCAGCCAAAGAGAGGGTCATTCAGGCTGTTCCATATCAGGAACACAGCCTGACAGAAGACAAAGGAGGAAGAGACCCGACAGTAAGGCTTTGTGTAAACAAGACAGGAAAACTGTCACCCAGTTCAGCAGCTAAACGAGCTCACAGGCCGCCCTTCTCCAGGGTTCTCAGGGAAGGAGCGCTGAAGAATAGGAGTCCTGGTTGAGTTACACATTCACCTGGCTGTCTCACTCACCTGACTGTCTCACTCACCTGACTGTCTCACTCACCCGGCTGTCTCACTCACCCGACTGTCTCACTCACCCGACTGTCTCACTCACCTAGCTGTCTCAATCACTGTCTCACTCACCCGGCTGTCTCACTCACCTAGCTGTCTCACTCACCCGGCTGTCTCACTCACCCGACTGTCTCACTCACCTAGCTGTCTCACTCACCCGGCTGTCTCACTCACCCGACTGTCTCACTCACTGTCTCACTCACCCGGCTGTCTCACTCACTTGGCTGTCTCACTCACCTAGCTGTCTCACTCACCCAGCTGTCTCACTCACCCAGCTGTCTCACTCACCCAACTGTCTCACTCACCTAGCTGTCTCACTCACCTGGCTGTCTCACTCACCTGACTGTCTCACTCACCTGACTCACTGTCTCACTCACCTGACTCACTGTCTCACTCACCTGACTCACTGTCTCACTCACCTGGCTGTCTCACTCACCTGTTTTGAACTATTTTCAAGTGATACTTCACCATTCAAGTACAGTATATTGGACAGGAAACTGTGCCACAATGCATTGCAGGGTTCAGTCAGGGGGACACCATCTTAAACACAGGGACACCATCTTAAACACAGGGACACCATCTTACAAGAGAAATATTTAAATAAACCGCAGTTAGTGTTTTAACCAGGTCAGGAAAATAACTTCATCCACCAGTGTCAGTAGCATGTGTGGAGCACAACATCTTTTTTAACCCGTGAGAGATGAAGCGCGACACTTTCAAATGTCTATGTTATTCCCAGAGTTAGTTAACTAACACACACACACACACACACACACACGCACACGCACACGCACACGCACACACGCACACACACACGACTTACCTCCCCCACCCAGAAGGAGACCTTGTCGATCTTGTAGATGGACACGAACGTCTCCACGTAGTAGAGCAGGAAGACATTGTGAAGGATGGAGATGAACAGAGCCAGGGAGCCGTAGAGCAGCGCGGTGGAGAGGAGGACACCTTGGCAGCTCCAGACCCTCCTGGCCATCCTTCTGTCTCACTCTCTCTGCTGCGTCCTCCTCACTCTCATCCCAGAGGCTGGACCACCCAGGGTCACCAACACCACCCCCAGCTTACCACCGCCTGCAACACACACACACACACACACAGGTCAGTAAGCTTAACCCTTTCACTGCCGCACTACCAAAACGGTTAACCATTTCACTGCGACAATTCACATAAGGTTAACCCTTTCACTGCCACACAACAGCCGGTTAACCCTTTACCGTCACACAACCGACGGTTGAAGCTACAACATGACACCATTGTGAAAAATGTCCCAACCTATTCAGGATCTGTGGACCCAACCCCATGGCAATGTTGAGGAGGAGGCTAGATGACATGTTACAAGTCTGCAGACGTTTTATGATCACTGCCTTTCGTGTTATTTCATTGCTTGTGCAAAATTTCATCTGCAAGAGTGAACATATCCAGGACCAGAAGTATAAAGCACTTAGAGCAGAGATTCTTAAAGCTTCGGCAGTCTGTGTTACTCAGTGTTCTGGCTCCACAGAGTACATTACTTGGCCACAGCCCCCACTGTGTATTGTTCTTTTTTATAAAAACCCATTTAGTTCATTTTATTGGTGCCCACGTTCATTTAAAAAAATAAAAAGAAAAAAGAAATTCTCATTTGTATATTGTAATACTTATCAATACTTAGTCAGACAACATTATCTCCCCCAATCCCATTCAATCTGATTTGCTGCAGCTCAAATGTATCCCCTTGCCCCACTTTGCCTTTTATGTATTTTTGTATGTTTGTTTTTTGTTTTTGCTGCCATTTTGGCCAGGTCTTGCTCGAAAAAGAGATCTTTGATCTCAAGTGACTACCTGGTAAAATAAAGGTAAAATAAAATAGAAAATTATAAAGTGAACATGTCTATGCATTGCAGACAGATCTATTTTATAGGTCTCTGTGTAGCAGAGTCGCAGTATAGAGTAGCTTAAGTTTCACTTTCACTTAGTTAGGCCTTAGGGGTGTAAATATTTGACCCCACAACGATTAGATTAATTGCATCATGAAATCTCTTCATTTGACCAGTTGATCAGTTAATTCTCCCCAAAAGAATTCATACACAAATGTGGCTGGGGGAACTGATTCACTCAGCATGAATGGACTATAATAATAGGGGTGTAAATATTTGACCCCACAACGATTCGATTACGATTCTTCAGGCAACGATTCAATGCATTGCAATTCTTCATTTGACCACGATTCGATTAGATTCAATGCGATGCGATTCGACCTTAGGATCGATGCATTGCGATGCTTTGTTACACCCCTACTGAGAGTAGATTTAACTTTGCGTGAAGGAGATAAAGGAGGCTCTAGAGACGACAGGTTGCACGATGGCAGAGGATTTGGAAATATTTAGGATTTAACCCTGCAGCAGATTGACTGGAGAGGAGCTCAGAGGACTAGTCCAGACCAGCAACAGTATGTTTGCGAGATGCGCTAAATAAGGCTGCAGCTACATTGATTCAGATTCAGATTCAGATTCAGATTCCTTTATTGAGCCATTTGTGTAAACACATTGGTAATTGTTGCAGCAATACAGTGTATGCATTTTTTCTTTTTTCACAGTAAACAAACACCAACACAGACAAGAAACGAAACAGTGCAGTGGGGGATTAATCAATAAATAAAATACATATATATATATATATAAAGTGAAGTGTGCAGAGATCCAGTACGGACTAGTGCAGTGCAGTCAATGTCATTTAGCCAGTGTCACTTGGGGGCAGAGGGGGGGGGGGGGGGGGGGGGGGTACCGAGGGGGGGGGGGGGGAGGGGCCTGAGGCATTGATCAGCCTGGCGGATAGAACAGAACAGATAGAAAATTGACAGAAGGTATTACTGTCCGTTGGTTTTATTTTTAATTAGAACATAACGTCAACTCTGTCTGTCCAACAAATGGATACTAGTCATTGAAAATGAATTTAAAACAGACGTAGACGGACAGACACAGTGGATCAATGTAGCCACATAACGTTAAAGATTAAAGTAAGCTGCGCTCTACAGATATTGAGTGTAATTTAGTCAAATGTAAGAGGGTCACCACCAGTAATACCGGTGTTGTCATGCGTTTATTAGTCATGGGCAGTTTCACATCACCGTGGCAACCCTACCTGGGAGTGGGACGTGAATGAGAAATATTTTCTTTATGGCTGAGAGCCAGACTCATACACAAATGGTTCCCGTCATTATGTGGGACCCATGAGATGTTTGCTACCGTAGTCTCACGCTCCCATTTTGGCTCCTGACCTATAGGAAGTAGGGATACATGCATCGATATGTTTTTTTTTAGGCCGATACCAATATCAGATATTTCCTCAGATAATGAAGTGCTGTTGTTACAACACTGCTTATTAAAAGAAAAAAGGAAGCAAAGCCAGCAGTAAGACTAAATCGAGGGCTAAAAAACTGTAGTGTAGTGTAATGTGTAAGAACAAATTTGTGCATAAGCACATTTTGTGAATGAGGCCAATTGAGAGTAAAGGGTCATCTGTGATGGTGTCCACTGCTGTGGGAGAAGACAGAACAGCCAACTGCTGTGGAAAAAACACCAGACATGCCCGTACACACACACACATTCCAAACTAGAATCACAGGGAGGCTAGAATCACACACACACAGACATATGTCGGAGCATAAGTTTCCATTACAACCCTTCAGTGTCCTATATCACACCAATAACAATCCAAACCGACTTGTGTTCAGGCTTCTAGTCTCCCTCTCTACACTCTGTTTGAAGGAGACAGGCTGGCTGGCTGGCTGGGAAGAGAACCATTTCCATGGTGATGGTAAGTAGTCATTAGGTGAGGTTCTAAGCAGCTGTGCCCTTTTCTCTTGTCTACAATCCAGTGACGCCCCTGTGTGTGTGTTTTAGGGCTGGTTCCGATTACCATTTCTTGAGCTTCGAAGCTTCAAAGTAGTAATTATCAGCGAATAATCTATGCTTCAGTAGTGATTATTTATCATCCAACAATCAAAGCTTCAGTAGTGATTATCAGAGAATAACCAAAGCTTCACTATGGGGTAGATGGGTTTTCTGAAAGTTCCCATGACTACATTTCCTAATTTTCTAAATGAATGTTGGATTATAATTTCTGTAAGACATTTCTTGGGCAAAACAAGAAGGAAACACAGCAGTGATTTGGGGACAGATTACCATCATGGCAGTGATTGAAGCTTTGAAGCATTCAGTCCTTGTTTCTTTGTGTGATCAGTGACTAGGCTGTGGCCTGTCCGTCTCAAGTCACACCACCTCAACTATCCCCCATAAAAGCCAGACCTCAGGCTCCGACACACAGGAAGCCTAACAAAGGGGGAAAACGTCTCCCTTTCAAACTCACTTCAGTGTGAATTCAGCCTTGGTGCATTCTTTATTCTTGGGTGTCAAATTCAAACTTAAACTCTAATGAAACACACACACACACAAAATGTGTAGTCCTTTAGAAAACATGGGTATTATTATTATAGCCTACTTTATATTAGGTAGTGTAGAAGGTATAGTTTAACCCAAATGCAGAGAGCTCATTGAGTGAGAAAACATCATCTGATTTTCAAAAGGGTGGGGGATGGAAATTTAAAAAGGCTTTGCTTGAAAAAGCATTCCATTGTTGCATACTTTTGTCATGGTGGCCCACCACAATATCAGACAGGCTCACGTCACCACAAACTAAATTGAATAAATTCCCAAACAAACTGTCACAATCACAATCCTTTCTACCAGTAACCAAACAAAGGCAAACACTTTTTTTTCTTGCAGAAATTCAATACACTAATTATTCTACCTGCAAAATTGGATAATATAATAGAAAAGAGTCTGGTAGTTTACCTGCCAAAGTGTCTGGTAGAGTAGACACAATCTTATCCTACCAGCCACAAAATGTACCAGGATTTGTCTGGTGGCCGCTAATTTCACATGCGGTGCCCGACACCGCCTGCCACCACCAGCTCAGACCAAGAACATGCAGGAAACAAGGCACATCTGTCTCCATATTTCCATTCTTAGCGGTCTAGTTTTTGGACACAGTTCCATTCAATTCATTCAGATTACAGAAATAATCCTATATCAAGTTTACTAGTATCATTCACTGTGCCATTTGGACCCCTCAAATGCAATCTGATTGATTGAATTGATTGAAAACTTTATTAACAGATTGCAGAATGGGTACAGTACAGTACAGCTCACTGTACAACAAAACTGTACATTGGAATATTGACAAGACCATACTTGGTAATTTACTGTACATTGGAGGGGGTTGTGTTAGGACATTTACAGGGGCCAGTTTCGAATTGCAGTCTCCCGTAGGTGTTTTTTGAGAGTGTTTCTGAAAGTGGGTAGTGATTCACATTCCTTTACAGCTTTGGGTAGGGCGTTCCACATTGATGTGGCATAATTGCGAAACGTGTTTAGTCCCTTGTTTGAGCCGAATCTGGGTTTAACATGATTTGTGGAGCTCCCTCTGGTGTTGTGATCGTGGTATTCACTGACCTTTGGGAAGTATTTTGACATGTACATGGGTACCTTGGTCGTGTAGTGTATCTTGTAGACCAGGCCCATTGCAAGTTGCTGTACTCTGTCGTCTACTCTAAGCCATCCTACTAGGTTGTCAAAGTGGGCAGGGGTGAGGTGGGTTCTAGGAGTAAGGTCAAGCAGTAGTCTGACCAGTTTGTTTTGAGATGTTTGTAATTTTGTTTTTAGCGCCTTTGAGGTGCTTTGGTACCATGAGGTGCAAGCATAGTCGTAGTACCCTTGAATGAGTGCTCCTGCCAGAGTCTTCAGGGTATTCTTGTTTACCAGTGAGGAGATCCGGTACAAGAATCGAGTTCGTTGGTTGACTTTTTTTTATTACATTGGATGCCATTTTGTCACAGGAAAGATTTGCCTCTAGGATGGAACCCAGGTAGGTAATATCTTCTTTCCTTGTGACAATATTGTCACCCACTGTAACTGAGAAGCCGTCGGTCTTGCTGAGTTTGTTATTTGAACCGAAGAGAATGGACTCTGTTTTGCCCATGTGTAATGATAGTTTGTTATCAGCGAGCCATATGCAGATTTTTCGACCTGTTCGTATACAATTTTTTCCATGACTTTCGAGATGGAGGTAAGGATAGAAACAGGGCGGTAGTTGCCTGGGTCTAATTTACTGCCTTTTTTGTGCAGAGGGGTCACTCTCGCAATTTTGAAGTCCTTGGGGACGTGTCCCTGTTTTATGGAGAGGTTTATTATGTGTGTGATGACTGGGGTGATAGCGGCTGCTGAGTCTCTGAGGAATTTGGAGGGGATGTTGTCATGGCCAGTGGCCTTGTGTCGAGGAGAAAAAGATAATTTAAAAATATTTAGCACTGCTCTGACTAGACAAGAATTCTACATCACACAAGACCAGACGTGCCTTGGCCTTGGTCTTATCGTCAACCTCACATAAACACCTTTCATAGAAGGGAAGAACCATGAATAACTTACAAAAACACGGTTTCTCAAAAGGTTAAAGCAGTGACACACTCCTATACATTTCTGTTACAGTCACCCAGAATGTAGTGTCAAACCATGACAATCAGAGAAATTTTTTTTTAGGTTCCTTAATAACATAGCAGGGTTGTGCTACTACTGAGATACAGCAGAGCAGGGATGGGAAACACTCACAAAATTGCTATTTGATAGTCACTGGGAAGTGGGAACTATTACTAATCGGACATTTTTAGTTATTATTATTATTATTATTATTATTATTTTTTTTTTTTTTTATTCTAAATGTTTTCCTCTGTAAAAAAAATGCCAGTGAATTATTTTTTTCTTCAAAAATGGCCAAGCTCTCTGAACTCTTTGATCAGGCCTGCAGTGCTCATATAACTGCAGTAATGCGAGCTGTCAATCACTCAAGTGCAACTTTCCCTGCACGGGTTGATTTTTTTATTCTATTATCCAATCAAAATAGACTATTTGAGTCATCTAAGCCCCGCCCGTGCAACTTTGCGCACGCTACTCATGAACGCGGGTTGAATGATTGACAGCCCTCAACGGTCTGAGACTCAATCAGAGAGAAGCTGCGTGACATGGCATAGACCACTGCACTTCCGCGTTACATGGAGCTCGTGAGGAGGAGGGGGGCGGGGGGACGAGAGCGCGAGGGAATCAAATGAATGCGCTGCCTTCCCCCCCGAACCTCCCATGAGCTCAAAATACCGGAAGTGGTGCAGTGATCAATTGTTTACACTTTCCATGGGATAAAAGAACGTGTCTCGACTCGAGTCGGACTTGTCACGATGGAGAAGCTGCAATATTCAATGGAAGATGAGATCGGTCACAGCTTTGGCTGTTGTGTGGTGAGTGGATTTAAAATATATATATATATTTTACAGTGATTATGAATTAATTGGCCCGCTGTGGCCTTGCGTGTGTAATACACAAACACGGTTCCCCCAAGGACCACATGAGTCGCCCGCGGCAAGCCTTGCTTGCGTTTCTAATCAAATATTAATATCGTCGTGGGGAGGGGGGGGGGGGGGGAATAATCCCACGGAACAATGCATTGGGATCTTGTGTCCCCAACACTCCTCCTCTCTCCTAGGTATGAATTGAAAATGGGGGACCCTGATGTAAACAAGACGAAAGCCTTTCTCTGGTCTGCATCCCCTTAACAATTGTGTGTATTGGGGGGCAGGTGGCGCACGGAGATTACGTTCGTCACCAACACCGGGAGGCACTAGGATTCGCCTGTTCGAATCCAGCTCCCGGCGTTGCTATCAGCTTGGCTGTCCTCTCACGCTGATACAATTGGCTGTATCAGGGGGTGGGAAGCTGAAGGGTGGGTCCTGGGCGTTGTGGACAGCGACCCCTACAGTTCGGTCAGGGCGCCTGCTCAGCGAGGGTTGGATCTGAGGAGAGATAGTGTGGCCTCCCACACGCTACACTCTCCCCGGTGAGAACCTGCGCGGCCAGGTTGGCCTGCCCCAGGCTGCACATGCGTCGGAGGAAAGCATGTGACAGTCTCCGGTCTCCCGGACCAACAGTAGGGGAAAGTACGCAACAACCAGGAAGGGTGGGATGGGAGAAAAATCTGGAAAAAGGAGGAAAAAAAAAAAAAAAAAAAAAGATTGTGTGTATTGAGCCGTACTGTATTGTACCCATTCTGCAATCTGTTAAATAAAGTTTTCATTCATTCATTCATTCATTCATTCATTGTCCTTGTGTTACATAAAACCCATCTGTGGCCTCGTGCAGAGGAAGGTGGTAAATACATGTTAGATATTCCAATGTACAGTTTTGCTGTACCATTGACTCAGAATGGTCTGTTTTATTGAAATCGTCACAGCAGTATAGTTTGTTTATACTTCAGAAGTATGATATTTAAACATGGTCCCCAAAATGAATGGAAGCGAATGAGGAGCCTGACACCAGGGAGGAATGGGGGTGTTGCAGCGTTGGGGATGTTTAAAAAATATAATTTAATATATAATATAATATGATAATTTTGTGCTTCACCAAGAAATTTGGTCAGCAGCCGCCACTGGCGTGCATTATATCCATAGCCTTCACATATTTGACATAACACACACACAATCCATGTAGCCTTCTGTCCACATAGCCTTCTCATACTCTGCAGTTTGTACATCAAGGTACCACTTAGGCTACGTTTAGACGAGCGTTTTGTGAACAGAAACCGCAAAAGTCGTCTTGCGGTTTCACTTTTAATTTTGCGTTTAGACAAGCGTTTTGGGGTGGAATTCTCTGTGCAGACGAGGCTGTAACGACGGAGCACCGCTGTCACACGATTGGCGCATATGTCACATGACGTGCTGTGAAGACCCGCCCTACTCTGCCTCTGATTCGCAGACTGTGGATGGGGAATGTGATTGGACCAAAGCAGAGTCACTCACAGACAGTGGGTCCACTCACGCCGCGGGACAGATTCTTGTGTATTTAACCCTTTCACTGCCACACGACAGCCGGTTGTGTGATAGTAAAGGGTTAACCTTCTGTCGTGTGGCAGTGAAAGGGTTAAAAGTACTGCTATAACGCTACGTTCAGAACACAGAACGGCGCGGGCCAGTCGAGGCACCTGCTGGCCCTGTAATTGGAATGAGTACACTTTAAATCCTTTAACGAGGATCCATTGGAGGGCAAGTCTGGTGCCAGCAGCCGCGGTAATTCCAGCTCCAATAGCGTATCTTAAAACTGGACTGATTCTTGTGTCTTTAAAAGTACTGCCAATGTAGCCTTCAAGTGATCTCCGTTGATATAGTCAGACATACTTGCTTTGTTTACGTCTTGGCTACTGGCGCTTACCTGCTACCTGTGACGTAAGCAGTACGCGCGACCAAAGCCGTGACAACCCTTTCGTCATCGTTTTAACAGATTTATACGGTTTGATAGTTTAGACGAGAGCGCAAAGGTTTTGCTTTTCTAGGAATTCCACCCTGGAAGGTAGTCTCACTTTTTTGCGGTTTCACCCTGTGCTGAAGGGTCTGCAATTAGGTAAAATTAGACCTAAAATAATCCCCCTTTAAGTTCACCAAACCTGTTTAATATGTGGGAGTTAAGTTATTATTTACCACATAATGTTGCACTGTCTGCCTATTGATGGCATCTCAGGTTGTATGGCGGTGCTGCCCTCTAGTGGGCCAGAGGTGGTTTAGTGTTCCCTCGTAAATGCGTCACTTCCTCTATGAGGTTGTTGACGTTGAACTTGACCGGACACCCAGCGAGAGCAGACGTACAACCAGCGTTGCTCTCGTTAACGTTATAGTTTGACGGTGACCAAGTATGTAAAGTGGCTTACCAAGCGGACATTATACCACCAAGAGAGAGTGAGTTTTAGTACCCAGCTAATCCGATGTTTAGTAAACGTCTGGGATTAGCATATTACAGCGGACTATAGTATTCCCCATCTATCGTTACCAGTTAGCCGAAGCTAGCTAGCTCGGCGCTAATACCTAAAGTAGATTCGGCTCATGCTTCGATAGCTGCTCTATACTGGACATATCAGTCGATATATAACACAGACCAGAGAACATTTAGATAGGGTCTGTGTCGCTGTAAAAGGACACAACTAGTCCTAAGAAGTAGCCATAGCAGTAGCCTGTGGTACAGAGGGGACCAGCGTGTCTGCAGCAGCTGTCGGCGTGCGCCGTGCAGCACCACGGAGCGGAGCGAGACACTCGGATCCACCACAGCGGCGCATCTGGTCTGCAGGAGCAGACTGGTGGCGCCTATTGGACCAGGCAGCGTCTTCCCGCCCTCATCACCACGCAGCGGTCTACTACTCCTCATCACAGAACTCATCCGGGTCCTTTTCTCACCCCCAGGATTATTAACTCTCTCCATCTCTCTCATCCTGCCGAGGGAATTGTTCCTCTGACAGTGGTAACCGCGGCAACGTTTGGCCAGAACACTTTAATAGAACTATTTGGGCGCCCATCTAAATAATTTAGTAATAGTATTTAATTAGGCATTGTGTAATGTGATAACAATATTTTGTATGTATCTTTTTCCCCCTTTTTTGCTTATATAAAAGCATTATGATTCAAACAGTTTCCTCGCTCTTTCTAGTTTAGGTGACTCCATTTTAAGTTATTCACTCAGTTGTGTATTTGGTACAATTAGTTTAAGAGTTAAGGCATCCTACCACACCCCCCTAAGGTGATAATTATATACAGTCCTCTAAGCTCCCGCACAACCCCGTAAAAACGCTGTTTCCGTATAAACGAAAGGCACATCCGTAAAAATATTTTTGCGGATTCACCTGCTAGCGTTTCCATCTAAACGGGGCCTTAGTTTTGTCTACTCTCTCATGTATTATAAATACTTTGTTAGCTCACCATTCTACAGAGTTCTAACATTGCTGTAACCTAGATCTCTCCATGTTGCAACATGTCATTCTGTCAACTCTGTGAACTGGTCAAATTATTCCACATCATAAAAGGTCAAATGGTTTAGGCTAAACTTATATCCCAGTGTTTTTTGTTGAACAATGAGCCAAATCTAACAGCCTCAGCCTGCAACAGTTGTTCTGAGTGACCCATACAAGCAGCCACACACTCCACCTCACCAACTCTCCATAATCACTTTTCACAAAGAGTGTAACTCCCACAAATTATTTAAGGACCAAAGGATGGTCAAAATATATAATATGATTAATATCACAATCATTTCTTATGTTTTATGGTATAATAGTATTTCATTTTTCCTGTGCAAATTACAGTGGGATTTGACATCTTTTGTACTTTCTTTTTTTTGTAATACAATTACAGTACATAGTATTCAAATTATTATAGTATTTTTGTGATTTATATACATCATGGACGACGGTACATTAAAAATTAATCCATAGCTTTGCATGGATCCATGGCGGTATACGTTCATATTCTGCTCGGCTTCCAGCCCTACTGCAGTCTACACAATTTAGTAAACTGCCTCAATCTGCAACAGAATCACCACCTGTTCCTCAGACCCAAGAGCCTTACAACCCTCAGCTCCCTGCACCTTCAGTATCTCATGGAGCGATTCCCATCTCACCTTATCTGTACCGCAGCCTACTTGGAAACAAGCAACCGAGCGAGACTCAAATTGTACTACAAATGCACGATTCAAATCAACCAGAGCAGACGATATGGGCTTTCTCACCTGTTGGGAGAGGGTTCTTGGCACAGGCGGAGCAGCTGTGATGATGACAACTGAGAAGCACCTGTTGTGCTCTCTAGTACTGACAGTGTCCTGTCCTTGGGGCAGTGTGGGACTCTGCAGAGCATGATACCCGATACCTTGAGCTCTGACTGATCTGTTCTTTTTCCATCATCACAACTATTGATCTCTGCCACTGACAGAAACCAATAGGCTGTGATATAATTCACAGACTAAACGATAATTCTGCCCTAGAAAGGAAAAAAGCAATAACTTAATTTATTGCCGTTTGCTTTTGTGGGACAGAGTAGCTCCTCTACATATACCACTATATCTGTACTGCCCTATAACTAAAATGACTGCCATTTGCCTTTGTTGGCCACTCTGATGGTAGTTTAGTTCAGCGGTTCTCAACAGGGGTGCCTCAGAGAGCTGCCAGGGGTGCATTGAGATTTTTATTTTATTTTTTTTTTATTTTTTTGGATTACAGAAAATTATCACTAAAGTGCTGTTGCAGCTGCACTGTTTTCCATGAAAATACCATATTTGGATAAGTTTGACAATTTCTCAAAATCTGAAAATCATTATTTAATAAAACACAGAAAAGGATCACCAAGTTACTCTGGATACAAAAAACCTTTACAGACAACATTGAGACAAAGCTTCCTGACACATCTCCATCCAAACTCTTGGAAGAACTCATTGAAATCTCATCTGATACCACCTGGAGAGCTCGTTTCAGAGTGTGGTGCTGAGTACCAAGTATCTCATGATGTAGCAGTTAAGGTGTTGATACCATTCAGCACCACATATCTGTGTGAAGCTGATGAATTGAAAATGGGGGACCCTGATGGAAACAAGACGAAAGTCTTTCTCAGGTCTGCATCCTCTGTATGTATTGAGCTGTACTGTACTGTACCCATTCTGCAATCTGTTAATAAACTTTTCAATCAATCAATCAATCAATCAGCTGGCTTTTCATCCATGACAGCTCTGAAAACAAAATATAGGGCCAAGTTGAGCCTTGAGGATGACATGCGTGTTGCCTCGTCAAAGATCTCCCCACGTATTGACCGTATATTAGCCAGCAGCAGCAGACCTCGCATTGAGCTAGAAATGTCCACTGAGTGAACAAGTGCTTATTTTCTGTATTTATTTATATTTTTTGAGAAATGGTAACTTGGTGATCCTTTTCTGTGAAATGGTCACACTTATCCATATGCTATTTTTATGGAGAACAGTGCAGCTGCAACAGATAGCACTTTAGTGATCCTTTTCTGTATTTAAAAAAAAACATGATTTTCAGTTTGAGAAATGGTCACACTTATCCAAATATGCTATTTTTATGGAAAAGAGTGAAGCTGCAACAGATAGCACTTTAGTGATAATTTTCTGTAATTTTATTTAAAGAAATATACTATTTGATTTACTACTACAAGCAGTGTAATATCAACAGTACTAAGCCATTTAGACCTGAAACACCTGTTAATAATGCATTATATAGCCTGTATACACACAAATGTGTTTCCCGGTTTCTTAAATAAACATTATTTTGAAAGCAAGCACTTTTGTCATCATTGTAGCAAAAAAGACAGGACCGGAAAAGTCTTTATCGTATGTACAGTAGGGGTGCCCTGGAATATTTGATTGAACACAGGGGTGCCTTGGCAGTAGAAAGGTTGAGAACCCCTGGTTTAGTTAGCTCAGCTGAACACTCCTATGTATCCCTGTTGTAGCTAATGTTCACTGACTGTGTGATGGTGGTAGCTAGTGATGTGTAAAGCAGCAACAAAAGGCTAGACAAGTGTACAGTCAGTATGTATAGTAGCAGCTGTGTCTAGACCCCAAATGTGTCAGACAGATAGAGAGCTCTCTCTCACACACACACACACACACGATTTAACAGTTATTTTAGAAGAAGTGAGCTCATTAGCTAACGTGACGTTACAAAGTAACGTTGAAGTTAACATGTTCCGTGCCGGTCAGTAATCGGCCCTACAGGTTGTCCATTCAGTGTGACGCCAATTACTATTCAGCAACAGTGTCCGTCTGGCACGCCTGGATGTTTAGCATTTCAGCTCGCTACTAGCAAATGTTAAGATAGCTAATTCCCCAGCCGTTTCGATCGCCAACGCTAGCTAACGTTAGCTGGTTGACGTTGGCAACTGTCTTTGACCCGCTAACCTAATCTAGTAAAATGACCATTTCAACCACAGGCTAAAAATACATTCATAACCGGGCGGGAACGAGATCACTTACCATCACAAAAGACAGCCGCTGTACCCAAATAGAGTGTTCGTTAACGTTATCCTGCTAAACTTGTCCCGTTATTCTTCTAACGTGGTTCCACCTAAAGACAAAACAGCCTCGATCACAGAGAGCTGACGACGACGACTAGTTAGTAGTTACTGTTTACGTCACGTCAAGTGGGCTCTTCACGCCCGTCACGACTCGTTCTGGAGTTGGGTTTCAGAGGCCAGGGTTTCCCTGACATAATTATGGAAAGATGATAGAATGATTGTAGCGCCATCCAGAGACGAGAGCAGGGTGATTGCATCATTATGTTTGACTTATGGCGCTGGTTTGTTTGACCAACAATGGATTGTGTGCGTGCGTGTGTGTGCACGGATGGGGCCGGGGGCAAGCTTGGGTCCTTGAGTCAATCTTGTTTTATGTCTTATTTAGGATTCCCATAGGTTTCCCTCTCCCCACTTAGAGTGGGGATCTGGGGACCCTGATGTAAACAAGACGAAAGTCTTTCTCTGGTCTGCATCCCCTTAACAATTGTATGTATTGAGCTGTACTGTACTGTACCCATTCTGCAATCTGTTAATAAAGTTTTCAATCAATCAATCAATCAATCAGAGTACCCAGTACCCACAGACGGGCAGTCCTACCACCTACCATATCATAAAACAATATTCTCAAATTGGGGTATCTGGGACTAAATCTGGCCTAGATCTCTTCAATGGACTCCGTTTGATAACTGTAATATTCCGTGTATTGTCACCACTCTTAGTGTGGGCAACGACTTTATAGTTTACCGTTTATTCTCACGTCCCGGGCAGCACATTAACAACACATTAAGAAGTGCCTGCATATATCAAAATGACTGGAACGTAACACGTGAATGAATGAATGAATGAAAACTTTATTTAACAGATTGCAGAATAGGTACAATACAGTACGGCTCAATACTTGGTAAGGGGATGCAGACCAGAGAAAGACTTTCGTCTTGTTTACATCAGGGTCCCCCATTTTCAATTCATAGTGACATTTATGACATACACACCATACATGACATTTATGGCATAGGGACATACATGACATACAGGTATATAGTACTGTTACATTTGTGACATATATGATATGCAAATATACAGTACTGTTACCCATAGATCCTGACAGAGTATATACATATGATGGGGAGGGGACTGTACAATAGGAGGGGGTGGGTGGGTGGGAGAGAAATATACATACGGTGGGGAGAGAATATATACATACGGTGGGGAGGAGACTGTACATTAGGAGGGGGTGGGAGAGAAATATACATACGGTGGGGAGAGAATATATACATATGATGGGGAGGAGACTGTACATTAGGAGGAGGTGGGTGGGTGGGAGAGAAATATACATACGGTGGGGAGAGAATATATACATACGGTGGGGAGGAGACTGTACATTAGGAGGGGGTGGGAGGGTGGGAGAGAAATATACATACGGTGGGGAGAGAATATATACATACAGAGGGGAGGAGACTGTCTATTAGGAGGGGTGGGGGGGGGTTTGGACATTTACGGTGGCCAGTTTCGAATTGCAGCCTCCCGTAGGTGCTCTTTTAGAGCGGTTTTGAATGTGGGTAGGGATTCACATTCCTTTACAGCTTTGGGTAGGGCGTTCCACATTGATGTGGCATAATTGCGAAACGTGTTTAGTCCCTTGTTTGAGCCGAATCTGGGTTTAACATGATTTGTTGAGCTTCCTCTGGTGTTGTGGTCGTGGTATTCACTGACCTTTGGGAAGTATTTTGACATGTACATGGGGTACCTTAGTCGTATAGTGTATCTTGTAGACCAGGCCCATTGCAAGTTGCTGTACTCTAGTCTGTCGTCTACTCTAAGCCATCCTAGGCAGTGTTGCGATGCTCATATCAACACTGACTGCACGCACGCTAATGACGCCAGGGGCGGATTTAGGATTGTAGGAGATCCGGGGCTTAGCCCAGATTTTTTTTACTTCGACACCACAACCTTTAACTTATACCACCACCTTAAAGCGGACAAAAGGCACTAGAGAACACTTAAATTCACACCCTTTAATTAATGAAGCAAACTATAATAATTTATAATAATAATAATAATAATAATAATAATAATAATAATAATAATAATAATAATAATAATAATAATAATAATAATAATAATAATAATAATAATAATAATAATAATACACTGTGTTTGTATAGCACCTTTCATACAAGAATTGCAGCTCAAAGTGCTTCACAGCAGTACAAAAAGACAGGCATAAAATGAGCACAACATTGGCAGATCAAGAGCAATGCATAAAGTGCAGACATAAAGCATAAAATAGATAGCAGTAAAATAGACAAAGTCAAGGTAAGACATAGAACATTAAATCACATTGTTTTTCATATTAGGATCTAAGATCTAGGGTTAACTCGCCGAACATTGAGCGCCAGGACCCCGAAAACCAGAGTATAGTCGGGTTTTCATCTTTGTTTCTTTTATTCGATATTTCCATTCATAAAAACATGCCGGCAGCCTGCGTTATCACTGGGGATGGGTCTGAGATCTCAAAAGTCCAATACCGCCGCCTAACACCTTGCGGCCGCTATTGCACTCCATTTGAAACGATGTGGCTTGGTGTCTGTCATTTTGGAAATGACACCAGACCACCCTGAAACTACACTCATATTCACGAGAATCTCACGACGATATAAAACGGAAATGTATGGATGGAAAAATGATCAGTTTTTTGCATTTTGACCGGAAGAAATATGATTAGATCCATAGCTATAATATATAATATAGCTTTAGGCCTGCAAACACAGCCACGTATCCCCATGTTAAAAGGCGCTGGCCTTTCAACAGTAACAGTAAACAGCGCCATCTGGTGCTGAAAGTGTTAATATGCGTCTTTGTTTACGTTTACGGTTTGATTATCACTGATACAAAGTAAAATAGTGCAGTGCAATAAAATAGTTAGTAAAATAGAATAAAATAATGCAATAGTGCATTGCAATAAAATAGTTATCATCGTATTTTTTCGGGAGGCCGGTAAGGAGTGCATTACAGTAGTCGAGTCGGCTTGAGATAAAGGCATGGATCTGGTTTTCAGCGTCCTTTTGATTTATAAATGGCCGTACTTTAGCTATCTTTCTAAGATGGAAGAATTATGTTTTTGTCAACTTGTTGATTGTGATTTAAAGCTTAGGTCTGAGTCTACCATAACACCAAGACTTAACTCACTCAAATACAGTTAGCAGCTGGATAGACTATACAGATGGAAATTAGCTTCTGTTAAATCTGGTGCAAACATATTTTCATGTAACAATGATTAATTGTCAAAATATATATATATGTGCGTGCACTCGCTTCTGCTCACAAAACTTTGGTTGCACGGAGTGGGGGGGGGGGGGCTTAGGATGATTCCAAGGGCCCAGCACTGGGGGGGGGGGCCCAGAAAAAAATATATATATATTTTTTTACTAGACATCACTCAGGTGTATTATTGATGCTCTCATTGATACTATGTGTTGTGAAGGATCAGATTAAACCGAATATGTATATTTATTTATATATATATATTTAATTGTATTTGTATATCGTTTGATATCCCCTGTATATTCCTTGTACAATATGCATTGAATATCCCTTTAGTCTACTAAACAGCCCATAATAGTTTCATTCTACCATTGGACGAGAACCTGGCGCCAGGTTGCCATACCCCTAGGTCCAAGTTCAATCGTGCCGCCTAACATGTCGTGGCAAGCCCCGGTTCCGCGCAGGAATATGTCGGGCGAAATACGAATGGTACTATTTGTTCATAGCGCATATATATATGGCGCAAGTAAAGTAGAACTTTCTTTTAGTCCAGTTCTTTACCCTCCAACAGAGTGACAGACGCAAAGCCTCCCCACGACGCACGTGTGGTGTAGTAAGGCCTACTTGGCCCAGAATAGGCATTGAGATATCGTGTAGATTAATAACTGAATAGTCATAGTTTGGCACTATACCGTCGAGTTGGACGTATTCTATTAAGCTAATAATAGTCTATTTATGTATGGTGCATCGTTCGGTTAGAGTTCTAAAGTTATCAGTACCCCCATCGTTCCTGACGTTATCTGGACGCTTAACCAGGCTGAGCAGACCCCTAGTGGTGCTTGCATCCGAGGAGCTCCGGGCCAAGAGCGACTGGACCTGTATATTGGATTACTCTACCCGGACGACGGCGAGCCTTCCACGGCTTGGATTATGCTTTGGGTGCTTTGATTATTCCATGGATAAAGGCCAACACTGCGGAGTGTTGGAACTACCCCCCGGAGAGGACTCCAGGTGAGACGGCGCTCTACACCAGTGAGGTCGCCTCACGTCTCTCCGTTGTGGACCGGCAGCTACCGTCCACAGAGGGTCCAGCTGTATTCGTCTGCGGACCGAGGTTCTGTGGGCACCGTGTCCAAGACTTTGGATTCTCCCAAGACACCGTCGGCCAGATGGGATACCGCCAGCGGCTTCTCTAACCCCCCCCTCCTACTGTCTTACAACCAGCGGGACCCCCCCCCCCCTTAGTGTATCCAGCTATAATCATTTAAGTACCATCGCTATCGTTTCCTAAATATTCCAGGTTGTATACTTACTCCCTGCGTAACCAGAGATTGGACATTCAATGTTGATTTACCTACGAATACTCATTTGCCATAAAAGTGCATATTTCATATTTCAAATCATAAATGTAATTAAGTGAACGTTGTATACACCTTTTGCTGTATTAAACCTTCGATTTGGTACATTTGTGTGGATTCGTTTCATCAGGTGGGAAAGTGTTCATCATACTTATATCATGTACTGGATGGCCAGAAGTTAAAGTACAAGAGGTAGTGGTATTAAATATCATATCTAACAATACAGTCAGGGAATTGTACCCCTCAGTTACACTATGTTTGTTTCTGAAGTGTGTGTGTGTGAGATATATAGAGAGAGAGGGGGGGGGGGCTTTGGTAGACTATTGCATTGGTCCATTCTTTGAAGATGAACACAATGCGACATCCTTTACTAGGCTCACCCACCACCAACAGTGCAGGTGCTGAACTGCTGATCCGAATGTATAGGTAAAAACCATATTATGCGTTTTCATCAATAAATAAATGGCAAAAAAATTCTCACGCGAGCTCGCATTCACTGGGGGCCTACAACTACATTCTTTCATGGGGCCCAGATTCTACAGCTACGCCCCTGGGTGCAAGCATAGTCGTAGTACTCTTGAATGAATGCTCCTGCCAGAGTCTTCAGGGTATTCTTTTTTACCAGAGAGGAGATCCGGTACAAGAATCTAGTTCGTTGGTTGACTTTTTTTTATTACCTTGGACGCCATTTTGTCACAGGAAAGATTTGCCTCTAGGATGGACCCTAGGTATGTAATTTCATCTTTCCTTGTGACAATATTGTCACCCTGAGAAGCCGTTGGTCTTGCTGAGTTTGTTATTTGATCCGAAGAGAATGGACTCTGTTTTACCCAGGTGTAATGTTAGTTTGTTAATCAGCGAGCCAGGTGCAGATTCTGCCGAGTTCTGAGCTGAGGGTTTTTTCAACCTGTAACTTGTTCTTGTCAGAGACCAGCAGGGCTGAGTCGTCCGCGAACAAGAACAAGTTGCAGTCACAAGCTGACGACATGTAATTTGCATAAATTAGGAACAGTAGTGGTCCTAGTATGCTTCCTTGTGGAACACCACAGCTCACTGTGAGGGGGTACTGTTAGGGTACCGTTTACCTCCACCATCTGTTCTCTCCCCTCAAGGTAGGATTGCATCCAGCTCACTGATAAACTATCAAAACCAATAGCTTTTAGCTTGTCAATCAGAATGGAGTGATTGACAGTGTCGAAGGCCTTTTGTAGGTCCAGCATGACCATGCCGCAGTATTTGCCCGAGTCCACCTCTTGTTTGATGTGGTCGTTCAAATAGAGAAGGCATGTGTCAGTGGAGTGGGATGTTCTGAAGCCAGATTGGAATTCGTAGATTAGATTTTTTTCCGCTAGGTACTTTTCGACCTGTTCGTATACTATTTTTTCCATGACTTTTAAAATGGAGGTAAGAATAGAAACAGGGCGGTATAGTTGCCTGGGTCTAATTTGCTGCCCTTTTTGTGCAGAGGGGTCACTCTCGCTATTTTGAAGTCCTTGGGGACGTGTCCCTGTTTTATGGAGAGGTTTATTATGTGTGTGATGACTGGGGTGATGGCGGCTGCTGAGTCTCTGAGGAATTTGGAGGGGATGTTGTCATGGCCAGTGGCCTTGTTAGGTTGGAGGGCGCTCAGTTTTTTGAGTAACTCGTCTGAATTGTTACCATTTCCAGTTTGAAGTCGTCTTTGCGGACCCCTAGGTTTTTGTAGTATGCTACTATGTGTTCTACCCCATAATGCCCTGAGTGGGAGGGTAGTTTGTATCACGCATCATTGCTGTGCTGTGGTAGGCTATAGGCTACACAGATATCCCCTCTAGGATATTACAATAACAATATAAATATCAATTAAAATTATAAATAGAAATATCAGTTCATTTGTTATTGATACACCATAGTATCTGCACAATTGCTACACAATATAATATTCTCAATTGTGTCTTAATTGATTGGGTATGCTAGCCTTTTAAATAATAATAAATAATGTGAATAATACATAAATAATAGTAATAATAACATGAGAGATACTATCAGTCATGTCCCTTACCGATTTAATTGAAACTCAAAGGGTAAGTAAAAATGTTTGGACTCCTAGCCCTATTTCTGTCTTATGTTCTGGCTCCGACTATTAGCCACAAAACAAATGCAAAGGCTATGGGGCCACGTTGCAGTCTGTAGCTCACAAGCCCTCAAATAAAAGCTGAAACACACTGTGGGTCCACTGCACAGGACTTTAGAGGGGCAGGTGCTCAAAGGCTGAAAAGGGCACTATATCTGGGTGTGTTTTAAAAGAGCGCGCAAGCCATATTTCTAAGGGCCCTTTTCGGCTTTCCTTCCACTTAACACCCCTGCAAAAAAAGATACAACCCTCCCAGGACAGATACCGATGGTAAAACATTTCAGATGCTTGGGAGTGGAAATATTCCCTACCATAAGACAAACGGTGAAGCACAACTACACAAAAATCCAAAACAAAATCAAAGACGACCTTGATAGATGGGCAAAACTTAAGAACACAGTACAAGCACGGATATCAATAGTTAAGATGGATGTACTACCTAAAATCAACTTCTTCTGTTCAATGCTACCGTTACCCCCTCCAGAGGGTTACTGGAAAAGATTACACTCCTCCACATACAAATTTATTTGGAATAACAAACCACCACGTATAAAAAGATCCACCGCACAGAGAAATAAAGCAGATGGTGGCATGGCATTTCCAGATTTTTTCCTATATTTTAAGGCGTACTCATTAAGTCCATTGACAACATGGTTTGACTCCCAAGCATTAGCATCTTGGAGGAAAATAGAAGAAAACATAGTAGCCCCACATAGACTGAAGGACATAGCATACACTAAACTACCAATCAAGCACTGTGAACGAAAATTTGGCCCCATAATTACTCATGCGATCCGGATATGGCGTGAATCACAAAAAAAAAATCCTAACCCACAAGAATGGCACAACCATACTCCCTTATTCAATAACAATGCTCTCTTAATTGGAAAACGACCTATAAGATTCCCTATATGGGAAGAGCAAGGCATACACTCATTAGGGGATATTTTTAACAAACAGGGTTTTTGTAGTGATAAAGAAATACGCAAAAAATTTAATCTCACCAAGTCCACATGGCTTTTTCACAAACAGTTAGAGCTATGTTTGAAGTCTCACGGTGTTCCATTAGACAGACCAATTGAACACCACAGATACCACAAATTCTTCTACTCAAGAGAGACATCGAGAGGTTTTGTTTCAGAATTTTATCATCAATTACTAACGTCCTCGTATGAAACCCTCCAACTTGACTCTGTCTGGAGGAGGGATATACCAGACCTGGAAAATGACTTTGATTGGCAAGGAGCCTGGGCAAATGTCCGACTTACATCAAGGAACCCGGATCATCAACAAATCAATCTTAACTATATTCACAGGACATACTTGACTCCTATAAGACTGTGCCGAATGGGGCTCAAACAAGATTCCAAATGCACCCAATGTACAAATGGGGACGAAGGGACATTTATGCACATGTATTGGGACTGCTCACCAGTTAAGGCATTCTGGAAAGATGTGACCCAACAAATATCAAAACTCGTATCTTGGAATATACCTGTACACCCCTCGGTATTGCTGTTGAATGATGTTTTTGAGTTTGCAGTGAATCCACAGCTAAAGAGATTGGTTTTATCGGGTATCACAGTAGCCAAAAAGCTGATCGCATCACGCTGGTTTCAACCGGAAAAAATGTGCCGTAAAGTTTGGTTTCTTACATATCTCGATGTAATTTACCATGAAATATCTACAGCAAGAATTCTGGGTCTCAATGAATCCAAAATGTCAATGTGGTTAGAAGTGGTGGAGAGAATAAAAGCTAGCTTATAATGGTAGTGTCCAGTGGCGGACTGGCCATCGGGACGTTCGGGACGAATCCCGATGGGCCGGAACCAACGTGGGCTGGTCCAAAAAAAAAAAAAAAAAAAAAAACTTTTTTTTATACTTTTTTTTTTAACTTTTTTTTTTTTTTAACTTTTTTTTTGGGCCAGTGTGTGGGCCAGTGTGTGGCCCACTAATGTGGGCCGGTGTGTGGGCCAGTGTGTGGACCAGTGTGTGGGCCAGTGTGTGAGTCGGTGTGTGGGCCACTAATGTGGGCCAGTGTGTGGGCCGGTGTGTGGGCCAGTATGTGGGACGGTGTGTGGGCCACTAATGTGGGCCAGTGTGTGGGCCGGTGTGTGGGCCAGTGTGTGAGTCGGTGTGTGGGCCGGTGTGTGGGCCAGTATGTGGGCCAGTCTGTGGCCCGGTGTGTGGGCCACTAATGTGGGCCAGTGTGTGTGCCGGTGTGTGGGCCAGTGTGTGGGCCAGTATGTGGGCCGGTGTGTGGGCCAGTATGTGGGCCGGTGTGTGGGCCAGTATGTGGGCCAGTGTGTGGGCCAGTATGTGGGCCAGTATGTGGGCCAGTGTGTGGGCCAGTATGTGGGCCAGTATGTGGGCCAGTATGTGGGCCAGTCTGTGGGCCGGTGTGTGGGCCAGTATGTGGGCCGGTGTGTGGGCCAGTATGTGGGCCAGTCTGTGGGCCAGTGTGTGGGCCGGTGTGTGAGTCGGTGTGTGGGCCACTAATGTGGGCCAGTGTGTGTGCCGGTGTGTGGGCCAGTGTGTGGGCCAGTATGTGGGCCGGTGTGTGGGCCGGTGTGTGGGCCAGTGTGTGGGCCGGTGTGTGGGCCAGTGTGTGGGCCGGTGTGTGGGCCAGTGTGTGGGCCAGTGTGTGGGCCGGTGTAGTGTGTGGGCCGGTGTAGTGTGTGGGCCAGTGTGTGGGCCGTATGTGGGCCGGTGTGTGGGCCATTATGTGGGCCGGTGTGTGGGCCAAAAAAACAATAAACAAGTTGCATAAACTAAATCAGATTAAAAATGATCACAGTTCTGGTTTGCCTTAAGATGCAGTTTAAGATGGGTCTTGAACATGGAGTATGTAGGGCACTCTCTAATCACAACTGGTAGGCTATTCCAGTAGTTACCACTTTTAACAGAGAACACAGTTTTTGCAATGGTAGTATACCGAAAAGGCACCTTACAGTCCCCTCTACTGATGGCCCTGGTGGTAATGCCAGTGTCTCCTTTCTGTTGGATGAACTCATTCAATGGGGGAGGGGCAAGTCCATGCAGAACCTTGTACATGAAGCAAGTATATTTGAAAACTTGGAAATTCTCGAAACTTAGCATGTTATGTTTTTCTAAAACATTACAGTGATGAAATGAAATTGGTTTCCTATCAAATACTTTTATGGCTTTTTTGTAGAGTAATTCTATTGGTGTAAGAGTAGTGACATATGAAAGAGACCAGTTGATAAAACAGTACTCGATGTGTGATAAAATCATTGAATGCAGAAACATCCTTGCAGCATTAACTGGCAGGCAGGGCCTGATCTGCCTGAAGTTTTCGATGTTAAACTTGACTGTTTGTCACTTTCTTCACATTACTTTTTGAAGGTCAATGTAGAGTCCAATGTGACCCCAAGATACTTGAATTAATGTACAATGTCCAGCTCCGCCTCTCCCAGAAACACATTAGAGTGAGTGACCTCTACTGGTGACTTTGTGAACATCATACACACTGTTTTCTTGGTGTTAAGTGAAAGACATGCTTTTGTTAGCCAGTCTTGAATGAGACATGAGACATCAGTGAATGAGATTCACGTTTCCTCCCAACCGCGAGTAGGCCTAGAAGCGCAGAAATGGAGAATGGAAAAAAAGAAAGGGTGGAGCTGAAAAAGCTAGAATTGCTAGTAAAAGACGCAGAACAATGTTCTAAAATTACAGACATGTTTAGTAGAGGAAGGGCTGGCGTTAGAGTAGCTGCTGCTGCTAATGATGATGAAGTTCAAGTGGAAGGAACCAACAGTAACATGACAGGTGCGTGCAGTAGCCTAGTGCATATTCTACTGTTGGTGTGTACCGGTTCATGAGGGCTAGCTAGCCTATACTAGTTCTTGCAGTGATTTCAGTCATTCTATTACAAGACAATGTGCTTTCCGTATTCCTGATTCCTTACAGCACATGGACGTAAATAGTCGTGACTCGTGACGTTTTTTCTCTGACTAAAAGTTTAGTTAGCAATGTTAGGACTAGTGCCCACCACAGCATCAGAAGCTAAAGTGCTAACCTAGAGAGCCAATCAGAACCTAGGACGGGCTGCAAATTAATTGGCTACTAATATTATAATAGTAAATACTCAAATAAAATACTATTATGTTCCCTTTCAAATTTTCATGTTGATATAATATTGGTAATCTAATTGATTGAATTGATTAGTTGCCATTTTACATGCTTAAATAAGATGTACCTTAGAATTCCCAACAGTTAGCCATGTTCTCGATTAGTCTCATCTACATGTTTGTAGATAACCACAGCTAACTAGCTTAAGCTAACAACTAGGTCAACTACTACCCCGTAGTTAAACAAATGTGATTGCATATAACAGCTAACTGCTACAGCTAAGTTGGTAGTTAGCCTATTCCATTAATGTTGAATGTATTTATGAAGGTTGTTGATGGTGGTTGGCGCTGAATAGCAGACATGATTCCATCAGTCTGCCACAGGGAAGCTGTGTTTGCTGATGCTGCTCACAACCACCAGTAGCGTATGACTGTGTGAGTGTGAATGCTTGATGGTTTCTGTGAAGCGCTTTGTGGAACAATGCTGATATACAGTTAAGAATGAGTAATTCGCTTTTGGTTTTTAAGAAAATGGTTTGTAAAGCTATTTTTGAAAACTACAAGGGTGAATAATACTGTTTTTTTTTGCTATTTTCTTTTAGAATACTGTTTTGGAGTCTTAATTTTTGTAATTTTTGTTAAGAATATAGGACAGGCATAGGCTATATAAGCATTGCTTCAGTCTGTACCTTCTCAGTCACTGTAAAATCAAATATTGTTAAATGATGGTGTATATTGTATTGTGTGAGATGATGACTGAATAAACTACTACTACTACTACTACTTTGGGTGTTTTCAAAAGGCTGAAAAACGCTGTATGAATTCAAGCCATTATTATTGATTGCTGATGTTCTTCTTATGCAGTTGACTCTGAGGAAACAGAGAGCGCCCAGTCCAGCACAGCTGACCCTGAGGGGGGGGAGAGAGAGAGAGAGAGAGAGAGAGAGAGAGAGAGAGAGAGAGAGAGAGAGAGAGAGAGAGAGAGAGAGAGAGAGAGAGAGAGAGAGAGAGAGAGAGAGAGAGAGAGAGAGAGAGAGAGAGAGAAAACAAGCTCTTGGAATGGGTGTCTGGGAGGAAGTGGGGGGTCTTTCGATGTTGATTAAACGGCAAGCAACTAATGTCATGAGTGCCAAATTAAAGGACAATAAATCCAATCTAACTGAAATTGTGTAGCCCAGACCTTTTCTATGGATCAAAACCTCAATATTATTATGGTGTAGTTAATACTTCATGTATCCTTAATCCCTAGGCTAATGAGGCACTAAGATGTTAGTAAAAAAAAAAACATATGCCAATGACAGGAAGTAACGGTATATGTATGTGTGTGTCTCTGTGTGTGTGTGTGTGTGCACTGTGCATGAGTGCACATCTAGGGGCGGTGTGTAGATTTGGTCTCCCTGATGTTGACTCCTTAGCCACAGCCTTGGGTTGTTTAATACTGGACAAGTGTTTCATAACGGCCGTTGTGTGGGCCGGTTTCGGGGCTGGTGCGTGGGCCGTTGCGTGGGCCGGTGTGTGGGCTGGTGCGTCTGAATGTCCCGGGCTGAATTTGTGTCCCAGTCCGCCACTGGTAGTGTCTGGTTAGGTGCGAGGGATAGTGGAGGTACTTCTCAAGGTGGGGTCCGGGAGGGGGGGGTTCGAGCTGAGCATATGTATGTAGGTTTTTTTTTTAGATAACAGGTATTATGGGTATATCTTATATAAAACAACTAACCAAAATGTGATCTCATTGGATGTGCCCTGACAATTAATGCTTGTATATCTTATCGTGTGTTGTCATGTTTGTTTATATGTTTGTTTTAAAAAAGAATAAAAAAATAAAATACAGAGATACTATCAGTCATGTCCCTTACCGATTTAATTGAAACTCAAAGGGTAAGTAAAAATGTTTGGACTCCTAGCCCTATTTCTGTCTTATGTTCTGGCTCCGACTATTAGCCACAAAACAAATGCAAAGGCTATGGGGCCACGTTGCAGTCTGTAGCTCACAAGCCCTCAAATAAAAGCTGAAACACACTGTGGGTCCACTGCACAGGACTTTAGAGGGGCAGGTGCTCAAAGGCTGAAAAGGGCACTATATCTGGGTGTGTTTTAACAGAGCGCGCAAGCCATATTTCTAAGGGCCCTTTTCGGGCGGGGGGGGCCCCCTTTTTATGCTTTTTGGGGGGTTTTGGTGATCAAATATTGAACTATAATAATCAGTGCAGGAGCTCACTTATCCTTGAAAGACACTTTTATCACTGACTTAAAAGGCCCATCCATAAATGTTCAGGGGGGAGGGAATAAGTGCTTACCCTACAGACCCCAAGAAGTGCTGTATATTCTGTATTGTTTAATATAAATGCATTTTTAATTTCAATCCCGATTTGTATTTGAGATTCCCAAATCCCATCGGACTTGACTTCTTCGTGTCCCTCAATGAGTGTAATACCAGCATTCAACTGTATGTGCCACAGCGGTTTCTATCATCATCATCATCACCACCCACGCTATGCATAAAATATAGGTCCGCGGAGAGGCACGCTGAGAAGGCCGTGCAAACTGCAATGGAATATGGGGCATCTCTCTCTCTTTACCTAATATTTTGATTCTATCCTGACATTTTTCAGTTGGAAGGGCAGTCTATATGCGTAACGACAATTTTTTTTATTTTTTTTTCAAAAAGGGCACTTTTTTTATGAGGCTCAAAAAGGCAGGTGCTCAAGCACCCCTTGGGCTCTATGTGTGCACGTGCCTGCTGCAGAGTAGGTTTCAGCATTTACTTCAGGGCTTGTATAGACTGGAATGTGGCCCCATTGACTTGATATACATGTTGTGGGTTGTGGCGAATAGTCGCAAATGTGTGTATCCAGTATGTATCTAACACCATGGATTGTGCTGAGAAAGGACGAATCAACAACATTATTGGTAAAGGAAATAGGGCTCTGGGTCAATAGTTCTGAACATTTAACGCCTGTAATTTCATGCGTTCCTGCTGTTGGTGCTGCACTCTTCATCAATTCTGCTTCTGTGTCTTCCTCTTCTCCAGCTTGTGTGGATTAAATGGTCAGGCAAAAAGAACTGATACCATAGGTGTAACCGACATTAGACATCTATGGAATTCAGTTCTCATGGCCAAACAATCACTTACATAACTCAGTAAAAAAAAACACATGCATATGAGAAAAAAAACATTGAATATTGATTTCTTTAAGATACTGTATACCTTGCCAACCCCAAAGAAACTATTTTTCTCTCTCACACACAGAGACACACACTCAGACACACCACAACACAAACAAATAATGCTTCTATTTGAGCAGTCACGTGAGCAGTTTTATTCTGCTATTGCAGTGTCACATGCCTACATGTTAATCTACATGACAGGATGTCCATAATGAAATGCTCTAAATGGGTACAGGATATAGGATGTCCATAATTAAATACTCAATCTTTTAATAATACAATTGCTTTGATGCATGTCTTGCACGCCTGAAACAGACAGCTTGGGACACAAGCTGAATGGCACCCGATTCACTTCATTACCCGCGTTAAAGGAACACGCCAACATTATGGCAAATACACTTAACATCTTCTCCTGAGTCAGACCAGTCAAGTCAATTTAATTTTTTTTATAGCACATTTTAAACAACAACAGTTGACAAAGTGCTGAACAATTTGCATGAAGGTACTATACTCAAAAACCATATAAAACTATATTTAAAACATATATACATTAAAATCACATTAAAACTAAGCGGATACTCTGTACAAGGGATTTAGAAGGCCAGGCTGAAAATATGTGTTTTAAACAGCGATTTAAAAGTGGCAAGTGACTGGGAAGACCTAATATTAACAGGTAGACTGTTCCAGAGGTGCGGGGCAGCCACAGCAAAGGCTCTATCGCCTCTGGTTTTTAGCCTTGCCCTCTCAGTCATGTACCAGCCCCCTCTCAGTCATGTACCAGCCAGACCCCTCTCAGTCATGTACCAGCCTCCTCTTAGTCATGTACCAGCTAGCCCTCTCTCAGTCATGTACCAGCCCCCTCTCAGTCATGTGTACCAGCCCCCTCTCAGTCCTGTATACAAGCCCCCTCTCAGTCATGTACCAGCCCCCTCTCAGTCCTGTATACCAGCCCCCTCTCAGTCCTGTATACCAGCGTCTCTGTCATCTACCAGCCCCCTCTCAGTCATGTATACCAGCCCCCTCTCAGTCCTGTATACCAGCGTCTCTGTCATCTACCAGCCCCCTCTCAGACATGTATACCAGCCCCCTCTCAGTCCTGTATACCAGCCCCCTCTCAGTCATGTACGTCAGCCGCCTGAATACTTTCCACAACAAATTCGTGTTTCCACGTCTCTGATTGGCCACGCGCGTTTCTGGTCATGTGACATGTGCGCCAATCGTGGGACCGCAAGTTTTTGGATGGTTAAGCTTAGGCGCTCTTTCGAAGTTGGTTAAGGTTAGAGTTTGTCTTAGAGCATGGCGATAGAACGCCTGCCCTGTTTCTAACCTCGAACCTTAACCAACTGCGAAAGAGTCGCCTAAGCTTAACCAGGGATAAACTAGGCGTTAGGTAGTTTGCAGGCTGTTAGACCCGGAAATAGGCGCAGAACTTGCCGTCCCACGATTGGCGCACATGTTACATGACCAGAAACGCGCGTGGCCAATCAGAGCGCAAAACTCGAACGCGGAAACACGAATTTGTTGTGGAAAGCATAGACGCATACCAGCCCCCTCTTAGTCATGTACCACAGCCCCATCTCAGTCATGTACCAGCCCCCCTTTCAGTCATGTACCACAGCCCCCTCTCAGTCCTGTATACCAGCCCCCTCTCAGTCATGTATACCAGCCCCCTCTCAGTCATGTACCAGCCCCCTCTCAGTCATCTACCAGCCCCCTCTGTAATGTACCAGCCCCCCTCTCAGTCATGTACCAGCCCCCTCTCAGTCATGTACCACAGCCCCCTCTCAGTCATGTACCACAGCCCCCTCTCAGTCATGTATACCAGCCCCCCTCTCAGTCATGTACCAGCCCCATCTCAGTCATGTACCACAGCCCCCTCTCAGTCATGTATACCAGCCCCCCTCTCAATCATGTACCAGCCCCATCTCAGTCATGTACCAGCCCCCCTCTCAGTCATGTACCACACGACTGGCGGGGGGGTGCTTAGTAAGAGATGTGATTGGGCCAGCCCAGTGTCAGTCAGTACCAATGGGCCGCTCTCCCAGCATAGTAGTGGGCCGTTCATTGACCAAAAAATTTAAATAAAAAAATATAATTTTATTTAAATATTTTATAAATACTTTTTTTTTTTTTATCAAATTATAACGGCCCAAATATACGTCAGCAGGCCAGTCCAGGCCTGCCCAGAGTTTTAAAATAGGCTAGTGGAAAATTATATCCATCTTCTTGAAGACGGTAAGCGCATTTCCCATAATGTTGGCACGTTCCTTGAATGGTAGCTGTTGTCCACAGACACCAGACCTGCCTGGCACGGAGCTCCACGTGCAGCTCGCTAAGCACTTTGAGCTGCACTCCGTGTATGAAAGGTGCTATATAAATGAAGATTATTATTATTATTAAGGGGTATGGATACAAGTTGTGTAGAGGGTACAGTATTTTCTCGGCACACCAGACACAGACACCATAGAAATACACTGGGAGAGTCACTTGCAGTGACTCCAGAATACATTGGGGGAAAAAACAGTACTTGGTTAGGGTTAGGGTTTAGTGCCAACATATGCCTCTCACGTCCGGCCATTCTGCTCCCACATCCTGTCTGTTTCACACTGTTCCAGTGTGGTCAACGTAAAAAAAAAACTAAAAAACATGCAGATTCCACATAACGGCATGTGTTTGAGTCTACATGGTTCTCATTCCAAATGATCAAAAATCTTAGACTGCAAACAACACAGATGTTCATCACGTTTTTTTTGTTTTTTTTAATCCTCTTTTTCTCCGCCTGATATTTTTTTCTATTTTTCTCTCCATCCCAATTTAGTCATTATGCCAATTCCCCCCCTCCCCTACCTGGTTGTTGTGCGCATGTTCCTCCTACTGGTCAGTACAAGGGAACCCTGAAGTCTACCACACGCTTCCTCCGACACATGTGGAGACAGCCAGTGGCTCTTTTTTCACCTGGCAGCGAGGACTCTCATTGGTGAAGCATAACGCGTGGGAGGTCACGCTGCCTTCACCATTTCCTGCCTTTCGCTGAGCAGGCGCCCAGACCTGACCTGTAGGCGTCGCTGTCCACAATGCCAGATTACCACCCTCGACTTCCCTCCCGCTAACTCAGCCAAACGAGTTAGTATGACGATCGGCCCAAGCCGCAGGCAATGCTGACTCCGGGAGTCGAGACTGCAGCCTCTTGCATTGGTGACGGGCGCAATCTCCGCTACGCCATCCGACCGCAGATGTTCACACAATGGATTGTATGGAAACCTCGTTGCCCAGAATTCTATTGTATACAGTAATCTTACCTGTTACTCTTCATTTCCATGTTGGCAAGCACATTGCCCTATCACGTTAAGCACATTGCCCTATCACGTTAAGCACGTTGCCCTATCACGTTAAGCACATTGCCCTATAACGTTGCCCAGCAGTGTTGCGCCAGCCTTAGGCACCACTGGGAACATCACATTTCCATTCCCAGGGAGGTCTCTTCGGTAGCAACAGCATGCTTGTTCACCTTAAAAGGGCTTAGGGTAGGCGTGGGGTCGCCCCATATTAAATTCAAATGTATTGGCATCATACGGCACAAGCAGGCCTACAGCACAACGAAAAGAAGTTGGCATCTAACCAGAGTGCAAATGTAACAGTAAAGTGCAATAGCAATATACAATGTACAAGTGATTAAACTGGAGTATATTTAAACGAGTACTACTGAGAAATAATGATCAGATGTATATACAGTGTTATAGTATTATGTACATTATGTATGTCATACAGGTATATAGTATATCGTATACAGGTATGTAAAAAGGATCCTATGCAGGTATATTCAGACATTAAAATAGCAGGTATATTCAGATATTAAAATGACATTCCTTGAAAAATACAAAAAAAAATTTGTGTAATAATCATGTTTATTAACATGACATTTAAAAAAAATAAGGGGAAATAAGGACCTCCAACAGGTTTTGACTGCACAGAAGCCACTGTTTTTGTCCCCTATTAAAAAGTAAACTGTAACAGATAAAGTTCTTATCTAAATAGTATTTGTAGATATATTCTAGACAGCTAGACAGTGAGTGAGACAGACAGACATAGGCTACATACAGAAACAGGAAGAGAGACATTTTACATTATCACAATGTACAGCAGACATTTAAATTGAACTGCATTTAAAAACTATGAAACTAATCAGACAATTGGTAAACAATTGATACATTTACCTCTGGCTATAGGCCTTGATTCTATCCATGTTGAATTCAAAACCTCCGTCTCCTTGCTCCTAGTACAACTCAACTTGCAGTACAGTAAGTTGAAGTAGCTCTAGATGCCCACTGAACCATCCAAAAGGGGTTTACCGTACCTGCGTGTGTGTATGTGTGTTCTCTCCCTCTTTCTCTCTATTTATTCTCTCCCCTTCACCCTGTCTCACTCTCTCTCTCTCTCTTGCTCGCTCTCTCTCTGAACCATGCACAGTCATTTCCAAAAGAGGATGGAAAGAGTGGGAGGTGACCTCTCTGGATCAAAAGACAAACACGCAACACAAAGCGGTTCTATGAACAGGGGAAACAGATGACCGGCGCTGTGGTCTCGCTTGGTTCCCATAAAGAAATAAACAAAAGGAACCACTCTGAGGAGGAACTAGGAATTCCCCAAGTCATGACGAAACTGTGATGAGGGAGATATGAGGCAAAACAAACTGTGGTGAAATGTCATGTTAGTGTTCTACGGTGCCTGTGCAGCTGTTCATGCTCGCCACGCTGCTATTTGATCAGAGGCACCTCCCAATAACACTCTGATAATACAGGGTTACCTTAAAGACCAGAGGCACATCAATTTACGATTAATTCGTATATGTTTTGAATTTTGTGTGTTTAATAATGATGTTGATGCCCACTTCTCAGGCCTGGTTTACTGATCAGGCATACCGGGGAAAATGCACCAGGGCCCCAGACCATCAGGCCTGGAGAGCCCCAGTTTAGTTAGATCATCTCACTCATTTCTATTGGAATTATGTGCCCATGTAAGCAGGAGTTTCATTTGGTCAGATATCCTCTATAAAAAAAGACCCTATAGGGAGGTGTAGTGGTTATACGTCATTGCTGTTTCCGGCCGGTCCACCTCGCAAAATTGCAACTAATTTCCCCACTGCCCATTTCTAAATCGTCTCGTTTAAAACAAATAAAGCATGAACATTTGCATGGTGTACCTTTCTGTGCGTATTCATCCACAATCTATAGCCCAACATGAAAATATTCGCAAATAATCATAAAAAAAAATCGCTGAATTGTTCGTGAGGCAGAATTATTACAATAGCCGATAATCCATTTTCCCAATGATAAATCCCTATATGGGTAGACCTTGCAGACGGTCCAAAGTGACGTCAGACTACACCTCCCTATAGAAAAGAGTATTCCAGAGCTGTTTTTTTTTAAACATTCTTCCTGGGAGAGCATGACCCTGCTAGTTATTTTGGTCCCCTGAGTGACATGGAGGCCCATAGCGCTTTCTTTCTCAGGGACCCCCTAGTGGAATAATCAGCCACTTCTACTTGTTTACTCATACTCTACTACAGCGGTTCTCAAACTACGGGTCGTGACCCAAAGTGGGGCTGTGGGTAGGTGACAGTGACATTTATTTTTCTTTTTTCTTTTATGTTCTGGCAACATATTTTGGCTAAATATGCCGCATTTTATAAATGTGTATTGATAACATAGTGCTGTAATAAAATGTTCTAATAAATATGCATGATCAAGTTCAACAACGTGTGCTTTTATTTTGATATTCCTTAATTCCATGTTGAAATTACACGACACATTAACACATCCACCGCCGGAAACGGCTTACGACGTGTTTCAAGTTCATGCGAATTCTGCCATTCCACGGCGTACAACGTTATTGAGATCATATTTAATTTTTTCGCCATGTTATTCATAATTCCCTCACAGAGCCTGGTCTGATGCAGTGGGAGCCTGCACAACTCTGCAACGCTTCAATACTGCCGCCTGGTGGATGATCGGCGAGTTGCAACCGGAAATGGATCTCTTGTGATCTCGGTGCACCGGGGAAATGCGTCCGGCACTCACATATTGTTGCGGGACTGTAGACACACATTGTGTATATGGATCGCTGCCATAACTCAATAATCGAGATGATTTGGGTGTTAATTATTATTATACGAACCGGAAATGGATCGAGTCGATCGCCGTCAAATAAGTGGGATCTTTTTACTCCAGTCTCATCAGCTAACGGTAAGAGGACGCTGACGTCATTTTCAAGGCGATTGCACATTTCTTTGTTTACAAACCAACTGATCAATAAATCAACCCATACTACATAAAGTATTTACTGACGATCACGGACTTATAAACGACCCCCCCCCGTTCATCCACGCATGATGAGTCATAACGTTTAGGATCGTATTCAGTTGGATTTTTTAATATAGCGTGTATCACGAATAAACTGCAATCGATAATCTATATTATGCGTTTAGGCCTATAACTAGCGTTCTAGGAATTACTGCAGAAAACGATAAAAACATATTTATATTCTAGACGGTATTTTCGTATGAATGTATGAATGAAAAAATATAACGTTCCCACATCCTGAACGATAGATAATCGATGTTGAATGGGCCATAGTAATGTCAATTTAGCAATACAATTTAAAAAGTTATAGCTCTGCAAAGAAGGTAAACATCTCCATAGGCTTAGACTGGTGGCAGTGATCATACATTGATGGATATAAGTGTGGCAGTTAATGTGTTAAGTGTGGGGTCGCAAAAAAAAAAAAGACAAAATAAAATGGGGTTGTGGTATAAATAAATATTGAGAACCCCTGCTCTACTCAAACTGTTTACACAGAAACCATCTTCACGGTGTAGCTCTCACATGTGAGATTAGAATTTTGAGAACGGAACATTTGAATGCAACATCACAAAGGGAACTGGACACTGAACGTGTTGGCTTCTTCAATTCTGAGATAGAATCAGTGCTCAAGTACTGTAAAAGTATCATCAACTTTGTACTTTTATTTCACTACATTTCAAAGGAAATATTGTACTTTTTACTCCACTACATTTATCTGAACCCACTAGTGTTACTTCAAAGAAAAATATTTTGCTTTGTAGAAAACATGGCAAAAGATTCATGAAGATAATGTACTTTCAAAATTGAAGCCTGCCAACTTCAAGAGGACCAATCAGAGCCAGCATAGCTGGACCACATATCACTTTAACTTAACTTTTATAGGTCAATGGACATAGGGTTGAATGTTCCAAAGCAATGAAATACAAGAACATCATACAGATGTGTACCTTTACTTTTGATACTTAAGTACATTCAATATCAAATACTTCTCAACATTTACTCAAGTAGAATTTGGAGTATAGGCTATTATTCTATCTTGGTATTTGCATTTTTACATCAAGTAATGGATCTGTGTACACAAAACAGACAACCTGCACCAGAGGTTGAATATTGTAATTTAAAGACTACAATTATGCACAGAGCCAGGACCGGACCCAGCACATTTGGCGCCCTAGGCAAGATTCACCACTGTGCTCCCCCCCAAAACAATTATAAGATACTTTATAAATTTTTTTGAATTTTTTTATTATGTCAAAATATTGGTTGCAGATATAGAGGGGGTGCAAAATTTTTTAAAAAAATATATATATTTGGGTGCAGTCAAATATGTCACCTCCGCCCCTGGTAGCGAGGCAAGATGTTGTACCTTAACCCTAACCTTAACCTCAACCTAGGGCTGGACGGTATGGTCTAAAATTTATATCACGGTATAATTTGAAGCATAAACGGTAACGGTATATATCACGGTATACATTAACTGCCACGCTTATATCCATCAATGTATGATCACTGCCACCAGTCTAAGCCTATGGAGATGTTTACCTTCTTTGCAGGGCTATAACTTTTTAAATTGTATTGCTAAATTGACATTACTATGGCCCATTCAACATCGATTATCTATCGTTCAGGATGTAGGAACGTTTTACTTTTTCATTCATAGATTCATAGATTCATACGAAAATACGTCTAGAATATAAATATGTTTTTATCGTTTTCTGCAGTAATTCCTAGAACGCTAGTTATAGG
Source organism: Notolepis coatsorum (assembly GCF_963971535.1). Classification (NCBI taxonomy): domain Eukaryota; kingdom Metazoa; phylum Chordata; class Actinopteri; order Aulopiformes; family Paralepididae; genus Notolepis; species Notolepis coatsorum. The sequence goes on along the minus strand of NC_140174.1, from coordinate 59,363,196 downwards.
CATAAACGCATATATAGATTATCAACTGCCGTTTGTTGGCGATACACGCTATATTAAAAATTTCAACTGTACATGATCCTAAACGTTATGACTTATCATGCGCGAATGAACGGGGGGGGGTCGTTTATAATTCCGTGATCGTCAGTAAATGCTTTATGTAGTATGGGTGAATAATAATAAACAAACGCGCTGAAAATGACATCAGCGTCCTCTTACCGTTCGCCGATGAGACTGGAGGACAAATATCCCACTTATTTGACGGTGATCTCCTAGATCCTTTTCCGGTTTGTATAATCATAATAAACGCCCAAATCATATAGATTATTGCGTTATGGCAGCGATCGCTACACACGGACGTCTGTCTAGAGTCCCGCAACAATATGTGAGTGGCGGACGCATTTGCCAGATGCACGGAGATCTCCAGAGATCCATTTCCGGTTGCAACTCGCCGATCATCCACCAGGTGGCAGTATTGAAGCGTTGCAGAGTTGTGCAGGCTCCCACTGTATCAGACCAGGCTCCGTGAGGGAATAATGAATACCATGGTGAAAAAATGAAATATGATCTCAATAACGTTGTACGCCGTGGAATGGCAGAATTAGAATTAACTTGAATCACGTTGTACAACGTTTTTGGCGCAGGATGTGTTAACGTATCTTAAAATGTCTATATAAATGCTTCTGATGTACTCTTGTATAACCGTAATTGCCAGACTATAAGCTGCACCTTTTTACCCATGTTTTGAACCCTGCGGCTTATACAACGATGCGGCTAATCTATGGATTTTTACAGCGAACGGCCACCAGGGGCGCTCTCGCAGGTGTCTAGTGGACACCTGCGGCTTATAGTCAGGTGCGGCTTGTATATGTACACATTTATTTTTCATTCTATATCTAGCTGGTGCGGCTTATATTCAGGTGCGGGTTATAGTCCGGCAATTACGGTACTAGGACATTTTTCACATAGTACAGAGGTATTTTAAGAACATTTATTGTGCAAAATAGAAAAATGCAAAACTTTTTCTCAAGTGTCTGCAGGCAGGTAACGCATATCTTGGATCCAGTGCTTTGACCATGTCTTTAAAGCAGTTTGAAAAGGAACCATGTCCTTACACAAGTAAACAGTGACAGCGTTTGTTATGTCGGTCCACCACTGGCTTTTTTTGTCGTTTAACTTAAAACGTAAATAATCAAAAATAATAAAATTATTCTGTTACAGCTGCTGAGCTATACTATAGCTAATGTCCATCAATATCTTCCTTTTTAATGAAATAGGTTCAAGAATCAAATCAGGATTGTTAGGAGGGAGAGAGAGAGAGAGAGAGAAGGAACCATGTCCTTACACAAGTAAACAGTGACAGCATTTGTTATGTCGGTCCACCGCTGGCTTTTTTTGTAGTTTAACTTAAAACGTAAATAATCAAAAATTATTCTGTTACAGCTGCTGAGCTATACTATAGCTAATGTCAATCAATATCTTCCTTTTTAATGAAATAGGTTCAAGAATCGAATCAGGATTGTTAGGGGAGGGGGGGAGAGAGAGAGAGAGAGAGAGAGAGAGCGAGAGAGAGATGGGGGAGACAGAGTGAGAGGGAGGGAGGGAGGGGGCTGCTAGAGTGGAGCTAACGTTGGCTTGCTGAGGCTACATCAACAGGCTGCTAGGAGTGGAGCTAACGTTAGATTTCTGAGGCTACATCAACAGTTAACATTACATAAGGTTTTAGCGCGACGTGGTCATTCCAGAATGGCGAAGATACAAAGCATGTTAGACGATTGGATCCGTCGCAGAGTTTAAATTACACATAGAAACTGCGCGACTCGCGAGAGAAGACGTGTGCAATGCAGGGCTGAAGAGCTAGTTCGCTTCTAGAATTGAAGGTCCGCTCTGTGCCTCTGTGCTCCAAAATAATTTTTCCAGTTCGCACATATCTATGTTTAGGGGCAAATGCGAGTGAAATAGTCACACTGTAGAGCCCTGCCTAAGCACGCTAACGTTAGCTCCACTCCTAGCAGCCCCCTCCCTCCACACTGTGGTTACTTTAGAGTTGCTCTACCGGTCACAAGGTATAGTCAAAATCCATACCGTAGCGCAAATTCATACCGTTTATACCGTATACCGTTTATACCGTCCACCCCTACCTCAACCTCAACCTCAGGGAAGACTTCACATCCCTCCCTAACCTAAAATAAGAGATTCAATCGTTCATTGATGACCATTAACTGAGGCGCTGTACTTTTCTGGTGGTGTTGGTGGTTAGGTTCCTCTGAGTCATGGCTGGGGGAAGAAGACATAACGTCAGTATGCAGCTTGGGTCTTACATGATTTCAGCATAAGTCATGTGACCCTTGCTGTAAAATAAGTCATGGTAATGGTCTATAGCCTCTATTCATAATGGTACAGACTCCATGTGTGAATGAAGTCTGTGAAAAAGAATGAGGTGCTTAACCTGTACATTTTGCTGGTCTACCAAGCTGTTAATGTAGCTATGTTTCATATGAAGCACAGCTACAAACACAGCCGGGGACCAGCGACGGGGGTTACGCTTGGCTCATTATTTGTCATTTCCAATTCATTATAATACATTTTTCGAAAATGTTTCTGAACTCGGCGTATTTCAAGGTGAATGTTGTTGCTCACCTGAGAAGTCCAGCTCATAGTTAAAGCTCTTCGTAGTGAACGACACGGTGCCACTTGGGTTCTGTTGGTACTGGTTCTCAATGTCCAGACTGGAAACGCTACAGTGGGTCTTTCCCTGCAGCAGAGAGAGAGAAATGGAACTCTTCGTCATCAGCAGCATACGGTAGCTTTTTTGCATGCCCTCTATAGTACAGTAAGTCATTTTGGTCTTATGTCATGCTCAGGATGGGATTCCTTTCCTGGGGATGGAAAGGAATCACAACCTGAGCATGACATAAGAGCAAAATGGCCACCGTGTGAATTATGGCAAATGCCACAAATGAATGAGAAAAGGGTAGAACACAGCTGAGATTTAAAGAACTAAACAAAAATGACTAAAGAAAAGACTGCAATGTCAGGTTGTATTACTTGGTTATTACTTGGTAGTTGGTACTTGGTACTTGACTGTGACGTACGTGGGTTGGTCATTATCATTGTTACTGTATTTGGAAGACCATGTGAACATCAGGTTAGTATAATTAGTATGGGTTGTGTTATTTTTGTTTGTGTGATGTGTCATCTTCTAATTCTGTTTTTCTTTCTCCCTTCCCCAGATACCACTCATCCCCCTGATTGAGCTGATTGCACCTGCTTGGTGCACCTGTGGGCAGCCAATGGAATGAGTGGTTATAGTCTGGAAGATGACACACACACGGGGCGCCTCATTTGAATCACTGCCACGTTCCAGAGTGAAGTGAGGAGGTTGCCTTCTCGCCTAGCTGTAGCTGTGGAATGATACCGTGTGGTTTTCTCTTTGTGTCCCATGACTGGCACAGTTACATTTATATTATTTACTAAGTGTTTGTTTGTATATATGTATGTCTTGTTTGTTCTCCCCTACCTTTTTCCCATGTGCATTATGGTGGAGGTTTCAATCCCTATCACCATAAATATATAATTTACTATTTGGAAAACATCTTGTGTTGTGGCTTTCTTACCTACCTGGGACACTGCTTTAAACGCATTTACTGAGAGAGGCTGTTTTTTGTTCATGTGCAGCCGGCTCCAGTTATTATTCTGTGTGGTCCTTAGACCTTTGTACATGACATTGACCCTTTCAGGTATATGTTTCATATACCAGGTATTCACGTATATATTTTTCAGTTCTTTAAAGATTTATTTTTTGGCGTTTTTATCGCTTTATTTCTACTGGGCAGTCCAGTAGAGAGAGATAGAGGAGGAATGGGAGACAGAGTGGGGGGAAGACATTCGGCAAATAACGACGGGTTCGGGAATCGAACCCGGGTCGGCCGTGTCACGGCTAAGCGCGCTATGTGGTTCGCCACTGGGGCGCCCATATTTTTCAGTTCTTAAGAAGAACTTGAGCTCGACTGCAATCACAATTTTCACGACTTGGGAGTAGTGTTGTCAAAAATATCGAAATATCGATACTGAATATTTAAAACGGTTTCGATACTCATTTCCCAAAATATCAATACTTTCTGCAGTATCGATACCAGCTGGCTTGCTCGCAGTGTTCTACCGCAAGTTGTTGACACGCTGTTCAGAGCACGCTTGCCCCTCCGCCTCCTCCAGCCCTCCCCTTCACAGAGCCGTCTTCAGTTTGTAAACAAACATTTTAGCTGAAGATGGCAAACTTGTGCTTGTGGATAAAGAAAACAGCAGAAGTGCTGTTTGGAAGTACTTCGGGTTTGAAGTAAACGACGAAGGAAAAGCTAAAGCGTTGTTACAGAGCAGTGCCAACGATACAGCTATTAGCTAACGTTAGCTTATGCTAGCTAGCTGGCCACCTTTATAATTACTTCATGGAAACGGAGTAACGTTAAGTCGAGTTCATACTAACTACACTAGTACACGTATGAACTCGACATAACGTTACCCCGTTTCGGGAAAAGCTAAATATGCCCATTTGCAAGCGTTGTTACAGAGCAGTGCCAACGATACAGCTATTAGCTAACGTTAGCTTATGCTAGCTAGCTGGCCACCTTTATAATTACTTCATGGAAACGGAGTAACGTTAAGTCGAGTTCATACTAACTACACTAGTACACGTATGAACTCGACATAACGTTACCCCGTTTCGGGAAAAGCTAAAGATGCCCATTTGCAAGCGTTGTTACAGAGCAGTGCCAACGATACAGCTATTAGCTAACGTTAGCTTATGCTAGCTAGCTGGCCACCTTTATAATTACTTCATGGAAACGGAGTAACGTTAAGTTGAGTTCATACTAACTACACTAGTACACGTATGAACTCGACATAACGTTACCCCGTTTCCATGAAGTGTTTAAATAGCAGCAATCTTGTTGAAAATGTAACGTTAATAAATGCTCCGAGTCCGAGCATAGCTCCGGAGAAATCTCTCTCTCTCTTTCTCTCTCTCTCTCTCTCCGTCATGAACATTGTTGTAGTTGTTGTTTTAACCAAATAAAAAGCAGCAGCACTATTGCATAACTGAGTCATGTTTGCTATGTATTTCTTTCTTTAGGGGAGTTTGTTTCACAGTTTTAGCATGATGTTTTATAGATGGCTAGGTTAAACAGGGTTTTGTTTTTAAGAGGGGTTTGATTTAGATTAGATAATTTAGTTATTTTTAAATGTCTGATCTAAAGATAAACAAAGGGTTTTATATTAATCTTCTCTTATAGTACCAGAGAGAAGCTGAGGAGAATCAACCAGCAACAAAAGCAAAATTTGTTGGGGAGACATTTTAAAGTCAGAGTGAATAAGTGCAAAGTGAAAAAAGAAATCTATGGTACATTTTCACAACTGAACAAACGAAGTGTCCTCAGAGGAATATGGAGTCCCTGGAGTTGTTAAGCTAAGCTACCTGGAAAGTTACTGTTTCACTGATCTTGTTTGAAGCTAAGCTACCTGGAAAGTTACTGTTTCACTGATCTTGTTTGAAGCTAAGCTACCTAGAAAGTTACTGTTATTTTTCGTATAGCTTTGCGTTCTGCTCTATTGGAACTGTCCCTTTAATCATATGCTATCATGAAAACTTTCAACCACATGCACGCTCCTCACCTGCCTGGCCACGCCCACATCCGCTCATACATAAGCGGGGCCATGGCCATACTACCAGCTCCTTCCCTACTTTCACCACGTGAAGTCCGTGTATAGCACCGCTTCAAGTTTAGTGCTTTAAAGTAATTAGTTAGTTATAGGAGCTGTGTTGGTGTTATCTTTTGTTTCTCCCTCTCTCACAAATTTACGGGAGAAAGAAAGGATAATGTCGTCACCATCGGAGAGTCTAGAGCAGGGGTCAGCAACCTTTTTGACATGGAGTGCCTGTTTGAAATATAGTTGTAACTAGTGTGCCTCAACAATATTCCATGCATCGTAATTTTTTTCTTCTCATAATCAGGTCTTTTTAACACTATGATCGCCGGGGACGAGTTAAGACGTCATTCCTAGCCATGCTCATTCTGCCGAAGACGCCGTAACTCGTCTTTGATGTCAATATTTCAAAAATCTGTCATCGAAATCATATTTCCTTTCTGGAGCCCTGAGATGTACTGGTGAGCTCCACTCAACTGTCTAACGGTTCGAGAGCGCCATCTGGTGGCCGATCGGCAGATCGGCCAAGAGGGAGGGGCGCGCCAAACAGGAAGTGCTCATCCATATGTGATCCGGGCACTCGCGATCGGTAGCCGGACTCCATCTCAACACACTGGATGATCAATCGCTCGCCCTAACTCAATAAACAACGTTATTTGGACGTATATAGTATTATACAACCTGGAAATGGTTCATCAGGATCAACATCCCATAATCGAAAACGGTCTACTCCACGCTGATCGTCCAACGGCGCGAGGAACATACGGTAAGATTCAGCGTTATTTTCTAACGTATTCCATATAAACTGCTATGATGAACATATGACCCACTCTGGATGAATCATCTAACGCTGCCCACGGAATTATAAACGATCCCCCGCCCATCCGGTCATCATCAGATCATACGTAGATCATTCTAGAAGTACGTCCAGTTGAAATTTTTCATCTCGCACAGATTCCTACCAAACTGTATTTGATCATCAATATAATGCATTTAGGGCTATAAATCACGTTCTGAAGAAAGCTGCAGAAAACGATAAAAACATACTTATACTTTAGACCATATTTTAGTATGAATATGTGAATGAAAAAGTTTAACGTTGCTACACCCTGAACAATACATATAGGACATTGAATGGGCCATAATAATGGCAATGTAGCAATAGAATTTAAAAAGTTATAGCCCTGCAAAGAAGGGGAACTTCTCCATAGACAAATAGAGCTGGCGAGGGATGGTAAATTATGAATTTAACCCATGGCGATTAAAGTGTTAATGATAATTTTTACATTATTACATCATTATTGTTATTGTTATTATTAACAATATTATTATGATGGTTGTATCAACCCTAAATCTGAGTTGGGGGGGGGGGGGGGGGAGAATGCAATGCAGACAAACAGCTGCATACAGTGCGACCATTTCACTCACATTTGCCCATTCATTTTTGGACACATCACACACCATCAGCACATGTGTGCTGTCATAGCTCCACCTACAGGCCTAATGGAGAACACCAGGAGAACACCAGGATGTGAATGGAGGGTGAATGTGAGGTATATCGTGTAAATAAGTTTTGATTGATCGCAAGACTACACTGTAAAAAAATAAAAATAAATAAGTTACCAGAACTTAAAAATATTGAGTTCAGACTTCCGGTTTGACCGCAGAAGAACATGGCTGCTTAACTCGCGAGCTCCCCGACAGCAAAATGACTTAGCCCCGGAAAACATTTATTAACAACACCAGGGTACATATTTAATAGGGATGAAAAAAGGGGCTATCACGAGACGTATGGCGCACACGATTCCAACTGAAAAGGACGACGGAATGGCAGAGAATGACGAAGTAACGGGAGGAAAAGATGGCGACGATGACTGTGAACAAGAAGCCACGCTGTTGAACATATACAACGAGCTCAAAGACTTCAGAAAAGACAATGAGCGTCAATTTCGGGAGATAAGAAATGACATGAACAAAATGAACGACAGGCTCGATGAAACTGAGGGGAGAATCGGAGAAAATGAAAATGTGCTTGATGCGGCGACGGCTCTAATAAAAAAGCTAATGCAGAGGCAGGCCGACGTGGAGGCTAAACTACTCGACCAGGAGGGCAGGACGAGGAGAGAGAACCTGCGGGTGTATGGTATCCCGAAGGAAAAAGAGGGGAAAGACATGCATGGATTTCTAGACGCCTTGTTTAAAGATGCCCTCGGTCTGCCTCATGACATGGACCTTCGTATCGAAAGAGCACACCGGGCACTGGCCCCGAGGCCTAACAACCCACAGCTGAAGCCACGGTCAATCGTGGTTAAGTTTGGGAGTTACAAAATGAAGGAAGAGATAATACGCCGAACATGGCAGAAGAAGAACGTCTCATGTGGCAACGATCGCTTCTATGTCGACCATGACTTCCCCACCGAAATACTGAAGAAGCGAGGAGAATATGCAGAGGCCAAGAGAATAATGAAGGAGAAGAATCTCAAGTTCCAGACACCGTATCCAGCGAAGATGAGGGTATTTTACGAAGATGGCACCCGCCTGTACCAGAGCGCGGCGGAGGCGACGGCGGATATGGCAAAGCGTGGATTCAAGATCACCGTGGTGAACCCGACTACCGACCCGGACCGAGAGGAGATAATGCGGCTGTCTACCTGGCAGACGATGGGAGGAAAACGGGGACCGGGGGACGACATGCAGACGACGGGGACTGAGCGCCCCACACAGCAGGGCAATGGTCATCTCGGATACCGGGAGAAACTACAGGGATTCAGACGGGGACAGTCGGAGGCGGACAATTGAGATAAAGTTCATGAAGCGCATGAATACAGATAAGTCACGGGGGCATCGTCATAGAGTAAATAACATCAAAAAATGTCAATATGTATATAGAAAAAAAAAAAAAAAAAAAAAAAAAAGTGAAATGAAAATAGAGGGCAATGGTTAGAAGAATATAATAAAAGTATGGGAGGGGAAATATCCCAGATGGATACAGGAAAAATATAACGAAATGAACCACAGGCCATCATGGCTATGTCATAGAAGTTACAATGTACCAAGATATATCTGAAAGATATACAAATGTTAATGCTTGGAAACGTTACCGTTTTGTCAAGTTCAGTTGAATTGATCGCACTGTATATAGATTACAGTGTGAGCCATACGTTACGTCAGGGTTTACAAGATAATAGGGGCACAGTTTTGGGCAATCTGCCTCGTGCTGTATGCACTCCTCTGTTAGTCGAGGGGGACCAAGGTGCATGGGTGAGTATCGATTTCACCCTCGGTACGACTGTTCTATCTGGGGTCATATCGAACGTAGCTTGGGTAAATGTGGGGGGGGGAAGTGTATTTATGTTTATATATGTTCTTTTTTATTTCATTGTATGCTATACTACTGTATATATATCTTCACACTCTCAGGCACTAGACTACGTCATGGATTGCACAGGGGAGATGCACTACGAGAAATATGGGGCTGATTAAAATAATATCGTGGAATATAGACGGATGTCATCATCCCATTAAGAGAAAGAAGATATTGACGTTCTTGAAACAAAAAAAGGCAGATATTGCACTAATTCAGGAATCACACCTGGATGAAGAAGAGTCGGCCAAGCTTAAAAGGGATTGGGTGGGACAAATATACTATAGCACGTTCTCTTCTAGGAAGAGGGGGTGGCAATATTGGTGAGAAAAAACTTAGACCTAAAGGTACACAATAGTTTCTCACATGATGAGGGAAGATGGGTTATACTGGATGCTGAGTTAGAGGGACAGAGGACTACTTTAGCTAATATATATGCGCCCAACGGGTCGTCCTCAGACTTTTTCCATGAGGTATGTGAGGTGATCAGGAAAATAGGGAATAGCAACGTAATCATAGGGGGGGACTTCAACTTGGTTGGAAACACCTTGATAGACAGATCATACCAACCCAAAACCGCTGACAACACAGGGAGACTGGCGGTTGGTGTTCTGATAGAGGAATTGGGTCTAGTGGATGTTTGGAGGGTTATGAACCCACAAGAAAGAGACTACACGTTTTACTCTCACCCACATTCCTCATACTCTAGAATAGATTATTTCCTGATCTCTAGCGCACTTGTAGAACAGATTGCAAGTACTGGGATAGGGAACATTGTAATATCTGACCATGCTCCGGTTGATTTAGTGATCACATCCATGGAAGAAGGGCAACGATCTCGGAGATGGCGATTCAATAACCTAATGTTAAATGATGAAGGATCGTGTACATACATTAGAACTATATTTAAGGAATTTTGGGAACTTAATGAAGGGTCAATAGATGATAGTGGCATAATGTGGGACACATGTAAAGCTTACATGAGAGGACGACTCATACAATACGGTGCGATACTAAAAAGGGCGGAGAAACAAAAAATGACAATGTTAGATGAGGAAATTAAAATACTTTCGAAACAGCACAGCCAAAGACCAGACCCAGAAACGTGGAGGAACCTAAGCAAATCCAAATACGAATTGAACAACATATATCAAAAGAAGGCTGAATATGCGTTATTTAGGACCAACCAAAAATATTATGAACAAGGGGAGAGAGCGGGTAAAATATTAGCGAATCGGGTCAAACAAATGCATAATCAGAATATTATATCCTCGATTCGTAATAAAGATGACAAGATTATTACAGACAAAAAGGAAATTAATAATGTCTTCAGGTGCTTCTACCAGGACTTATATACCCCACAGAAGGCGGTGGATCAGCTAAAAATGGACGCGTTCTTCGACAAAATCAAATTACCGTCATTATCGAAACAACAGGTAAAATCAATGGAGGGGGGGGTCTCGATAGAAGAAATACACGCGGCAATCAACAGCCTTAAATTGGGTAAAGCACCAGGAGACGACGGGTTTACTCCCGATTTCTACAAACAATTCAGTGATATAATCGCTCCGAGATTATTAAAAGTATATGAGGACTCACTGATAAAGGGGGGATTGCCCACTAGCCTGAGATCTGCCACTATTACATTACTACAGAAAAAGGGCAAAGACCCTCAATGCTGTGGAAGCTATAGACCTATATCCCTGAGCAACTTGGAAGAAAAAGTATTGGCAAAGATACTTGCGAATAGAATAGAAGATGTACTACCAACTTTGGTGCATTCAGATCAAGTGGGCTTTGTGAAGGGGAGAAACTCAGCTGATAATATCCGCAGACTCCTACACATAATGTGGAAGGTAAGGAATGATATAGAACCTACAGTGGCCTTCTCATTGGATGCCGAAAAGGCCTTTGATAAGGTGGAATTTGCATTCTTATTTCACACGCTAGAGCGCTTCGGGTTTGGTCCATCGTTTACTGGGTGGGTAAAACTGTTATACACAAATCCGATGGCATCAGTATTGACCAACGGGATCGTGTCCTCGCCCTTTAACCTAGGGCGGGGGACGAGGCAAGGTTCCCCGCTTTCTCCCCAAATGTTTGCGCTTTTCCTCGAACCACTTGCTATCGCACTGAGGAATAATCAGGACATCAAAGGGATAATAGCGGGGCAGGTAGAACATAAATTATTTGTATATGCGGACGATATCTTATTGGTATCCAGCAATCCTCGAACAGCAGTTGGGATCATTGGAAATGTTATCGAGTCCTTCTCCGAAATATCTGGATACACAATCAACTGGAGCAAGTCAGAAGCAATGCCTCTCTCTAAATGCTGTCCCCCTGATATCATACAGATGGATGCCGTCAGGATTGATATACCTAGGAATAAAGCTGATCCCAGGTCTGAAAGAGTTGATGCAAGCCAATATTGCCCCTATAATCGAACACATTAGTGCTCTGACCCAGAATTGGGCCAAAATGAATATGTCCCTCCTGGGAAAGATAAACCTAGTGAAAATGATATTAGCTCCCAAATTAAACTATATCCTATATATGTTGCCGCTGACTCTCCCGACCCAGTTACTCAAACAGTATGACAAAGTCATTAATGTATATCTGTGGGGGGGCAAAAGGCCGCTGTTTGGACGGACCAAAATGTATGCAGCAAAGGAAAATGGCGGTTTATCCCTGCCTAAACTAGACTGGTATCACTATGCATTCTCGCTCTCCCAGCTCTCCAAACTGAATCACTCGTCTGAGGAGGCACCTGCTTGGGTCAGGATCTATCTAGGTCGTCCTCGGGGTCAGGATGGAGGAGGAAATGATATATCCCTCATCTCTGGAATCCTTCCTGACACAATCAGACAGACCTACACCTCTTAAAAACCCTTTGATGGCATTTATCAGGGAAACTTGGAATCAATCGCACAAAATGACTGGTGATAGCCCATACTTAACTACGAGAGCCTCTATATGGTATAATAAGAAACTAAAGATTGGGAAGAAATCAGTCATATGGGACGATTGGGTTAAAAGGGGGATACATGTACTGGGTGATATAGCCGGGGAGGATGGGGTTTTGCCTTTTGAGGATATTAAGGAGGATTTTGATATAGATAATAAAAACTTTTATAAATTCCTACAGATTAGACATTGTATATCGTCATCAATAGGAGGACCAAAGTGCGGCCCAATTACTGCAATTCAAGAAATATTCTATAAAGGATGGCGCAGGAAAGGCGGTGCGTCAAGATTTTATGATGTTATAAGAGAATACAATGCACCCAAATTGGCGGGTTTGAGATTGAGCTGGGAGAACGATGTACACGAGGAGATTACTGAGGAAATGTGGGAGAAACTGGTATCCAAATGGAGTAAATTCTCTAGGGAGGCGCAATCACAACTTATTTTTTACAAAGTACTGAACAGAAGCTATTGGACGCCCAGTAAACTGGCCAGACTGAAATTAAGGGACAGTGACATCTGCTGGAGATGTGAGAAGGAGACAGGCACTTTACTGCACATGTTGTACGAATGTGAGAAGGTCCGGAAAATGTGGGATCAAATTGTGATATTCCTAAGTAAGGTCCTGAATGTGAAGATAAATAACGCCCCAATGGCATGTGTTTTGGGTATAGTACCGAAAGGGATTAAGCTGCCTAAATACCGGGGAATGTGGTATAGAATGGCCATGATATCAGGATGTAGAATTGCATTACGACATTGGAAATCACCTGTTGATATTACTTTTAAAGAATGGATGGAACTAATGTTTCGGACAGCATCATATGAAAGGGTGACGTATAGAGTCGCAGGGAGAGAGGATATTTTCGCTGAGATATGGGACAGTTTTCTACACCTGACTGAACGACCTGAGGACAAATGATTAAGATGGGAATACAATATTATCAAGGATGAATATGAAAAAGGGGATTTGATCTGATGATACTTGTGCTCTGTGATATATTATGTATATATGTACATATATTTTATGTCCGGATGGGGTGTCTATGGAATGGTCAATGTCTCTATCACACTCACATGTGCGCAGATATAGCCACATACAAGTATCTAGGATACACATATTCATATGTGTACATAATAGGTTTACACGCACTCATATACACAAGGATAAGGTATACACGTCAGGGGCACACATACATGCACATACTCATGTATAGGAAATAGACATACATACACCTACATATACACATAGTTGAGATATAGGCTTTCACTGACACATAGGGGGATACACAAGTATATAGGAGACACACACATACGTAGCTGAAACGTGGAAAAAAGTAAAAAAGGAAAAGAAAAAAAAAGGGAAAGAAAAGATGCAGCACATACCTGCCCGCAGGTAGATCGGCCTACATGTAACGTATGACGTATATATATATATATATATATAACAGGGATGTATATGCACAATGTATAGTATGTTTTTTTTTGTACGTGTTTTTTTTTATTTCCATGTCAGTTATTAATGTGTTTGTATGAGTCTCTTACATGTTTTGTATGTTGCTACAAAAACGAAAAAGGCGAATCTTGGATGTTGGATACTATGCTGTGAAAAGATACACTGTGAATAATGGAAAGATTTGTACAAAAATATCAAAAAAAAAAAAAAAAAAATTGAGTTCAGTTACTGTGCATTAAGGTTTTCAGTTTTCAAACCATAATAAGTTAACAGAAAAATAAGTACACAACCACATTATTTCAACCTAATAAAACTATGTTTATTGTCATTGTTTTAAGAACACAAGTTGACTTGGTAATACTCACATTTTGAGAAAAAAATTGCTTTTAACATGTGCAATGTTCAATGAAATAGAAAAATAAATAATACAATTTGTTGATTAATCCCACTGGTCACAATGGTTCAGGTTTCAGGTTTTTATTTAGACTCCACAACATATACAGATCATTAATCCAGCATACATTGCTGTCAAGGATAGTAACGTAAAAGCCTCTTGACTTATTTCCATCGTTGTCCTTGGGTGTCAAGGATGCTAGAAACACACAACTCATTACAGAATTAATCACAATTATTATCTTTGCATAATAATAATGGCACAACCCTAAATTAATACAAACAAAGCACATTTGTTGATACAATGTTCATTTATGTCGAAAGTCAGTGAGCTTCAGGAAGCACCCTCGGGGGAGGGAATTTGGGGGATGGGAGGGAGGGCGGAGAGTGGGGGGTGGGAGTTAAGGATAGGGTAGTGGCTTAGGGTTTTGGGCGTGTGACCGTAATAATGTTTTTGTTATAAGGCTCTGCAAATGTTACTGAATGATGTAGCAATGTATTTCCAGCTAAATTGAAATAATAAACAAATAAAGGGTCTCAATTAAATATGTGGTAGTAAAAATAACCTGTGGGAGGATTTCAACAAGATAAATGTGAAAAAGAACAGTGCAAAATATTTTACTATAATATTTAAAAAATAAAAATAAAAATAAAATAAAAAAGTATAATATATATATTTCTTTATGCTGCCCCCTGTGCCTATGAAAATGCCCCTGCGTGCCTATGCAGGCATGCGTGCCTAGGGTTGCCTACCCCTGGTCTAGAGGATTATTCTGACCCCCACCGGCGCTTCACATTTGGGGAGTGCGCGTCGCTGGGCAGTTCCCCCGCCAGCGTTGCACTCCGGCTGTGCAGCTGGATACTATTGCCGCGAGAGGCAGTCAGCTGGCCGACGGTCTCTCTGGGCGGGTGGTGTCTTGCGACGCGGGCCGCAGATGTGTCAGTTGTGCGTGGTCGGCTGCGCAGGCTTGCGGCCCCGCAGAACAGCCGGCTCCAAGCGAGGATTCCTCCGTTGCCTCTCCATCGCGGGTGTATGGAGGGGACGAGGGGTTCTTGTTTGACGCCCCACGAAAACAGAGGCTTTGTTTTCCTGGGAGCCCAGATTCCGAGTCTAGGGTTCGAGTCCCAAGTCTCTGAGGAGGGATGCCCTCTGCCAGCCGCACTGGACGTTGGCCCCCGCCTTTCAAGAAGAAAGTGGGCTGGCCTCCCGGCGCAAGGGGTGCGAGTTTGCATGTTTTTTAGCCCGAGCTCAAGGCGGCAGCAGGCCGCATAAAACGGGGTTTTGCTGCCGACGCCACTGCATCTCTGGTAACACCGTCCTGCTAAAGAAGAGGCAGTCGGCTGTCTGAAGTGATCAGGCCTGCATCGCTATTCCTCACATTACACAGCTTCAGTAGTAGCCGGTAGCTAACAGTGGTTGTAGTGCACACACGCGCCAGCAGAGGGCGAGACCAGTCCTCACTAGTGGAGCGAGTGGATCCCGTAGATGGACTTGGCTGATGCGCCGTTCTAAATGTCTGATCTGATACCAAACAGTCCTTGTCCCAATGATACAATGCAGGCAGCTTTACTTGGAAAATGATATTTATTTGCTTCACCGTGCAAACAGAATATCTTTGCTTTTGTTCCTTAAACTGATTAAATAATAATGAATACAATACCTAATTGCCTACAAACATTTCGCCCTGTGGCGTGTTCGTGCGTGCGTGCGTGCGGTCAAAAACCATTGCCCTTTCCGGGACAAAACTCCTCCTCATACAGGTGTACCTGACACTTAAATAAAAGAAGCGCCACCCCCTGGTCACATAAATCCACTGCACATTAAATCCATTTTGGCCGTTACATAGGCTATACATTATCCCGCTTATTACATGGCTAACTTACTAACAATATACATAATTCATCAACAAGACGAGATCAAATGCAGACGCAGTTGTTCTGTGGCTCTGTCAGCCCAAATAAAGTGATTATTATTATCGGCAGCCGGCAGGTCTGTGGTCTGATTGCATGACTGAGTGCAGCTGTGCATATGCTGAGCAGCACTGATACAGTGTGTGTAGTGGGCTTGATTGGTCCAGCTGCGCACAGCGGCCATTATTGTTCGGCAGAGGTCCGTTATCGAGTAATATCGGACCTTTTTTTTTGATCCACTTTTTCTCCCATTTTTCTATATTTCCTCCCATCCCAATTTCGTATCATCCAATTTAACCCTGCCCTGTCACGAACGCTGTTTCTTGCCTCCCACAAGCCGGCTGCAATGTGGACTAAGTCATACATAGCACAAGTCCCCTCCGGTACTTGAGGTAACAGCAGTCGCATCTTTTCACCTGCGCAGCTCGATCTCTCAGTGTCGAGGAGTAACGCGTGGGAGGCTCACGCTGCCCCCGACACTTCCTGATTCTACTGCGCAGGCGCACCAACCGACTTGTAGGAGTCGCTTGTTCACAACGTTCGATCCCCACCCTTCAGTTTTCCCTCCCCGTAATACGGCCAATGTGTATTACTGCGGACGACCAGCTAAACTGAAAACAATGTGGAGAGCTGGATTCGAACACGCGAATCCTAGCGTCTCCACAGTGGTGGCGAGTGCCTTGACCCACTACACCACCTAGCCGCCCACACCATGTAATAACTAAGGTTATCCTATAACCCTAGTTATTTGAGTATAGCGAGCACTCTGCTCTGACTCACTGAGGACCCCACGGTCTTCCGTTTCGGCGGTGAAAGACTGGGGAAGGAGCTGGTAGTATGGCCATGGCCCCGCTTATGTATGAGCGGATGTGGGCGTGGCCAGGCAGGTGAGGAGCGTGCATGTGGTTGAACTGTGTAACGGCCAAAATGGACTTAATGTGCAGTGGATTTATGTGACCAGGGGGTGGCGCTTCTTTTATTTAAGCGTCAGGTACACCTGTAGGAGGAGTTTTGACCCGGAAAAGGGCAATGGTTTTTGACCGCACGCACAACGCAGGTCTCAGGTCGAAATGTTTGTATCTAATTAGTTATTGTGTTCATTATTATTTATCAGTTTATGAAGACATCCTGTTTGACGGTGAGGGGAAAAAAAAAAAGCTGCCTGCACGTATCATTGGGACAAAGGACTGTTTTGGTATGAGACCAGGAGTATAACGGCGCGTCAGCCAGTCTAACTACGGGATCAAAATTGCTCAGTAGCTCCGTATAAGACGGGAGCTCCTTTAATATTAGTCAAAAACCACGCACCAGTTAGACTCTCATTTGGAGACTGGGGAAGATTCGCTGCGTTTGGGACGTCGGGAGAATCTCCACCGGAGATAGCATATGATTTTTATTTTATTTTTTTTTTTTAACTTTGGCCATTCCCCTGGCTCTTTTATGTGTTTATCACATTTATACTGGTCAAGGATGACCGACAGAAACAGGCTGAAAGGGTTCAGATGGGGGGGAAGACACTCTGGGAAAGGCACGGCTGCAGTCGGGATTCGAACTCGCTAAGCCCCAGATCCGTGACGAGCACGGTTGTCCACGGCGCTGAAATAGCGCTCGCGGTACGTGGTGAGCTACTGGAGCTCCCCCGATAGCATATGATTAAAGGGACAGTTCCAATAGAGTGCTCGCTATATTCAAATAACTAGGGTTATAGGATAACCTTCGTTTCACTGATCTTGTTTGAAGCTAAGCTACCTGGAAAGTTACTGTTTCACTGATCTTGTGTGAAGCTAAGCTACCTGGAAAGTTACTGTTTCACTGATCTTATTTACAAACATTTTCTGTTGGAAGTAGTAACTTCTAGGCTTATGTCTGGCTCAAAAAACGATTTTGTTTTGATTTATGATAACATAAAATTGAACAATTCTAAGAATTACATATAGCAAATGTTTTCTAAACTAATTGTAATTGCAAATACCCCTCCCCTGAAACTACATTGTGCACCTTTAACATTGGATTAACTTAACGTTAAGCTAACATTAAATTAACACAAGATGGTTGATCATTACTCTGTCCTGGTACAGTTGGATTCAAAGTTTAGTGACTTGAGTACACCACAACCATTACTATGGGTGGGGGAGGGTCAATACAGCATAGTAGCGCAATATTTTGCGTGCCGATATTATATCGATACACTGACACCAAGTATAGATATTTTTATAATAATAATAATAATAATTTTAGCTTGACAATCCCATTTTGAGGTGAAAATGTGATATCGTATCATGGGGCCTCTGGTGATTCCCACCCCAAACTGTTACCTAATCTTTATAAAGTAGAAAAAGAGAGCTGCATCTTACTTTGCTATAATATTTCCATGCTCCATCAGCATCTTGGAACTGCCACCGTGGACCCGCACTGAAAAATATACCATATTTAATAAAGTTACAACTACATATTCTTTTGTTTAGTTTTTCTAAAAGACAAATAAAAACTAGCATACACCTTTCTGTACTAAATGAAAACACAGGAAAATCAAATGTGTATTCCAGTAAACATGTCTCTCTCCTCACCTGCGTCTCTGCTGACTCCCACAGCCAGCGGTCCTCCTCACCGCTCTTCTAGTTCCAATACTGTCATTGATTTGACACATTCCTATAAACGCAAGTAGAAGGTTTAGTGTCATGTAATAGAGATAGGTGTTTCAGCCAGTAAGCACGTGGGAGGACAGAATTCCACCGAACGATTGCCTCTGTGGTATAATATAATGTTCTCATGTAAAGATATTCCCTTGGCATGGCGGAGTGCACAGGCTGAAAACACAAAATCGTGTGAATAATTATTAGGAATAGGATTTACACATAAGCATTAACCTAGTGGCTAATGTGTACAAAAACATTTTAACAACCGTTAACTTAGTGGTTAATAAAACTAACATGATTGATTATGGGAAACTGTTCAAAAATATATATATATATATGCACAATTTATAATGATTCTTGATGAAATTACTTAGGATCCAGTTGTATTTAACCTGAGTTTGAGTGTCACTTTCATCTGTGATTGCCTCAGTTTTGTTGGTCTTTACTTAGAATCAGGCAATTTTGTAACCTAAGTAATTCAAATGTGATGTAATGTGATCATGTGACCACTTCTTCCTTCAGCAATACATTTTAGCTCATTATTGCTAACCATTGTTAATGCTTTCTCATTGATTTCTTTTCATCACATCCCTAGTTCATCATTTTGCAGATACATACAATTGTGTGAAAAGTTTCCTGCTTGTGAAGGTATTAATCTGAATGATGTCGCATCGTTGTTGACAAGGTGTTCTCTGTCTGTCGTGTGGCAGGGCCAAACAGTAACACATAAAAATTTAATAAATACATAACAATGTGGACAATGTGTGTTCAGAAGTCTCTTGGTCCACAGGTCTCTGATGATGTCTCTTCTTGACGATGCAGTCGGGAACATTCACTGGTCGCCGTCCATTCCCTGTCAAGGGTCACCTGTAGCAGTGGGGCGGTCAACTATAGTGGCCTTGCAGACTCTTTCCCTGGAGTCTATGTTGTTCTTCACCACCATCACATGTCTGCCACTGTGCTCACGCTTGACCTTTATCAGGCCTAGAGACATGGCTGTAGGGTGGTCTTGAACGTGCTGTGTGGTGGTTGGTCCCCCCGTTCCTCATCATCGCGGTACTAGAGGGGCGAGGGGGCGGGCGTTTTTGAATGTGTTGTGCTGGTTTCGCTGTCCTCTCCTCGTCATTGCGGTACCACTTGATGGAGGGCGAGGGCCCGCCGGTGTAGTGGCTGGTCAGTAGGACGCTCTCTCTCACACGGATGGCAATCTTGTCATCGGAATCCATCTTGATGGTCAGGGCTCTGGTTCCCTTCTGTAGATGGTCTGCCGCGGGCCGCCGGGGTGAGGCTGCATGTCGTCCTTTCTGTCTCTGCTCCCCTTCCTTTGGGGACATCTGTGTTGTGTGGCTGGGTTGGATGGCGGCTCTCCCACGGTTGCTGTCGTCGTCCTGGTTGTGTCCGCAGTTCCTTGGCGGCGTCCCTGGTGGTCCTATGCTGTCGTGGGTCGCTCAGGTCGCTGGGTTGTGTTCCTCTCTGCCTGGTCCTGCCGTCGTTCGTGGTTCAGGTCACGCGTCGTCTCACTCCTTCTCACTTGTCGTGTCCTCTCACCAATATGATCTGAGGATGATAAAATTGCCTTAGAAAACCTCCTCACATAAATGATTCAACGCCTTTCTGCTAAAGAGGAAAATCAATTTGGGATTAATTCAATTCATTGTAAATAAAATCACTTAATTGAAAATAGGAAATGCAATCCAATTGCATTAGCAGTGATTCCTTATGTCAAGAAGGTCACATTCACTACAATCTTATCAGATCTTGTATCTAACTAGATCTTACAGCATTAGGCTTTAAATAAAATTGTAAATGAATGGCCAAAGTCTTGAATCAGATAAAATAGCTCTTTGTCTTCATAGTCTGTGATGTTAAATTGAAGTTGATCTTACCTGTGCGATGGGTGTGCCTCAGGATACTTACCTCGTCATGCCTTCTCTGGCGTTCTTCACATCTCAGTGTGGCTCATCATAATTTAGCATGGGGAAAAAAACATAAAATTCTAGGCAGCCAGTTAATTTTGCATGAAAAACAATCATTCATTTTCTCGTCTACTCTTAAGTAGCATTAATTTAATTACCTCTAATACACCTTGTGCATTTTGATAATCATTGTGTAAATGATTATCCTGCTTCCAACTGATACAAATAAATCTAACCCTAGCTTGTAGCACTTAACACTTTGATGAACATTGTTACTCAGCTGATAGAGTTGTGCCCTTTTTGATGTCCTGTCATACAGAACCTGTGAGTCGCTTTTGGATAAAAGTGTCAGCTAAATGATCAATGTACGTGTATACCTTGTACATTTAGATAATTGTGCTCCAATTTTGGTGGTTGATATTTGCAGTCATGGAAAGTAATTGAAATTTTTGTAAGGAGTTATTGGTTAAGCAGAGAATAGAAGTAGGAGATTGCAAGTGAAGTTGTTTTCATCATTAATCTTTCATCTCGGGCACTTCTACTTTGTCTGGTTTTATTCAGAATTCATATCTCTAATTCGTGTGCCTCTTGAAAAGAGATGATGAAAACAACTGGTTAGTTATTGTTAGTATGGGAATTAGGTAGACTTTCATGACTGCAACATCATCACTTGTGTCTGATTCATGTTAATTAAGTGGTTCCATCCATTGCTATCCATTGTCAGGTGAGTCCACCAAGCCTGTGGTCAGAGTGCAGGCATTTGCATTGCTTTGTCTCCCTCACGCCATACCCTGTGGGTTTCGAGTGCCCACTCTGAATAGCGTCTGTTATCGTCTTCGTTCCTGTAAAAGAAATTTACATGTGGGTGTTTGGATGCAGATTTGTTTTAAATGGTCAATTTCAATTTTCTCTCAACTCCACACCATCTTCGGTTGAGTCTTGTGGTAACAAAAGAGAAAATCTGCATCTAAAGCGATACTTCCTACTATACTAAGTATAGTGGAGATACTAAGTTGAGTCCCTATAGGTGTGGTCAGAGTCCTCTCTAGGCATTTGCATTGTCTTTCAACTCCACATCGTCCTCAGCTGGTTTGAGTGAGTGTTTAAACACTGCTTTGTAATTCTATTTAGAGTTAACTCAGTCTGCCTCTCCTGTAAACACAAAAAACATGTTAATTTTCCCACTCCTCTAAGATAATTTTTGAGTGTGTTCTCTTTGATTTTGAGTTCAAACACACATCATCTAGTCTTCATCTTATACTGGGAGTAAGTGTGTTACTCATAAATTGTGTTGTGTTCAGTTTATGATGTATGATTTTCTATAACGTGGGAGTTAAAACATACACTGTTTTTAAAATAGAAATGATTTGTTGAATAAACATAGCATGTTTGCCTTATCACTAGCCTTGTGCACATTTCTAAGATATAGAAACCCATTTATGAGGAGCGAGCCTGCCTGCGCGCCCACAGATACATTTACACATCTGAAACAGGCATTGAGTTTATCTTTCTGTGACTTATAACGTGTACAGTAATGAAAAACAATCACTCAAGCGATATGGGATAGCTGTAATTTACTGCAAATGAAAAGATAGTTATGTCATGCATCTCAAGGTTTGTTTCATACTCACCGGAAAAAGCTGCCGTGTTCACGTTGGATCCTCACAGTTCAGTTCAGTTATTGAATAACCATATTAACTTACCCCCTTTTGTGCCCATGTGTATCTTTAATCGAATAGTGGTTCCTGAGGCTGTAGCACGTTACGTGTCGTCAATGTAATGCTCGGCTCGTTTCTCCGGTGGTCTGGGATAATGCAACCCTGGAAACACTCTTCTGCATCTCGCCACAGCAACTCAACACTTTCCAATAGCAGCGCGCACATACATATACAAATGAAACATATACTACACGTGGATTTCACGCACCCTCGGCCTCATTAAACATTACGTTCGCCCATGGATAGTTTCATATAAAATCATAACTTCATGGCGCACACCGTATGACGTCATTGCTCCAAGCGACGTTCATGCGTTCCCATTCGCCTCGGAAATAACGCTTTTCAATCCATGCGGTACTCTTCCGCGAGCTCTCAATAGCCTGGAATTCACCTAAACGAGCGTTTTGTTACCGAATGAACGCGCCTGTGCATATGTGAAAACGTAAACAAACTGAAACGATAAAACTATACTTCCCAAATGGTCGTTCCCGTGGGCCGGTTTTGTTGGTTCCGGAAATTACTATCCTAGTTTGTCGCGTGAATTGCACCTCAATGTTATTCTCTGTATAACGGTAACTCGTCTCTCAATGCTCGGCGCGATATCAGTCGGCATACTGTGCGCATACAAACGAGACTTTAAACAGACAAACAAACTAAAATACATAAAAGTTAACGTGTGTGTATATCTGACTGTATTGGATCGCTGTTCGTTTAGTCGACCAGCACCCGCTGCGACAAGGCTTGGTTACCCTCGGTTTAACTATACATCGTTATTAAAATCATAACGACCGAACCTGACTTTGAAATTTACCAGCGATATATTAGATGTGAATATACCGTTTAATCATACTCTCGGTCTCTTCAACCCGCGACTAATGTCCCGTTTAATGTAGTATGGCGTACTACACCGGGACATCGCGTAATCAGCTTCCCGCTATCTGTATGATCAATTGGTTAATTTAATCCGAATACATCGTTTTCAGGAATGGAAGAGATTGTGGGCTTAGTTTGAGGTTGAAACAATGAATATTATGACGTTACTCTGGTAAATCTAATTATGATTCCATCAGCTTCTCGGTCCTAACTTCCCGCCTCTTTGCAGAGGAATCACAGAACGTTTTTAACAGAGTAGCGTTTTCAAGGATATCACATCTAATAAGCCCACGTTTCTTACCTTGTTGCCTATATTTTATATATATATTATATATATCAGCTAGACTTGGGTTAGCAATCCAACAACCTTTATTGTGCCCTAACTTTCGGTTTGGCAACAGCTCAAATCCGGGAATAACAACCCATCCTCTCAGAACATCTGTCCAGATAAGGACCCAGGTACACGCGTTTCCCCGGTACGATTCTCAATACAGATCAGATATATTAATACACGCTATTCTTACTCAGCCATGATCTCAATATTTGACAACATTCTGTAATATTCACCTGGCACAGAAAAAAGCGGGAAGGTTTTAATTCCTTGCCATACATTTTTGGTCGACCAGTCTATTATACTCACTTTTCTCTGTATAGCTGAAACAATACAGCACGCCGGGAGGACGCAAAAAGGTCCGTCACAAGTTCGTAGACGCCAATTGTGGGATATTTGTGGATATCCTGAAGAAGAATGTTCTCAGTCAACCGAGGTCAAGATAATATGGTTTATTATCCAGACAGATAGAAATATACATAGTACAAGAGAGAGAATGGCTGAGGGCTCTCCCCAGGTAGTCAGCTGAAATGACCCAGGTGAAAAGACCTGGGCCCTCATTCATCAACGTGGACTTTGACCTTGACCTACTTCCACACGTAAGCACGGAATTTAGAACTAGCGCACGCACAGGGAAGTCGGCATTCATCACACGTGCGTAAGCAGGCTCTACGCACACCTGTCATGATGAATCCCACCTTGGCCCTGCGCCGCAGCTCGTGCACGCTTTCACGTATTTGCATACCAAAACCGCCCCGACCAACCAAATATGGTCAGGCCCTCCCCTTCAAATACCATGAGGGAATCCCTGTGCGTGGAATGTTGGAGGATGGCAAAGCGAACGAAAAAGAGAAACTACACAGACACCGAGGTGGAGGTCCTCGTAACGGAGGTGGATAAATAAAAGGCGGATTTGTAAACGGTGATGTCAGATATCAACGGCTCCCTAAGACCATTGCTGCAATTCTGCCTGGACAGCTCAAAATACTAATAAAGACCGTTCGTTGACCACTGTTTGGCGTTGGTTGTGTTGTGTGTCATTATAACCGTGCTGTACAATATGAATGCCTTTATTAGTTGTGTTCGATTGGCTATATGATTTTTAGAGGCATCTATTTTGTTGTCGGCTAATAAAGACCGCGCTGGAATATGACTGCCTTTTCCCGTGTTGTTTGATTAATACCCACGGATTAAAGTTCTCCTCAATTCTATTCCAAATCGCGATGGATCTCCCGTCAATTTTCTACCTGCTGCATGATTTCTAGAGGCATACTACTACAATCTATTTTGATGTCAGTATTGGGTAGCCTATATAAACAATATAATACGAGAGCATATACAAGAACAATGAATCTCACTGCATGTATGATGTATCCTGCCTTTCAATACATGAACTTGAATTCCATCATATAGTCTGTCCACTATCTGCATGGTGTCATTGCAATGCGTTTTCTATTCTTTCTTGTACAGTAAAAAGGGGGAAGAACACTATATGCATATGACTTATTCTGCTTACAGCTTCGAAATTCCACTTGTTTCGTTTAACGTAAAGCCTTTTAAATATAATCAAAACGTTCCCGTGTTTCGGCGGTCTGTGCGCAAAATAATAACGAGTTGAGCTTTATGATTTATGATGAATTGAAAATGGGGGACCCTGATGTAAACAGGACGAAAGTTGGTCTGCATCCCCAATTAACAATTGTATGTACTGAGCTGTACTGTACTGTACCCATTCTGCAATCTGTTAATAAACTTTTCAATCAATCAATCAATCAAGCTACGCGGAGCGCAGTCAGTCAGTAGCCTACACCCCGTATATTCCGATAACGCTATATAAACCATGAATGAATGAATGAATGAGAACTTTATTAACAGATTGCAGAATGGGTACAGTACAGTACAGCTCAATACATACAATTGTTAAGGGGATGCAGACCAGAGAAAGACTTTCGTCTTGTTTACATCAGGGTCCCCCATTTTCAATTCATCGTAACATATATGATATGCTGCATTCATTCTGAGAGAAAGATCTATTATTCCAAATGCTATTTATAGGGTTTTGACCATAATTACACTACTGTTGCTATTTTACAATGAACTATAATGAACTACGGTTCATAGAACATCCAGTGTTATTATGCACAGAAGCTCATTTCCTTGTTGTAATAATATATTCTACCACTGGGCGCGAGGTACGCCAGGTCCGAAATGTGCGTAGATGTAAGCACGAAGTCAAGTTCAAGTTGAAGTTGATGAATCCCACTCTTTGCTTAGGAATGATCGTACGCACGGGTTACGCACAGATCTGTGCGTAGAACACGTTGATGCATGAGGGCCCAGGATTGATCTCGGGAGGAGACTTATATAGTTAACAAGGGGGGGATGTGGTCCCAATTGATAGGTCAAATGGGGGGGGGATACAGGTTTGGGGAGAGGGGCACAGGATTGGGGAGAAAGGGGGGGGGCACAGGATTGGGGAGAAAGGGGAGTGGAATGTCTTATTCCACAGAGAGGGGGGGGGGGCACAGGTAAGGGGACACAGGGGAGGGGAATATCTTTACATGAGAACATTATATTATACCACACCTCCATGAACCACAACAAGCACAACGCAGAAGATCGAGAGATAACACCAGATGGAGGCAATGAAGGATGATAACGATCGATGACAGGCTGGAAACACCGTAATCTTACAGTGTGAGTGTGTGTGTGTGTGTGTGTGTGTGTGTGTGTGTGTGTGTTACCTGAGAAGTCGAGGGTGTATGCAAACCTCTTGATCTTGAAGTGGAGCTGGCCTTGGGGGTACTGCTGGTAGTGTCTCTCAATGGCATTGCTGTCAAATGAACATATCTACACACAAACACAGACACGTGTACATAGAAAACATAACGTTACATACAGAGACGACACCTTTGATCTGCACCACTGTCACCACACTAAAATTAATCATAAGTCATAAATCACTTTTATTTTCAAGTAACCTTTATGCATTGGCTTTTTTGTTGTTGTTGAATCAACTAAACAGAAGTTGGATAAACTACAGTGGCTCGGTAGGTAGAGCAGTCGTCTGGTTATCCGGGCAGCGTGTCGAAGTGTCCTTGAGCAAGACACTTAACCCCTAACTGCTCCAGATGAGCAGGTTGGCACCTTGCATGGTCGCCTCCGCCGTCGGTGTGTGAATCAAGTCAAGTCAAGTCAAGAGTTGTCACGGCATACAGGTATACAATGAAATGCGGCTGGTCTTGCCCGCGACGATGTGCAATACAGTGGTACAACATATACTAGAATCCAATAAAAAAACAGTGGTACAACATATAATAGAATCCAAGAAAAAACAACAGTGCAATAAACAGGTAACATGGTGTGCCATCTCGGTATGTGTGAGTGAATGGGTAAAATGTGAGGAACAAATTGAAAAAGCGCTTTGGATAAAAGCGCTATATAAATGCAGCCATTTACCATTTACATAGAAGTCGAATCAACTAAATAGGAATGATGTAAAATGTTCACTCTCTCCAATTAGTTGATTAAACAAAAAAATAAACAATGCAAAAGGATAGTTGAACATATAGAGTGGTCATTATTACAAATGACATAATGAACTAAATGACAAAATGTAAATACAGTAGGTGTTAACACTATGATCGCCGCGGACGAGTTAAGACGTCATTCCGAGCCATGCTCATTCTGCCGAAGACGCCGTAACTCGTCTTTGATGTCAATATTTCAAAAATCTGTCATCGAAATCATATTTCCTTTCCGGAGCCCTGAGACACACTGGTGATCTCCTCTCAACTCTCTAGCGGTTCAAGAGCGCCATCTGGTGGCCGATCGGCAGATCGGCAACCGGATATTAACCTTTGAACCGGTAGTACTCATCCATATGTGGTCCGGCCACTCGCTATAGCTCCCGCGACTCCATCTTGAAACACTGGATAATAGATCGCTCGCCCTAACTCAATAAACAACGTTATTTGGACGTATATACTATTATACAACCTGGAAATGGATCGGGCATTTCTACATCCCATAATAGAAAAAAATCTGTTCCACGCTCATCTGCCAGCGTCGCGAGGAAGCCACGGTAAGATTCAGCGTTATTCTCTAACGTATTCTATACTAACTGATCTGATGAACATATGACCCGGCCACTACACTGGATGAATCATCTAACGCTGCCCACTTAATTATAAACGATCCCCCGCCCATCCGGTCAACATCAGATGATGCGTAGAAACTTCTAGAAGTACGTGCAGTTGAAACTTTTTATCTCGCACAGATTCCTACCAAACTGTATTTGATCATCAATATAATGCATTTGGGGCTATAAATCACGTTCTGAAGAAAGCTGCAGAACGATAAAAACATACTTATACTTTAGACCATATTTTAGTATGAATATGTGAATGAAAGAGTTTAACGTTGCTACACCCTGAACAATACATATAGGACATTGAATGGGCCATAATAATGGCAGTTTAGCAATAGAATTTAAAAAGTTATAGCCCTGCAAAGGGGAACTTCTCCATAGACAAATAGAGCTGGCGAGGGATGGTAAATTATGAATTTAACCCATGGCGATCAAAGTGTTGATCTGTGGTATCACTGTAACCGATACTACTTTTCCACTGTCGATACCGATTGAGAGTCCTACACTTTAGGTATTGTTCGATACAGAGATCCGATCCATTACTTTTACTGAACTCTAACTGACCATTAGATTGACTGAGATTTAATCCACTATTCTTCATTAGTTACAGTAGATCTATCAAAAGAAATATCAAAATCTATAAAAAGCAGGACACTTCGATTTGATTTCTGAAACGTTATACAAGGCTCATGGCAACACAGTTTAGTATCGGGGAAATTTGCGGTATCAGCCTGGTCTTGGTATCGTCCCTGACAGTATCACTCATCTGAAAAGACAGTGCAGCTACATGAACGTGTCGACCTGAGAAGCTGTCCAACTCACATGAGCTTGATACTCTGTCCATTCTCCCTCGTCCCCCATGAACTCCCACGTGTGGTGGTCAGCAGCAGTGGCGGGTTGTGAGGAAGGAACGGCTGCGCTAAGGGAAAAGCTGAAAGGAAATAAATGGCAACACATTATCATTAAGAACTTCATAAGGTGCTAACAACTAACAACCAGCTTTGACTCTGAAGAAAACACAGTGTGTTGAAACGTTAAGTCGTTTGCACCTTATTAATAAAATATTGAAGTGAATCGGTGTGCTCCAGTATATTCTTTGGGTTCAGTTTGTTCCAGATCTTAAAGGCACTTAATAGGGAGTGTGCAGATCTTATGAGGAGTCAAATCTGAAATCTATGATTGTCTGGCAAGTTGTTGGAAAGCATTGTTGAGTCGTTTTAAGATAAGATTTAAATGTGTATAGTGTATACCTATTTATGACATTAGGACAACATTTCTAATCTTGACATGTCACACCTTGCTGTTGTGGGGAAGACAGAGTTGAACTTTGGACGTCTCCGGACATTCTTGGCTACACCCGTGTAGTGGTTTGTTTGGATCATGGCTACAGAACAAATGGATAGCACACAGAAACATGCCATAAACACACACACACACACAATCAAATTATCAAATTATCAAATGACACCAGTGATGCAACTAGGGAACATATTTTCTTTTAATAAAAAAGAAATAGAACATGTTTAGATGTCTCTAATGGAGAATCATTTTTGTCCAATGACCCCAAACTAATGGTCAAAGTCTATATACAGTTCAGTATAACTAATGGCCAATGCATTCCACCATTCCAATGGACGTCTCCGGAAAATATGTCACATCCAGTTTGAAAGTTTGATCAGTCAACGTCAAATAATGACATTTCACACATTGTTTTGGTGGCGCTCTAGTGGCATCTAGAGGCTGCAACTACTTATCATGCCTTTGAATGCAACCACCTCAGTCAACCCTGCCTGCGCCCATACCTGAGAAGTTCAGGGTATATCCTCTTGAGCCCACAGTAAATGTGAAGCTTCCCTGAGGGTTAAGTCTGTACTGCTGCTCCAAATCTGTGCTGCTGACCGAGGAGACAGCCTGACCGCCGCCCTGCTGGAGGGGTGGGGGTTGAGGCACTTGCATGAGTTGCATGAAATTGATTTATGATATATATATATATCTCACTCTCTCTCTCACTCTCTCTCTCTCTCTCAGTCTTAACCTCTTTAAACAAATTCAAATTTGTTTAAAGAGGTTAAGACTGAGAGAGAGAGAGAGTGAGAGATAGAGTGAGAGAGAGATAGAGAGAGAGCGATAGAGAATGAGAATGAGAAAGAAGTATTTTATATTCAGTACAAATATCCAATCTCACCTGGGATCCATATTCACACCATAGCTTGTCATCTCTGAAGTACCAGCCAATGTCCTCTATCTGCCAGTGAGCTAGGAATGTGAGTCTCTGCACCCCCAGAGCCCCCTGCCGAGTCTCCATCTCATCAAAGTCTAGGTACACCCGTCTGTTAGAACACAAGAGAGTTAATGACACATTGTTGACAGGAGCCTGAAAGTGCCGATTAAATGTGAAATACTGACCCGAGGCTTGGTGTGTTGATGGTCATTCCTTTGGCTCCAGGTTGGCAATAGTGGGTCTCAATCACATGGTCGTTGTGGATGCGCAGCCACCGCTGTCCATCTGACAGCTGCCACTCATAGTGTTTCCCGTTGACTGTCAGGAGGAGGAACATGCAACCGTTGATCATTTGTAGTTCTCAACAAGAGGATTGCGAGATGATTTTGGGGCTTTGAGAAAATATACTGTATGCAAAATGATCATGATCATGTTTATAATATTTGGTATAGATGCTTTTATCTTGTGAA
Source organism: Notolepis coatsorum (assembly GCF_963971535.1). Lineage (NCBI taxonomy): Eukaryota > Metazoa > Chordata > Actinopteri > Aulopiformes > Paralepididae > Notolepis > Notolepis coatsorum. Next base: position 59,333,093 of record NC_140174.1, on the reverse strand, counting down.
ATAATCAGTATTTATAAGTCTAAAGCCCGCCTCCTCCAAGCATCCATCAAGTTAAAAGTCTAAATCCCACCTCCTCCAATCATCCATTAAATTAAATAACACAGTCTGAAATGGGTAAAAAAAATTATAATAATTTTTAAAAACAATATGTTCAAAGTTCACCATTCTGTTTATGCTTGACTATGTTAGGGGGGTACATACTGTATGTGGAGGCCACAAAGTATTCGACCTTGAATATAGAATATTTATTTAATTTGAGTGAAAGTAAGAATCTTGAACATTTTCATATACATAAATGTCTATTTTGCCACTCTCTATCGTCAAATAATATAACACAAGTGACACTAGTGATTCTACTATAACCAGTTTTACATTTACTGTTCTTGGCTGTTCTAAACACTGGTGTGGTAGGACATTCCCGGGAAATCAACTGGCACACAGGAAGTGATTTAAATAACCAGCAGCAACAGCAGTTTGTTTGGAATGGAATGAATAGAAGAGTTAAGTAGTTTGCATACATTTTCAAGTTGGAAAGCAAGAAAACTACATCAGTAATGACCACTTATCACCAATAGATGTCACCAAAATAAACAAAAATTAGAATATTAAGGATCGCTACTTGAATACAAAAGTAAAGTAACACAAAATACAGTAAATTATAACCCTTAGTTAGTGCATACATTAGCGTAGCCTACCTGAGGCAGGCTGGCTTGGTGTCACCTGCCGAAAATCTTCCTCATCTTTATATTCCTGAGTGGAAGAACAAAAGTCCAGGGTATGAACTACATTAATTAAAATATATCAAACTTTGAAGTACCTTTTCTGAATCAGATTGATATCCTGGATTTCTTTGTCCCTGATTGTTTGGTTCATTGCTAAATAGAAATAATAAAACTGAGAATAAAAAAGTTAACATACCATATACACTGCTGTTCCTAATAGGGGAGGTCCGACACGCTGCAAATGCAATACATTTGATAAACCATCATCTACTTTGATCAACGAGATTACAACAAGCATAGATACAACACTGGTTATAATTAACTAAATATAAGAACACTACTACCCGTCCCTTACTTACTTCCTTGTGACCGAAGCAGCGACGTGAGTGACTTTAGGTTTCACCTTCTGAGCGCATAAGTTACCGGTCTTGATTTCACTTTCATTTCAGGCAAATTGGGAAAGCTTCTCCACTGAACAGGAAAGAGACGAAACAACAGCCATCCAGGTACGATTTCTTGTGGTTTATATATTAATAAAGTAGGCTATATAAATTAAAGTACGCTTGTTGTCGACAATCAATGTTTAGTTGATTGCGACTTTTGAAGTCATAATTTATTTGACTATCGTAACCTTTTTAATAGCCAATTGGCTTTGATACATTTAAAACATACATTTCTCAAGCTTGCTACCCTACCTTTAATATAATTATAGTAACCAAATTAAATTGAGTCTTAAATGAATGAATGAATGAATGAATGAATGAATGAATGAATGAATGAATGAATGAAAACTTTATTTAACAGATTGCAGAATGGGTACAATACAGTACGGCTCAATACATACAATTGTTAAGGGGATGCAGACCTGAGAAAGACGTTTGTCTTGTTTCCATCAGGGTCCCCCATTTTCAATTCATATAGACATTTATGACATACATAACATACATGACATTTATGGCATAGGGACATATAGGTATTTAGTACTGATACATTTGTGACATAGGCGGTATTCAAATATACAGTACTGTTACCCCTAGATCCTGACAGAGTATATACATATGATGGGGAGGGGACTGTACATTAGGAGGGGGTGGGTGGGTGGGAGGGGAATATACATACGGCGGGGAGGGAATATATACATGCGGTGGGGAGGAGACTGTCTATTAGGAGGTGGTGGGGGTTTTGGGCATTTACGGTGGCCAGTTTCGAATTGCAGCCTCCCGTAGGTGCTCTTTAAGGGCGGTTTTGAATGTGGGCAGGGATTCACATTCCTTTACAGCTTTGGGTAGGGCGTTCCACATTGTTGTGGCATAATTGCGAAACGTGTTTAGTCCCTTGTTTGAGCCGAATCTGGGTTTAACATGATTTGTTGAGCTTCCTCTGGTGTAGTGGTTGTGGTATTCACTGACCTTTGGGAAGTATTTTGACATGTACATGGGCACCCCGGTCGTATAGTGTATCTTGTAGACCAGGCCCATTGCAAGTTGCTGTACTCTGTCGTCTACTCTAAGCCATCCTAGGTTGGCAAAGTGGGCAGGGGTGAGGTGGGTTCTGGGGTTCAGGTCAAGTAGTAGTCTGACCAGTTTGTTTTGTGATGTTTGTAATTTTGTTTTAAGCGCCTTTGAGGTGCTTTGGTACCATGAGGTGCACGCATAGTCATAGTACCCTTGAATGAGTGCTCCTGCCAGAGTCCTCAGGGTATTCTTGTTTACCAGAGAGGAGATCCGGTACAAGAATCTAGTTCGTTGGTTGACTTTTTTTATTACATTGGATGCCATTTTGTCACAGGAAAGATTTGCCTCTAGGATGGAACCCAGGTAGGTAATTTCGTCTTTCCTTGTGACAATATTGTCACCCACTGTAACTGAGAAGCCGTCGGTCTTGCTGAGTTTGTTATTTGAACCGAAGAGAATGGACTCTGTTTTGCCCATGTGTAATGATAGTTTGTTATCAGCGAGCCATATGCAGATTTTGCCTAGTTCCGTGCTGAGGGTTTTTTCAACCTGCAATTTGTTCTTGTCAGAGACCAGCAGGGCTGAGTCGTCCGCAAACAGGAACAAGTTGCAGTCACAGGCTGACGACATGTCATTTGCATAAATTAGGAAGAGTAGCGGTCCTAGTATGCTTCCTTGTGGAACACCACAGCTCACTGTGAGGGGGGGGGATAGAGTACCGTTTACCTCTACCATCTGTTCTCTCCCCTCCAGGTAGGATTGCATCCAGCTCACTGATAGGCTATCAAAACCAATTGCTTTTAGCTTGTCCATTAGAATGGAGTGATTGACAGTGTCGAAGGCCTTTTGTAGGTCCAGCATGACCATGCCGCAGTATTTGCCAGCGTCCACCTCTTGTTTGATGTGGTCGTTCAAATAGAGGAGGCATGTGTCAGTGGAGTGGGACGTTCTGAAGCCAGATTGGAATTCGTAGATTAGGTTTTTTTCCGCCAGGTACTTTTCGACCTGTTCGTAGACTATTTTCTCCATGACTTTCGAGATGGAGGTAAGAATAGAAACAGGGCGGTAGTTGCCTGGGTCTAATTTGCTGCCCTTTTTGTGTAGAGGGGTCACTCTCGCAATTTTGAAGTCCTTGGGGACGTGCCCCTGTTTTATAGAGAGGTTTATTATGTGTGTGATGACTGGGGTGATGGCGGCTGCTGCGTCTCTGAGGAATTTGGAGGGGATGTTGTCATGGCCAGTGGCCTTGTTAGGTTGGAGGGCGCTCAATTTTTTTAGTACCTCATCGGTTGTTACCATTTCAAGTTTGAAGTCGTCTTTGTGGACCCCTAGGTTTTTGTAGTATGCTACTATGTGTTCTACCCCATAATGCCCTGAGTGGGAGGGTAGTTTGTTTACCAGTGTTGTGGCTATGTTTGTGAAGAAGATGTTTAAGTAATTGGCTACATCCAGCTTGTCTGTGATGAGCGTGTTGTCCGTCTTTATGTTTATGTTTGAGAATCTGGTTTTAAGTTTTTTACTGCAGCCTAGTTGATTATTGAGTAATTTCCAAAGTTCGCGGGGTTTGTTTTTGTTTTCCTCAGTTTTGTCGTTGATGAAATTTCTTTTTGCGGTTCTGATCATGGTGTTTACGTCATTTCTTAGTCTGTTTCTTTGGATTTTTAGTTCAACCACGTGGGCTTGGAGTTCACTGTTTGAGCTTTTGGAAAGCTTTGTCTGACTTTTATGAAGTTCAGAGCATTTTTTGTCTCTGGTTTTCATAGCGGCCAGTATTTCAGTGTGCATCCATGCCTCAGCGCGATTTTTAACCCTGGTGGTTCTTATCGGTGCCATGTTGTTGAGTATTGCTGTGAATTTGGTTTTGAATCCAAGCCATGTTTCTTCAACCTGTGTACCACTGAGCTCATCTGACCAGTCCAAGCTCCCCAGTTCTAGGTTAAAGGCCTCTCTAGAGTAAGTTTTGAGGTCTCTAGATGTGACTGTTTTGTGACAGCCGGCCTTCTGTTTTAGCTTTTTGCGGGTACAGAAAATCATATAATGATCACTTAACCCGCATGCTATCACCCCTTTACTGGAGATCATGGACTTGTCAGAGGTCAAAATGAGGTCAATGGTGGTTTGTGTCGAATCGCATACCCTTGTGGGTTGTGTGATTAGCTGGCTGAAACCGTGCAGGTCAGAAAATCTACTGAAGGCCTTGAAGACGGGTGCTGATTTACGCAGCATATCCGTGTTCCAGTCCCCAATAAGAATTTTTTCTACCCCCTCCACCCCAGCTAAACACCCATCAAGTGTGTCATAAAACCCACTCTGTTCTGGTGGTCTATAGATTGTGCCTACTAGTACCGGTTTCGCCCTGTCTAATAAGATTTCAATCCAAACAGTTTCAATTTCATCATGGTTAAGGTCAGTACGGTTGATGTATTTGGTATCCTTGTGTATATACACACAGACGCCACCTCCATACTGGTTCCTATCCCTCCTGACTATTGAGTAGTTTTCAATTTCAATCTCTGGATCCTGTACAGATGAGTCTAATTTTGTTTCTGTGAAACACAATATGTTAGCCTTACCGTTTAAAAACATTTTGATTTCAGCCAGTTTCGGTCTCAGGCTATTTGTATTCAGATGAAATATGTGAAGTCCATTTTTGCTTGTAATAAGTTTGATGTCGTCACAGTTGAGGTAACTCTGTTCCATTGTGTCCTGTCCTGTGGTGGGGGGAGGGGGGGCGTTGTTGCTGTTTGTGCCGTGGGTGGGGAGGGGGGGGAGGGGTGATGCTTTGTCCTTTGCTGGTGTCTGTATTCCTTTGTGTGAAAGCCCGCGATGTGGGGGGGGGGGCTGGTTGATTACAGATATGTCTGATTGTACTCCATTGTGGGGGAGGGGGGGTGCCTTTTGTCCTGGCCTCGGCCCGGGTAGACTTGCTGGCATGGCGGCCTTGGCGGGGCCAGCCAAGCTAACCGTCGGGTCCTTGGTGGTCTCGATGTCCCGCGCCGCTCTCCCTTTAGCCACTCGCCGAGTCCGCTGGGGCTTCTGTGAGGGTATGTCGCCGCTTGCTGGTCGGCTGGTGCAACTGCTGGCTGAAGCGTCAATTGCGTGGATGCTGTTGATCTCCGGCGCCGGTGTGAGGAGCGATGCCTCGCTGTTTTGTCCCCGCGACGTGCTGGGCGCCTCGGTTGTGAACCCCGGTTCCTTCCCTCTCGCTGTGGCCTCTCGTGGGTAAACACTAAATTGCTCGTTCCACTGTCGAAACATCTGCCCAAACAAGAAGAAAAGATTTACATAATTGAATATCACTGTTTCTGCAGACGTGTAGGCCTACAGTCAGCTCTAGTCTGTATAGGAGCTTGTGTACTGTACGTGGTTCTCAGTGGGGTCCGAGGACCCCCAAGAGCCATTGAAGGGGTTCCAGCGGGTCCCCAGCAAAATGGGGAATCGTTTCATTACCAGGCACGCGGGAACTATAAAACGGCAGGGGGTGCTGGGGGGTCGCCAGATGAAAAAAAAAAAAAAAAACGTTTTTTTTTTTTTTTTTTTGTCAGGCCACTGAACTTAGAAGCAGGCCAGGCCAGTGTTTCTATTTGCACCAGCGCAATAGTTAGATAACCTAGGTGGGGAACAACCAGGAGATCACTGCAACTCACACAAGTTGGAGAACTATCTCTCTCTCTCTCTCTCTTGCTCTCACACACACACAAAGGGAGCCGCATGTGATTGGTGGAGGCGGGATCCTTACGAAAAACTGCTAATCATTGACACATGCTAGCCTGTAATAATCCCCCCCAGAAAAATTTACTTTGCATTTGATTATTGCAAATATATGCCATCACACACACTGGCATTTAAAGGGTTCGAATTATAAAATTAATATGTGGTGTTATGATCAGGGCTGAAGTTGAATAAAATATTGTATTTATCAATTACAAAAAACTGAAAATCCATAAAAATCTGTGTTGTTGCTAATCATACATATGCTAGCCTGTTTTTTAACAATAAGTTGTGATGCCATCACAAACACTGGCATTTAAAGGGTACAAATAAAAAAAATGCCTGCACCAGAATGCAGGAAATTAAGTCTTTGTAACAAAGAAATTCCTGGTGGGGGACCCCCAGACCCCCTGCTTAAAAAGTGGCCTGACTGGGGCTATATTTCCTGGCCTGAATGATTTCCCCAGTCCGGCCCTGGTTAAAAGCCTCCAATGCTTATTAGTGTGTGTGCGTTTGAACGTTTGCATGTTTCAACCATACATTTCCATTTAAAATAATTTTTTTTACCTCCTATAATAGTGGGGGTCGCGGCTCTCTGACACCTTTTTTTTTGGGTCGCGGCCTGAAAAGTTTGGGAACCCCTGGTCTAGCCTGTACCCCCCAGACATGTTGCTGGCCCCGTCAAAACAGTATCCTATCAGCCTCTCCATGGGCAGGTCGAGGCGTAAAAGTATTTTATACACAAAAACAGCGTCTCGGCTGTTGTGTCTGGGCCGGGCATTGTAAAAACCCCAAAAGAAGTTCTGAGCTTCCAAGTTGTCATCGGCTAACTGTATATTACACGAGAATTGTTCTTTTCCAGTGAGTGACATCAGTGGTTCCGTCAGCGCTCAAGCCAAAGATTGGGCTTTTGGATGCTTTGCCTCTAATTTGTCGCTGAATATCATGGGCAAGCAGCTGTAAGATTTTCGTTTTGGATGTTGTTGGACATCCAGTTGTCTCTCTTTTGGAGCCAATTCTTCAACTCGGGATCAGACTCGGTGCGCACTCTTTCCATCATGAGCTGCCATAACACCCCATCCCTATTTGCATCACCCCTCAGTGGAAGCCCCTGGCGCCCGAGGGGGGGTATAGGGGAACAGACTCAGTTAACTCTTCAATACCTGATGCTGAGGCTGAACCTGTCGTCTCTGTCTCTCTCTGACGTTTATCAGATTTAGTGGGACTGTCACTGGGACCGGCGGGACGTTTCGAAAATAAATCTGATATTTTTCTTTTCTGCGAGTGAGACATTCTGTGCTAGCAAAGTCTGACTACTAGCTCAAATCGACTGACTGCGCAAGCACTGTATCACAGTAGCTCAGTGGTTCGTGGCGCGTGGGAAGGGCGGGAGACAGGAGGTGAATACAATTAGTTGTTTCACCTGTCATTCAATCAGTCTGTGACAGTCTGTCATCACTCGGAAATCTACTCGGTTTTACACGTATGATTGTGTACATACAGTAGTGTAATGAATGAATGAAAACTTTATTTAACAGATTGGAGAATGGCTACAATACAGTACGGCTCAATACACACAATATTAAAATGGTGACGTGCTTTGAGCAGGATAAACTTATAATATACAGTGTTACAGTTATACAGTTACAGTATATACAAATATATAAATACTGCCATAAAAAAAAAAAAAAAAAAATTATATATATATATATATATATTTTTTTTGTGCAATAATTGAGAGGGGGTGCTGCAGCACCCCCCGCACCCCCCCTTCCCGCGTCCCTGTTCATTACTAATGTTTTCTTAAAATTTGAAGTTATTACAGTGAGAATTTGTATAAGAGTGTCTATTCTATGTTGTCTCCTCTGTTATCTCCACCTATACAGTATATAGACAGTTGTGGAATTCTGGATTAAATCATATGTAACAGCAAATCTCTTCTCAGATGGGGGTCCCTGGGACATAATCTTATCAAATGGGGGTGCTTGACCAATTACGTATCAATTTGGGGGTCCTTCACACAAAAAAGTTTGAGAACTCTATGTAAATAATAGCCTAATCTCGTGGGTGGAAGTGTTTTCTATGGGGGTACAGGGTACAGCTTTTACAGCTACACTGTAAAAGAAAAATATTTTTTTTCACAGGAAATTCACTGTATTATTTACAGATTACTTTTGTTTTTCTACTTTAAGTGTAAATGCCATACAAATACAGTAAATGACCTTTTATGCAAAATCTGCATATGGCTCGCCGATAACAAACTATCATTACACATGGGCAAAACAGAGTCCATTCTCTTCGGTTCAAATAACAAACTCAGCAAGACCGACGGCTTCTCAGTTACAGTGGGTGACAATATTGTCACAAGGAAAGATGAAATTACCTACCTGGGTTCCATCCTAGAGGCTAATCTTTCCTGTGACAAAATGGCATCCAATGTAATAAAAAAAGTCAACCAACGAACTCGATTCTTGTACCAGATCTCCTCTCTGGTAAACAAGAATACCCTGAAGACTCTGGCAGGAGCACTCATTCAAGGGTACTACGACTATGCTTGCACCTCATGGTACCAAAGCACCTCAAAGGCTGGCTTCCCATCCAGGTCAGATCTGACTTTAAAGTGTTGCTACTCACTTATACAGTTTTGAATGGGCTCGCACTGCTCGATCTATCCGATCTCATTACACAATACTCGCCTCCTCTTCTCCTCCTTTTTCCTCCTCTCAAAAAAAATTTGCTTTTCATTTATCTATTTATTTAACTGTATTAAACAATATAAAACGAATTCGCCATAATTGACTGAGCAAACTAATGCTTGCTGCTGTAACCTACTAATAACACTTAAGTAAATCTGAAGATTATATAGCAGATGCCTTGGAGGATAAGTCGTGGACAACTGTAGCGTGTGCTTGTTTATACATAACCCCTTTCATGACTGTGATGCTTGAATACAGGGGCAGGGCTTGCATCACAGTCATGAAAGGGGCTAGTTTATAGAGCTGGTGGTATGACTTGCTGGCTGAAATACGGACGAGAGGGAACTAGGTAGCGGGGCTATATTACTTTTAACATGTGCTTAAACCCAGTGTTCTCGACAATGGAGTATGGTCGCAGATCTGCTGCTATAAAAACACCTATGGCGTTTGTTATTGCTTTGGCCCGGTCTGAATTAATAGCGAGATGCTGCTTTGAATGCAACAGGAAGCTGGGTTTGCACTAGGATCGGTTTCTTCCGTGTACCAGTGATATTCACATTCGGGTAATGCCGTTTCAAATGCGTGATAAAGTTCGCAATAAAGTTGAACAATGACATGGCTCTGGCTCAGTGGCTTGTCAGTTAGTATTGACTCGCCATACTAAGGCTAATATGCTATGCTGAATTACAGCTATCGTTCAGTGTAGCTGCGCGCTGCGTGGGAGGAACAAACAACATCCGGTTAGTTGTGCACGTTATATTAGGGCCGGGGGGATTTAAGTTCCGCAAAAAAAGGTTCCATACCGTTGCAATCGTTCGGTGCACAGCGCGTACTGTACCGGAAGACCACATTGAGGCGGTACAGTACGTATCCGCGTACCGTTACACCCCTACAGGCTATATAATGCATCATTAGCAGGCGTTTTAGGTCTAAATGGGTTAAACATGTTAAATTTGTGAGGAGATGATAACGAGGAAGAGTATGAGGAGAATGAGAGCCACATTCCCATCTCCAATCTTCCCTTCTTATCCAAAATATTAGAACGGATTGTCGCATGGCAACTCGCTGACCATCTATCAAGTAACAACTGTAGAGCATTGTGTTAGTCCGATACACAAGCTTGATACGTGATGGCCTCCGTACTACTCTGACGTCACTCTGGAAGTAAACACCGGTCAGGATAGCAGCAATACGACTAGGCTGTATCGTGTCATCCCCTGTAAGCTATCTATATTAAATCACCATCTATGCTCACCTGCCTACCTCTCGTCTTTTCTACATGGTGTCAGACGTTGTGGACACAGTCGTCAACCCGCGTCCGAAAGTGAAAAGTGAAGGTTTAGGAGGTAGCCTATAACTAGGCTATATAACGCGCGAGAGGCTCCCGCCAACCGGAGACTCATATTCAGCATGGCGGAAGGATTCCGCAAACCAGGTCCACTCGTGTTTGACAGCCACGTTGCGGAGAACTGGAGAATATTCGAGCAAGAGTATGATATATTCATTGCTGCCGCACACTATGACAAGCCGCCTCGCTCTCAAGCCTTCATCTTGCTAAACCTGGCTGGCTCGGAAGCCATAGAGCGGGAACGGGCATTCGTATATGCAGCAGCCGTGCGCGATGGAGAAGAGGGGGAGGGACAAGAAATAGTCCCGCACAATCAAGAGAAGACCCGGAGTGCCTGAAAAGGAAATTCTGTGAGTTTTGTAATCCACAAACAAACGTCACAATGGAAAGGCACAAGTTTAATACAAGGAGCCAGAAACAAGATGAGACAATTGAAGCCTATGTCAGCGATTTAAAAATCAAAGCAAAGAGCTATCAATTCGGAGATTTGCGCGAAGAGCTAATCAAAGATAGACTTGTGTGTGGCATAATGAATGATGGCATGAGAAAGCTACTACTCCGTGACAGCAAACTAACTTTAACCAAAGCAGTTGAGATATGTCAGATCCACGAAATGACAGAACAACACACTAGGACACTGGCTGCACCAAAGCAAAGCACAACCAACGTAGATAGCCTACGGCACAGAATGAAAGAACGTGTTTACAAGAAAAAGCCAAATACAGAGCATACAACTCGGTCCATAGCCAGCTGCAGCAACTGTGGAGGCAGCCACGAGGCCAGACGAGAAAGGTGCCCTGCATTCGGCAAACAGTGTCACGGATGTGAGAAAATGAATCATTTCAAGCAGTACTGCAAATCCACTCCAGGAAGTCACAGAGACAATCAACAGCACCAATACAGAAAAAAGCACGCTGTGAACCAGATTGACAGAACAGTATCGTCAGGCGACAGCGACGATTCGTTCTACTGTGACTGTGATGGGGTCACAGTTAGAGCTGCCGCGATAACCGCATTACCGCGGTATCGCTGTTGCATCACGCCCACCGCAGAGTTGGGCTGAATACCGCATCACCGCTGATTTATTTAATAATAATAAAGTAGCGCCCAGACGTTGGACTTGCGGCTCTGCAGATATACCCTACTCGGTTCCAAGCGACCCTATTGGGTAGAAGTGGTACCAGAAAAGTCATGTGAAACATTGCAGACCACTGATTGGTCAGAAGAGAGACGCGTCACACATTGGAGTGTCTGAACAAAAACAGAAAGCCGCCATCTTTACTGCCTCGCTAAGGATGTATTTCATTCAGGATTTGTTTGCGACAGCACCAAGTGTAATAAACAGAAAAGGATGGATTCACTGTGTATTCGGCCTCATTTATTGATGAAACAAAACCGACATCAACCCAATTTACCACAGAGCGGAAAGTTTAGTGTCACAACAAGATCGCTGATGTGTTAAGTTTGTTGTTATTAGCCTAATACTAACGTCAGCAGATATACACGAGAGGTAACGTTAAACCCGGGTTGCTTGGTAGAATAGACACAATGAGGTAACGTTAGCTTTAGCACAATAGACACAACGAGAGTCTGGTTAATGTTGTTATTGATTGATTGAAACTGTGTTAAACTCTGGCTTGCTGCAAGCCCTCGGACATGCCCACGGAGCTTTCAGTGTACACAAGCGGCCCCGCCTGCATCCCCACACGGAGACAAACGGATTTTTTTTTTTTTTTTTTGCACTGTGCGGTAATAACCACGGCGGTAGGAAATATTTCGCAAATTTGTGCGGTAAGGAAAATATCAATACCGCGGCAGCTCTAGTCACAGTAGCGACGAACACAGTCAATACTGTGGGATCACCAGCGACACAAAAGAGTGAAATATTCTGCAGAGTCCAGGTCCACGGAATCCCCGTCGAGCTCAAAGTGGACACCGGAGCCAAGTGCAACGTGATATCTCGCAAAAAACGTTCAACCAAGTGAAATACAAAGAGAGAGTGGATCGCTCCAGAACAGCGAGGCTGATTGCTTACGGAGGAAATGAAATATACACCTTGGGGACAGCAACCCTTATAGCATGCTACATAACAGACAAGTCCCACTCCCTACAGTTCCACGTGGTGCAACAAGACGTTCAGACGCTGCTGGGTTTACAAGACAGCCTTAGCATGGGACTGGTCACACTCAGTAAGGAGATACACCAGCTACAGCTGACAGACGATCGACGTTTTTCACACAAGATGTTTTCGGACTATTCAGACCTCTTCAAAGACGAGGTGGGTAAGCTCCCCTACACCTACTCCATGAAAATCGACCGAGAGGCCACGCCGGTTGTCAGGCCAGCACGCCGGATCCCAGTCGCTATGCGAGAGAAGGTCAAGATGGAACTGGACAGAATGGCAAGCACAGGCATCATAACCCCAGTCTCAGAACCCACTGAGTGGGTATCTTCTATGGTAGCAACCCACAAGAAGAACTCAGACGACATACGCCTCTGCATTGATCCACGAGACCTAAACAAGGCGCTCAAACGCCCACATCACCCAATGCGCACTGTGGAGGAAGTAGCAGCGCATATGCCAAACTCAACCGTGTTCTCAACACTGGATGCCAAGAGCTCCTTTTGGCAAATACCACTGGATCACAAATCATTGCTACTGACCACATTCAGCTCGCCATTCGGACGATTCCGTTTCCTCAGAATGCCCTTTGGCATAAGCAGCGCCAGTGAAGTCTTCCAACACACAATGGAGCAAATCTTCGCAGGATACCCCTGTGCAGTGATAGTCGATGACATCATCGTTGGAGGAAGCAGCGAGAAAGAGCATGACGAAAATCTCAAGAAAGTCCTCGACAGAGCATGTGAAGTCAACTTACGGCTCAACTCCAAGACATGCAGGTTCAAACTGAAGGAAGTCGGCTACGTTGGACACCTGTTCACAAGTCAGGGTCTAAAGCCAGACCCATCAAAGATGCAAGCGATCAGCGAACTGCCTGCACCAGAAGATGTAACGGCTCTGCAGCGGTTCCTCTGCATGGTAAACTACTTGGCCAGGTTCGTCCCAAACTTCAGTGAAATCTCAGCCCCCTTGCGACACCTAACGCACCATGACACGGAATGGTGTTGGTACAAGCAGCACCAAGATGCATTTGACGCGCTGAAACAGTGTCTCTCAAACCCACCCACGCTGATGTACTACGACGTCCGCAAGCCTGTCACACTCACGTGCGACGCTTCCCAGTATGGCCTAGGTGCGGCATGTCTACAGGACGGTGTCCCAGTTGCTTATGCATCCCGCACCTTGACGGAGACGGAAAGGCGATACGCGCAGATTGAGAAAGAGCTTCTCACAGTGGTGTTCGCATGCTCTAAATTCAACGACTACATATACGGAAAGCACATCCAAATCGAAACTGATCATCAACCGCTGGTCACCATCCTGTCAAAGCCCCTACACACGGCTCCAGCCAGACTGCAGCGTATGATGCTTAGACTCCAAAGGTACGATTTCGAGCTGAGGTACAAGAAGGGAAAGGACATGTATCTTGCGGACACGTTGTCACGTGCTCCCAGACAAACCACAGACCGGCTTAGTGGTGAAAAGACAGACTTTGAGGTCATGGCAGTGAGACACATTTCCTCATCACGCCTGAACGAGCTCAAGGAACACACAGAAAGGGACCCAACCCTGCAGAAAATATGCAACATCATCAACCACGGATGGCCTGCGAGGGAGTGCCGGCAGGGGCTCGCCAATACTTTGCATTCAGAGATGAGCTCACACTCGACGATGGCGTCATCATGAAGGGCTCAAGAGCCGTCATTCCCAAATCTCTGCAAATGGACTACATCACGATCCTGCACAGAGGCCACCCTGGCACAGAGTCAACCAAGCGCAGGGCGAGGGACATTGTGTTTTGGCCTGCCATGGCAAAGGATATCGAGGAGAAAACGGCATCATGCCACGTCTGCAACAGCACAAAACAACACCAACAAAGGGAGCCACTCAAGCTGCATCCCATTCCAGACTTACCGTGGTCAACCGTGGCGACCGACATCTTCGAGTGGAATGGACGTCACCACCTGGTGCTGGTCGACTCATACTCAGGTTGGTTCGAGGTGGACCTGCTGCGTGACATCACATCCAACACAGTGATAACAAAACTGAAAAGACACTTCGCTGTGCATGGAGCCCCACACAAAGTAATATCGGACAACAGGGCCCAGTTCACAAGCCAGCGCTTCAAGGAGTTCGCCTCGGCCTGGGACTTCGACCATGTGACCAGTAGCCCCGAGTTCCCGCAGGCGAATGGACTAGCGGAGAGAGCTGTGCGCAGCGCGAAGCAACTCATGGAGAGGTCCAGACGGGACGGAACAGACGTCTTCCTAAATCTGCTCAACCTCCGTAACGTTCCACGTGACCAGTCACTTGGGTCACCGGCTGAGCGGCTCATGTCAAGACAGACACGTACCACCCTACCCATCTGCAAGACACTACTGGTTCCTAAGGCGAAGGACAACAAGATGATCAAGCAGGCCCCTCCAGCCACTGGCCCAGGGACATGTAGTGAGGTTACAGACTCCACATGGATTCGACCGGATGGGCACAATCAAGAGCATCTGTAAGGAACCAAGGTCCTACGTCGTGGAGGCAGAAGGAGGAGAGTACAGAAGGAACCGGAGACACCTTCTTCCCGTCTCGGAACCGGAACCGCCACAGGGTGACCTCAGCGACCCCAACATCACTCTCCAACCTCCGACTGGCCAACCTGAAGGCAACAGTCACCCCGTCACCGAGGAGGCAGACGCTCAACAACACGCCCGAATACAAGAGACTGTTCAAAAGACTCACCCACACACTCAGTCTCCGCACATCTCACGGGCAGGCCGCGTCTGCAGGCCAAACAGTAGATATATGTAGTGTTTGTCACAAGGACTGTAAAAAAAAAGGGGTAATGATGTTCATACTGTTATACCTGTTGTGTATTACCACTTGAAGTACAGTTAACCTATGGTTTGTTCAAATAGCCACATGCTAGATATTAGTAGTAATCACTTTCTTGGCTTAATTTGTTATAGCCTACTAGCCTGTAGAGTATTGTTAGTATTTGCATTAGAGCACAACTTAAGAGGAAGAATGTAGAGCATTGTGTTACTCCGATACACAAGCTTGATACGTGACGGCCTCCGTACTACTCTGACGTCACTCAGGAAGTAAACACCGGTCAGGATAGCAGCAATACGACTAGGCTGTATCGTGTCATCCCCTGTAAGCTATCTATATTAAATCACCATCTATGCTCACCTGCCTACCTCTCGTCTTTTCTACAACAACCTTCACAAATCTTTTAAATCTGGCTTTAGAACCTCCCACTCCACTGAAACTGTGCTTACTAAAGTCACAAACAACCATTTAATGCGCATATAATATTTTTTACCAAAATTACCTTCTTAAATCCGTCCTTTTTAAACCATGGCCGATGCACGCCCAAACCTTCATTTATGCGCTTGTCTCATCACGACTAGATTACTGTAATGTGCTTTTTTCAGGCCTACCTAACTCAAGCCTGAAAAATCTTCAACTTGTGCAAAATGCAGCTGCATGGATACTATAAAACTAGAAAATGTTATCATATCACACCCATTCTGTCCTCCCTCCACTGGCTGGCTTCCCATCCAGGTCAGATCTGACTTTAAAGTGTTGCTACTCACTTATACAGTTTTGAATGGGCTCGCACCGCTCGATCTATCCGATCTCATTACACAATACTTGCCTCCTCTTTCTCATCGATCACTAAATGCGGGGCTCCTATCGATCAGACAGATAATTCATCCCCAGATAATGTTGCCCCTTTAAACATTGTCAAAACAAAATGTCACAAATTCAGGTTGGTAAGCAGTGTTACTGTACTTAGGAAGTCACAGCCAGTGGTATTACAACATAATAACATATTGATAATGCTGTTACATTATGATTCTGTTGCAGAATGTCAGTGTTGTTCTTTGGCTGGGAGACGTATGACTCTCACGGCAGGGAGCTTGGGAAGACACAGGCTCCTAAAGACCAGGGCGTCTATACCATGTACCACGGCACCAGCGTTGCCAGAGCACGCCTCATCATCAGCAACGGCTTCAGCCAGTCATCCAAAGGCATGCTGGGACCCGGAGTGTATGTGAGTCGCAGCCGGAAGAAGGCTGCACATTATCCGTTAAAGTCTCACCACAGTGACCGGGTGATCCTCGAGCTGTGTGTGCGCGTTGGCCGCGTCAAACGCATCGACGAGGACCGCCACCCGCTGCAGTACACCTGGAACAAAGAGGGTTACGACACCGCCTGGGTGCCCCCACAATGTGGTCTGAAGGCCGTGCCCAGCGGCCTGGAGGAGAACTGCGTCTTTGACCCCGAGCGGGTAGAGGTCAAATGCATCGCCAAGGCACCGAGCACCACCATACTGAACGAGCTCAAACAGCTGATCGCACAGAGTCCCAGGAAGCGCTGGGAGGGAGGAAGGAGAAAAGGAGGAGGGGGAGGTACACAGGGGAACAGTGGGGGTGTTGTGTGTTCTCTGTGTCGAAGCAAGACCCTGCATGGTCACACACATGCCACAGAGCAGTGCTGGGGCTGCGGGCAGAACTTATGCATTCTCATGGCCAAACATGTCTGTCCCGCCAGAGCCTTCGATGGCGAAGGAGGAGAGGAGTGTGATGAGTGATTTGAGAGATGCTGGGGGTAATGCTGATGAGGCATGTGATGAGATACCGGTATGTAGGGTATCAGTATGTGTCAGTAGGCTGGAAAGAGGGGTGGGGGGTGGCCTGTGTGGAGCAGAAAGTGGATGTTGGGTAAGAGGGGGGGTATACTGGAAGCAGGTTGTTGTGTCTAGATCCCATCCCCTGGGAAGGATGTTTCCTGGGATCCGGAAGGGGATAGTCACTTTTGGCCATACTGCAAAGTCACAGCTATAGTTTTCACCTAAAAGTTGTTTATAGATCCATCCACTTTCCGTGCCAGCTATGCCAGTCCTATTAACCCTGTTGCGTGCCACCGCTCTATTCAATGACAGAGCTCTCACATTTGTGAACGCATAAACTATATCTTAAATTATGGCTATGTGTCTAATATATAATAATATGTCGCTTATCAATGACTTGTTTGCAGTCAACATTGTCAAAACGGATTGTTTTTTAATCGGTTCATTTCTGTTTTATACCATTTTGAAAAACGCTAGTTTTTTTTAACTTAAAAAAAAAAAGATTCTGCAGGAATCGCGCTTTACTGTAATACACAAAACACGTTGTAATTTTTCGGCCTATTTATGAATCGTTTTCAAATAAACGCTAGATTATTGATAGTATATGTGTACTTATGCACGCTATAGAAGCGGGCTGAAAAATCCATTATCTTATTTCCTGATCAGCTACACACACTCACAGCCACATACACACATAGGGGACACGTTGATATATAGGTGAAAACAGCTCTGATTATCCCAATACTGGTAAAATAAATTCCTTACCTCAGATCAGATGTTTTAAAGATTATTCCAATTCCTGATCGCCATTCCAAATATCGATCGCGTTTATTGATCCAACGCTGGGTGGTCAAAAGACATATTCCACGGTGTTCTGATGGTGGGATCGTCTCCGGTTACTTGCCTGACAAGTAAAATGTGGAATCCGGACTCTTTCTTCCCCATGCGTTTCATTCAATCCAATCTAATGGGGTGCAGTACCATCTGGAGAGATGATAGGGGGCGGTATTTTCCCTGTTCGAGCTCAGACAGATCCCCACTGGTAACGTGAGGCTATATTGATGAAATATGAATGGAAATCGCGAATTAAAAAAATAACGATTAAATGACGAGATTTCTCGTCGTTGGCACTCAACGGTTGGCATGAACTAACGAGTTTCCTGTCGTTGGCACTGAAAGTGTTAACTAGGCCTGCCACGATAACACATTTTGCTGGGCGATTAATTGCCCCCGAAAATATCGCGATAAGCGATATTATTGCGACCGGTTAGAGAATTTTTTTTGAGAAATTTATTTCCCAAAACTTTTATTTTGAAGCCCACCGCTCCGTCTTTTCCGGTGTTTGACTTTTATTTTGAAGCCCACCGACCGGACCGGAAGTATTGTTGTTATTATCCTAAGCAGAAACTATGAGCCGACAACATGTCTCGTCCGGTTGTTTTTGAGCTAATGATAAAACAAATTGTTGGTGAACAACTACCTTTCGGTTAGTTTTAACGTTAGCTACTAACGTTAGATGCAGCTACTACAGGCAATCAACGATGAGGAGGAAGCGTCAAAGCAGTAATAGAATAGCTGTGGTGCGTAAGCACTGCAGCATGACTCGAAACTACCGGAGTGTTATAATAAATTAATTCATGTTTAACTTGTCCCCGTGTCCAGTCCTTTGACTAGCCCCACCCGTTCATTGTAAACAATGATGCATGTAATTGTATTAACGTTATTCTGTGTTGTACTTGTAGCTATGCTATACGTTGTATTTCGTTTGTTAGATATTTAGCTAATGTTGTTAGCATGGAATGAGAATCAAAGCTCTATCTTTCATCTTTATTTAGCAGTCCAGTTTCTCCGGGCAGTAGCGAGTAACTACTTGGGTCTAAAAATAGCTAACGTTACACTACAAATAATGCTACTTGGTTAAAAGGAGCAACACTATTGAGAAATGTCTATGTGGCGTTGCCCCACGGAGCTCCCGTGCTGTACTCTAGTAACGTCAGCGGCCCGCCTCCCAACACGGACAGTGACTGAAGGGGCACTGGTTCCGCCTCATTAAAACAAACGCGCAAATAGCAATTAATCGCGCCCGTCAAAATCATTGCATTCATTTTAATTATCGCAGCAATTAATCGATTTATTGCTTATCGCGGCAGGCCTAGTGTTAACCTTCTGCTATCTACCAGCTACAGAAGGGAGATCCCCCCTTAAGGTTTTTCTCCTCCACATTGCCTGTGGTGCATTTTTTCCTATTGCTAGGTTTTAGTGAGTTTTTCCTTACCTTCGCGTGGGGTATGTCTGGGAGTGTTGCATTTATGGTGTTTTGTTTTGTTCCTGATTTATTGTGATGTTTCTTCTTGACTTGTTTAAAGAAGATGTGTCCAGCTCATGGGGACATTAACGTGTGTTGTCGGGCCTTACAAATACATTTGATTTGATTTGATTTGATTTGATTTGATTTGATTTGATTTGATTTGATTTACAGCCAACAACCTTTCAGGCAATGGGATCTAGACACTACCAAACAAGGTTAGGCCCGATATAGATAACAAATTTATAACAAATTTATAACGTTGGCTGTTATAGTAGTCGGCTATTCTACTCTCCTTCTCTCTCACCTTTAAGAAATGTAATTCTTCCTAAATAATGTGCAGTTGTGTAATTATTGAATTAGAATAATCGGGCTGGATGCAGGAGCCATATTTGTAAGTCTCAGTGTTTATTGGGGCCCTGGCGGTAATGGTAGTAGTCATATGTGATTTCATTCACCTGTTCACCTGTGTTGACATTGACAGAGAGAGGGGCTGTATATATTTTATTGACCACAACCAGGCACGCATGTAATCTATAATCCGGTAGCTGGTACCAGTTTATGCTTTTTTACATGTTGTTGTTCATGAAGTGGAAGAATAAATTGTCGAATGCATATTTTGGACATGGAATTTAATTATTTTACTATGTGTGTCAGTGTTTCTACTCTGTTTCTACTGTTTTGCCCCTCACAGCTTTTTTGAACAGCCTACATGTAGCCACATCATGTATGTTAATAATGTATATTGCCAACCAGTTTTGATACTACCTTGTTCCAATAACAAATATTATCCACAAGGTCACGCCCTTCAAAAGATTAGCATGCAGTCTTGGGCAGGTGGGTAGCGTAGACCGTAGAGGTCTAAGCACTCGCCTACCACCGCAGACTCTGGGTTCAAATCCAGCTGTCAGCGGTACCTTCGGCTTGGTCAGTCGTCCCTATGGACACAATCGTGTTGGTCGGCACGCCTGTTCAGCAGGGGGGGATCTGGGGGAAATAGCATAAACCTTTGCATGTGTTACATTCCCCAAATGAAACTCCTCGCTGTCAGGTGAAAAGAAGCGGCTGGTGACTCCACATGTATCGGGGGATAGTCACATGTTACGGGGGATGTAACGTGATAGTCTACACCCTCCCCAGACCGACAGTGGGGCAAATGCACGCAACGAAGGGAATTGGCAAGAAAAAACAGCCAGGCTGATGGATTAACACAGTAAATGACATTTTGTGTCTGGTAATCACAGTTCACATGGTAACCACTCAGTACTCCCAATAACAATAATCATGCTACTAATAGACAACTAATCTTGTGTTAAATAAAAAATCTCACAAATGTATCTTGATGAACTGTCTCTATAAAACATGGCTTTCAATGGAATGTGAAAAGTTTCCCATAGAGCAATGGAAAGATAGGCAACATTGTGAATACATGTTGCCAGCAAGAAGCATAATTATTACAGTATGGAAAAACATTCAAATTGATGCATTGTGGTTATAAAATAATAATTGAAATCACTTCATCACTCTCTTTTCACATTCATCCCAAAATACTTTTCAATACTGAAAAGTCAAAGACGCTTTGTATTGTTTTGGTCCCAAAATATGAATACAATGAAAATAGAGGATGATATTATTTGGTTGTACTTCTGTAAGGCATTCAGTGCAACAAACAGTAGAAAATGAACTACAAAAATGAACACTATACAGTCAGATAGCTGTGTTTGGTGGTTGCATGTTGTTCATTGTGCCTACCAGACCATAATATAACAGTCAGATAGCTGTGTTTGGTGGGTCAGTGCATGTTGTTCATTGTTCCTACCAGACTATATATAATATTATAACAGTCAGATAGCTGTGTTTGGTGGGTCAGTGCATGTTGTTCATTGTTCCTACCAGACTATATATAATAATATAACAGTCAGATAGCTGTGTTTGGTGGGTGATTGCATGTTGTTCATTGTGACAGAGCCCTTTAGATTTGTTAGGCCTAATTACATTGGATTTAAGTTTCCATCAGAGGGCTATAGACATTTGCCTATAGCATTCAATCACAAACATCTTGGTTGCAAACAACAGGTGATTGTAATTAAATAGCAGGCGATTATCATTAAATGACAACTGTGGCCAATGAGCTGTGGCCCTGCACCATATTGTATGGCAAGAAATGTCATGAAAACTATGAACAGCTCAGGTTAAATATTATTAGATGTAGTGAAGCAGTTTGAAGAAGCTAAATAGAAGGTATTTGATGTGTAATCAATACATATTTAGATGAATCCCCATTCCCCACCCACTCCAACTATAGTGTTGCTACAGCAGTGAATATGTTTGAAAAATGCAAAAATCAGATCTATTTGGGGACATCAGAGAAGTGGGAAAAATCGTAAGGTATATTTTCACAACTGAATAAAGAAACTGTCCTCAGAGGAGAATGGGGTCTCTGGAACATTGTTTGAAGTAGAAAGTACCTTAGTGACTGTTTCACTGTTGTTGTTGTTGTTGTTGTTGTTGTTGTTGTTGTTGTTGTTGTTGTTGTTGTTGTTGTTGTTTACAAAGGCAGGGGATGTATTCATATTCATATTATTATTAATAATAACAATAATAAGAATTATTATGATTACTATTATTTTCTTTTACAAATATATAGGCGTATGTTTGGTTCAAAGTGCCTCAAATGGAGTTTGTTTTGATTTATGATGCCATAAAATAGAATAATTGTAAGGATTGTATAGTAAATATGTTTTGTAATTCCATGACAGCAAAACATCGAATTAATGTAAACACATTTCCCTCCCTAAACGGCATAATGCACCTTTAAGAGGAGGGAAAGTATAGAAAGTATCTGTCCCTCTTCTCCACCAGATGGCACCCACTGAACACATAAAACTCCACATAAAACCACTTGAATCAAGCACTTGATAGTTAGGTCATCTAAATTAGTTGTATCCATATAGGCCGACTTTATTGTGTAGGCCTACATTTAGAGGAGACGTATCCTCTGATTTAGCTTAACATGCATTTTTAGATACCGGAATAATTTAACTAAACATATTGAAGCATATAAGCCTATAATATTAGTGCCTACTGTTATTATTACAAGTATTGCTATTATTTCAAATCAAATCAGTATTCATTTGGCACTGCGAAACAAACATAAGCTATAATGTTTATAAACAACATACTCACATACTGTATAGTGACAGTAAAAAAGACACAAACAGTGTTCCAGTTCTGAAAAATATATATAGAATGTTTTCACCTCTCTAGATCGCCCAAAACTACACGTGCACCTTTAAATGTTTACCATATCAGGATAGAGAGCATATTACATCATATGTTATATTTGATATATACAATTATTAACATTCATACTGATACTAAGCAGCTACCAAGGGTCGGGGCATAGAGCAGCTTTCCATCCGCAGAGAGAGAGAGAGAGAGAGAGAGAGAGAGAGAGAGAGAGAGAGAGAGGGAGAGAGAGAGAGAGTGTGTGCGGGCGACAGAACATGTGTGTGAGTGTGTGTGTGTAGGCTACTTGATTTTGACAGAGCAGCATAATAGGCAGGACGGCGCACCGCGCGAGTACACAACAAATATTAAACTGTGACTATAATTCGCTCCAAACCGCAACCGACAGGTGAGTTATTGGTCTATTTACAGTATCTTGTTATCGCGCAGGGATTGTGGACTGTAGTGCTCAGAAGAACCCATGTACCTGGTGAAGGTGACACGGAGTGTGTCTTTTGTCTTGCGCAGTCCAGTTCGGACAGGTGCGCGTGCATACTGGATAGTAATGGTTTTTGGTGCACTTTAAAAATCGGTCTGTGTTATGTTCGCATTATCTGAACTATAGCTGCATTACTGTAATGCAACGCTGAATAAATAGCCTGTGTATAAAAGTATTTCCAACAAGCCTCGAGTTGACTTATTTCGGTGTATGAAACTGAAAGCAGCCCATAGTAGCTATATACTAGGCTGTACCTCGAACTAATTGCATTTTACCGGGGAAGTTATCGAATAAATTATGTATAATGAAATATATTATAGCCTACTAGCCTAATATATTAATATAATGTTAATAATCATTCCATGTATTATTATTATTATTATTATTTCATCTAAATCAATTTAATCGTTTTTTTGGGTGGTGGGGGAGTCATATCATAACTGTGTGTGTGTGTGTGTGGCGCGTGTGTGTGTGACTTGTGTGTTTATGATGAATTGAAAATGGGGGACCCTGATGTAAACAAGACGAAAGTCTTTCTCTGGTCTGCATCCCCTTAACAATTGTATGTACTGAGCTGTACTGTACTGTACCCATTCTGCAATCTGTTAATAAACTTTTCAATCAATCAATCAATGTGTGTGTGCGTGCGTGTGTATGTGCGCACGTGAACTAAAGAGTTGGCGAGTTTCAGTATGCGTCTGTTGCCAAAGAAAAGAGTGAGAGAGACAACTTGGGAAATTGCCTCCTAAAGTCAAAAATAGCCTCACCACTGTCCAACACTCCAGACTGTCTCTACCTATACGTCTCTACCTATATGTAACGGTTGTGACAACATCACCTCAAACTTCTATGCCCCGAGTGGGAGTCGAACCCCAGTCTCCCACACCGCAGGCAGCAACACAGACCGCTATACCAAGAGGTGATTGGGGGGCAGTGGAGAAGAGATGGTTCTTGAGGCAGAATTGGAAAATAGAGAGAGACTCTGAGAGTAGGCTTGGGCGGTATCATTTTTTTCACACCGTCATACCTTGATTACCTAATACCCCGGTATACGGTATATGACGGTATGACTTTCATTTTCATCAGCGGGGGGGGGGGGGGGGGGGGGGGGGGGGGGGGGGGGCAACCCGTGTTACCAAGTAAACAAATCACGGAGATGGCCAGTTCGCCCGCAGCATCCTAGTGCTAACGTTAGCTCTCAGAATGGAAGCAGTTCGCCCGCAGCATCCTAGTGCTAACGTTAGCTCTCAGAATGGTAGCAGTTCTCCCGCAGCATCCTAGTGCTAACGTTAGCTCTCAGAATGGTAGCAGTTCGCCCGCAGCATCCTAGTGCTAACGTTAGCTCTCAGAATGGTAGCAGTTCTCCCGCAGCATCCTAGTGCTAACGTTAGCTCTCAGAATGGTAGCAGTTCGCCCGCAGCATCCTAGTGCTAACGTTAGCTCTCAGAATGGTAGCAGTTCGCCCGCAGCATCCTAGTGCTAACGTTAGCTCTCAGAATGGTAGCAGTTCGCCCGCAGCATCCTAGTGCTAACATTAAGCTCTCAGAATGGTAGCAGTTCGCCCGCAGCATCCTACACACAACAACAACACACACTCTCGTTACCACAACGTAAACGGTATTTTCACAGCACTGTCGCAACATTACCGTAAAGCGTGAACACCGTTGTGATCATACACAACAGTTAGCTCTCAGAATAGCCAGTTAGCCAGCAGCACCAGCAACGGTAAGCGTGTCTCATTTAAAGGCCAACTTCCACCACTGAAGCGGGGTTTCCCCTCCTCCTGTGTGTAGACAACCAGCTCTGCGTGGCTCGCTCCACTAGTGAGGACTGGTCTCGCCCTCTGCTGGCGCGTGTGTGCACTACAACAAAACTCTGTTTTTCTAAATACCCTGGTATACCGTAATACCGTCATACCGCCCAAGCCTATCTGAGAGTCTCGAATGTCATGGAGGAGGGGGTTCCAGAACTTCCAGAGCCTGGGAGCTGCCCTGGAGGAGGAGGCTCTGTCCCCCAAAACTGTGAAAGAGTAGAGTAGGTAATCTGACCTCTCTGGCCCATGGCCCGGGGATCCGGGGATCCAGGGATCTAGTGATTCAAGGTGACAAGGGAGATGAGATGAGATAAATGAGATGAGAGATGAGAAGAGACAGCATTTTAATTAGTCAGATTTCACTGAACTTGCCATGCACCCCAAGCAGTTCAGTTTAGCAGCAAAAGGGTTTCTTGGACACATACATGACAAACAGACAGCTGCAAAGTATAAAATTGACGTACATCATTTAATTCTATGTTATCTATCTATCTATCTATCTATCTATCTATCTATCTATCTATCTATCTATCTATCTATCTATCTATCTATCTATATACAGTATTTGTATTGTAAACAGTATGGGAGGTGGAGTGGAGCCTAAATCACATGAATAATGGAGGATAGTATCAACTTCCTCTTGTTTGTGAATCATAGATCAGTTGTTCAGCGTGTGTTTTCTGTGTGTATGAGAGCATTATTTTTCTTCATTAAGCATGAGCTGAACATCTGTAAAATGTTTTATTGTTGTTAATACTTTTATCTGAACGAGAAGGTGCTTCTAGAACAAGTATTTCTAGAACAGTTGAGTATTTCACATAGACACCTATAGGAAATAATACCACACTGGTTAATGATGTTGTGTACAACAGTTATATGAACGTAAACAACACTGTAACACGTTACTTACAAATAATGATTCAGAACAAATTTTCACTAACAAAGCGTAGGATCAAAGATTATTTAACTTATGGTTAACTTTTAGAATTAGAAGTAATCCGGTAGAAAACGTAGTGACGTAGAAGCCATTGTGAAAGGATTCCCCAGCGCTGGGACATCTGAGACGTGAGTAACTGAGGATTACTGTAATCCACAGTTGTTGTTAAAGTTAGTTCCTCATTAGTTCCATATTCATTATTATTGTAAAGTGTTATTTCCACCCACCAATCCATTCATCATACATAAACATAATGAATGCAGTCAATCATCCATTAATTCGTCCATTCATCCATTCACCCGCACATAAACATAATGAATGCATTAATTAATTTATTAATTTATCCATCCATCCATGCATCCATTCATTCATTCATTCGTGACACGAGATGTAGCCAGCCATAGCAACCCCTTCCCTATACTTCCAACCCACACATCAGACCAAACAAAAAATTTAAACAAAACACAATACCAAGCAGGGCTCTTTTGCCTAGATGTTGCTGTTTGACGACATTACAGATGTTACCTTTAAAGGCTAAAGCGAAACATTATTCTCTCATAGATCATGTAATTACACTCTGTGACTCTGCAACATCTTCATTTCTGAGATTATTTGAGACGATAATCTCAATGTCACGCGTCTCCGCTGTGATTCAGTCTAAACTCTCCTTCACATCAGAATGAACGTGGCCTACAGAGTGAACTCACTCATTCTGCCTTTTCCATGCGATTCCTCTCTTTAGTGATGGTTTGTGTTTCTCCTTGGCTCTTTGTCCAGTCATGGACACCAGCCGTGGTTTAGGATAGAAAAGAAAGACAGTGACTTAGGGCTTCCCCCTCTTCAATTGTTGACCTATTACAGTAATCGGTGGGTTTGGTCTTAGTCCATTAGTCAGTTTCTATGCTTTTTTCAACACTGAATGAGATCTTCTCTGAAAAATTATAAAAACACAAATGGCAAGCACATGATTTACATAATGGGTATTGATGCGTGATTGTGTGTGGGAAACACAATTTCACAGATTTGTCTATTCGACAAATTTGTCTAATATTTGACATACAGATCTGACTAATTGATTAGTCGACAAAAATCTTTGGCTATTAGAATTTTTTTTGTTGAGGAGGACCTATAGAGTGGATAAAGTGGACTTGCATTTTCATTTCACACTGATTTAATAAAATACTATAAAATAAATAACCTCCATGCCATATTGATCTCACATTTTCCTTGAAATATTCCCTCTGTGTTTAGCTAGAGTGGTTTTCCTTTCTTGTTGGCTGTTTGCAAAAAGAATGTATCCAAATTACATACATTACTCTGTAATGCCGTCAAACAGCGACCTCTAGCCAAAATAGTCTTTGTCTACATGTTTTGCTTTTGTCTGATGTGTGGATCTGATTTCAGTGGATTATAGGGGAGTGGTTGCTCTGCCAAGGGTCCACCAGGGTCGTCACTTAGCAGCACTCGTCAACATTTTCACCTCACGTCCCACCCTAACCTAAAATAGAGATGAAAAATTATATTTTCATGATCATCGATTTCCGAAGATATAGCGATTTTCTATTAATGGGATAAGATTCATTAATGGGATCAGTTTCCAGTGGGTATTGTGAGGAAAGGACAAATTGGAGAACAGGGATTTATTTCCTCCCGCAGAAATATAAGGCTGGATGGTTTGCACATCATTATGTCTGCCTTGCCTGATGCTGGGAGAGAGTAGCAGTAACCCCACTTATTAATATTTCATCATAGTCTGGAGGCTATCAAGCAGTTCAGCTCAACCTTTGGATTTCAGGTCATATGAGGCCAGAATAGAGTAGAATAACAGAATAGAATAGTATCCTTCTGGGACCCGACCCAGGCAGGCTCATTGAAACATATCACAAACATACTACCCATGCTGGGAGCCACCAGAAGAAGGCCAACGACCGACTTTGGGTTGTTATCCACTGGATAAAAACAGGATATCCCGTAGATTACGGTTGACAACTAACTATTCCCATCACAAAAATCAATAGAGCTGTCCCGAGCACAGCCACACAGCTTAGAGATCAATGAGCAGGACGTCGACAGACAAGCGTTTCATATACATCCTGCCATCCTGTTTGATCCCTCCACCCGTGCCGTGACGTGACCTGTCAGCGCGGTGTCCCTCTGCCACCTGGAGGACTTTCCATCTTGTCGTCAGCGTGACAACACCGGGTCTGTCCTCACTGACACCGCCTGCCTCCTGACCGCACACACATGCAGCTCACACCCGCACACAAAGGTGTGTTTGCTTTGTGCTACACACAACACAGGCCCCATGACACACCAAAACGTACTGACAGTCACAGGGCTTCCTCTCTGCCTCTCACCCCATGGTGCCTTCTTAGTACAGTACCTGTTGTTTTCCATTGTGGACAACAGACTCTATTTTCCATCAAGGCCGATCATGTGTGGCATTCAACAATGTTGGCTAAACACAAATGAAGAGTACAACTGCTTGCTTCCCTCTTTGCTCTCCCCCCTCTATCTCTCTCTCTATCTCTCTCTCTATCTCTCTCTCTCCCTCTCTCTCTCCCTCTGCCTCTATTGAATGAATGAATGAATGAAAACTTTATTTAACAGATTGCAGAATGGGTACAATACAGTACGGCTCAATACATACAATTGTTAAGGGGATGCAGACCTGAGAAAGACGTTTGTCTTGTTTCCATCAGGGTCCCCCATTTTCAATTCATATAGACATATATGACATACATGACATACAGATAGTCAGTACTGCTACATCTATACATTTATGACATACCAGATTTGCAAATACAGTACTGTTTGTGATACAGAAGGAGTCAAGAAAAGGGAGTATATACATTTGACGTAGAAACTGTACATTGGAGGTTGGGTGGGGGGGGTTGGGTACATTGGGATATTGACAACCATACTGGGTAATTTACATTGGAGGTGGTTGGGGGGGGGGGGGGGGGGGCGGGGGGCACACTGTATAAACAAGTAACACTGTACATTGAGGGGGGGGGGGGAGGAGACACTGTACAAACAAACACAATTGTACATTGAACTATTGACAAAACCATACTAGGTAAATGACTGTACATTGGAGGGGGTTGGAATGATTGGGTTAGGATATTTACAGGGGCCAGTGTTGAATTGCAGTCTCCCGTAGGTGTCCCTTGAGAGAGGTTTTGAAAGTGGGTAGTGATCCACATTCCTTTACAGCTTTGGGTAGGGCGTTCCACATTGATGTGGCATAATTGCGAAACGTGTTTAGTCCCTTATTTGAGCCGAATCTGGGTTTGACATGATTTGTGGAGCTCCCTCTGGTGTTGTGATCGTGGTATTCACTGACCTTTGGGAAGTATTTTGACATGTACATGGGTACCTTGGTCGTGTAGTGTATCTTGTAGACCAGGCCCATTGCAAGTTGTTGTACTCTGTCGTCTACTCTAAGCCATCCTAGGTTGTCGAAGTGGGCAGGGGTGAGGTGGGTTCTAGGAGTAAGGTCAAGCAGTAGTCTGACCAGTTTGTTTTGAGATGTTTGTAATTTTGTTTTTAGCGCCTTTGAGGTGCTTTGGTACCATGAGGTGCAAGCATAGTCGTAGTACCCCTGAATGAGTGCTCCTGCCAGAGTCTTCAGGGTGTTCTAATATTTATTAAATATATTTATACTGTATAACTATAAAACAATACTTGGGTAATTCAAAACTGCTCTGCAGAGAATTTAGTTTTAGTGTGTAATATATACAGTATGTCATTGAAAAAGTCATGGAATTTGATCAGCAGAAATGTGTGGCACTGGGGACCCTTATGAATGATTGATTGATTGATTGATTGATTGATTGATTGATATCGAGGGGCATATATCTAATAACAATAATTTCTTTTCTCATTATAGAGCACGTCTGCCAGCAACCAGAGGATGAGCTAGAATCCTACTGACATCACCAGAGAAGAAGACACACTTCCTGTTTGGTGTGTAACAGATTGATTGCCCTCAGAGGCTCCAGTCCAGGTGGACTTGGTGAAAATGAGCGAGCGGAGATCAGTACATCTCCTTCTGCTGTTGGTCTCTGGGTTGTCTCAGCTCTGGGGGTTCCCCTTCAGCCCCGCCCTCGACCTGGACATCACCCCAAGGACCACTGTCTTCGCTGAAGGTAACGCACATGGACACACACATACACACACACACACACACACAGAGATAGACAGACACACGCACACACACACACACACACACACACAGATATACACACACACACACACACACACACACACACACACACACACACACACACACACACACACACACACACACACACACACACACACACACACACACACACACTCTCTCTTCAAAGGGAAAGTGACAGGAGGGTGTGCATGTGTGCAGATTTGAAATGTGAGTGGATACACACACACACACACCCACACACACCACACACACACACACACACACACACACACACACACACACACACACACACACACACACACACACACACACACAGATGCATGCATAAAAGCAGACACCACATCTATACACACTCTCTCACACACACACACGCACACACTCTCACACAGATAGACAGACACGCGCACACGCGCACACACACACACGCACACACACACACACACACAAAGGTAACACACAAGTGTATAAACTCTTGCACAGTACAGTATAAGCTCAAACAGTTCATGCTAGCACACACACACACGCACGCACGCACGCTATGGCACCCTCTTTCTAAAGTGGTGACACAGTTTTAAGTTGGCCTCAAAGAGCTTCTTCTTTCAGGGAGTTATTAATCGCCTCTCTCAAGTCCTGTCCTAGATTACACAGCTCACCAAGCAGCCCTAATGAAACAATAGACACCATGCTCTCTCAGCCCCCGTGAAACACAGGACCCAAGCACAGTAGACCTGATTAGCGCCTGTGTAGAAAATACTGCTGAATAGGCGATGGGAACAAAGTGTGGGTATTTACCTACATCATCAGCACCTCTGCCCCCCCACACACACACTTCCTTCCATCTTTCCCCCCATAACACCCCAGCTTCTCCCTCTCTCTCTCTCTCTCTCTCTCTCTCTCTCTCTCTCTCTCTCTCTCTCTCTCTCTCTCTCTCTCTCTCTCTCTCTCTCTTGCTTTATCATTCTACTTCTCTCTCTCTCTCTTTCCCTCTCTACCCTTTTCTTTCTCTAATTCTATCCACATCACTCTGTCTCTTTATCTCTCTCTACCTCTCTGTCTCTCTCTCTCTAACTCTCTCTCTACCTTTCTCTGTATTGCTCTCTCTATCTCTCTTCATCACTGCGGCAGAGGCTGCAGGTGCATAGAACAGGGAACTCATCACAGTCATCACATGGCTATACTGTACCTCCACATTCCTCTCCTCTTCTCTCCTCTCCTCTTCTCGTCTCTTTCTCCCCTCTTCTCTTCTCTTCTCTTCTCATCTCATCTCATCTAATCTCATCTCCTCTCTTCTCTCCCCTCTTCTTCTTTTCTCTTCTCTCACTTCCTCTCCTCTCCTCTCCTCTTCTCTTCTCTTCTCTTCTCTTCTCTTCTCTTCTCTCCCCTCTTCTCATCTCATCTAATCTCATCTCCTCTCCTCCCCTATTATCTTCTCTCCTCTCCTCATCTCTTCTCTTCTCTTTTCTTCTCTCTTCTTCTCTTCTCTCATTTCCTCTCCTCCCCTCTCATCTCACCTCCTCTCCTCTCCTTTCCTTTCCTGTTCTCTTCTCTTCTATTCTCTCTCCTCTCCTCTTCTCTCACATCCTCTCCCCTCCTTTTCTCTTCTCTTCTCTTCTCTACTCTTCTCTTCTCTCCTCTTCAGAGGACCAGTGTTATACAGTAAGAGGAGAGGTGGTGGATTAGTGAGCCGGGTGCATCAATGCTCTGCTCTCTGCTGCAGTAGGCTGTGTGTGTGTGTGTGTGTGTGTGTGTGTGTGTGTGTGTGTGTGTGTGTGTGTGTGTGTGTGTGTGTGTGTGTGTGTGTGTGTGTGTGTGTGTGTGTGTGTGTGTGTGTGTGTGTGTGTGTGTGTGTGTGTGTGTGTGTGTGTGTGTGTGTGTGTGTGTGTGTGTGTGTGTGTGTGTGTGTGTGTGTGTGTGTGTGTGTGTGTGTGTGTGTGTGTGTGTGTGTGTGTGTGTGTGTGTGTGTGTGTGTGTGTGTGTGTGTGTGTGTGTGTGTGTGTGTGTGTGTGTGTGTGTGTGTGTGTGTGTGTGTGTGTGTGTGTGTGTGTGTGTGTGTGTGTGTGTGTGTGTGTGTGTGTGTGTGTGTGTGTGTGTGTGTGTGTGTGTGTGTGTGTGTGTGAGTGTGGAGACTGTTTCAGTCTGAAGTGGCCTCTCTGTCCTGCCCCTCTGCCCTGCCCCTCTGTCCTGCCCCTCTGTCCTGCCCCACTGCCTTGACCCTCTGCCCTGCCCCTCTATCCTGCCCCTCTGCCCTGCCCCTCTGTCCTGCCCCTCTGTCTTGCCCCTCTGCCCCGCCATACACAAAATGCCCTCTTAGATGTATTTTATTCATGCATTATAGATTTTAGTGTGCCATCATCTCACTTAAAACAGCCTACAGGGGGCAAGAAGAATAACTAAACCCATGGTCATTTTTATATGTTCACCCTGCAGCACACCCTGCCTCACCTCAATTTGTGATGTCAGAGTACCCCCCCCCCCTTGACAGATTTAGGCCCAGTCCACACGATCACGGGTATTTTTGACACCAAGGTTTTAAAAAAAAGAATCCTCCGTACACACATAAAATCCGCTAAAGAGTGATGTAATATACATGTAGTACAATGCCAAAGCAATAGGTGACGATGTAGTTCAAACATGAAGGCCATTTCAACCAATCAGAAGGGTTGAACGTGTCACTACGTTATCATTGCTGTAACGCCCCCCAGGTTGCTGCGCCAGCCGGTGGACTAATTCAGGTGGCGCAGCTCTTGTGTTTATTTATTAATGTGTTTCATGTGGTCCTTATCAATCTGTTGTCTGTACATTTGATGTCTGTCTTATCTGTGATGTTACACTCCCTGGTCTAAATGTCTTCCCTATTTGTGTTGGTTTTGTGATCTGGTCAGTGTTGTGTTTGTGTGTATTTATATTTCAACTTGGTAATGTTATGTGTCACTCTGTTTCTCCAGCTGAGTCTAATCACCTAATTACCCTCCTGTGTCAATCAGTGTCTGTATATATGCCTGTTACTTCCTGTCTTCCCTGTCGCGTCATTACTCTGTGTTCCCTGGTTCCAGTCGTGTTTTGCTCATGTGTTTGTCAGCTGTTCGCTGAACACTTTTGTAAGTAGCATAACTTGTTTTGTGGAAGTCTTTATCGCTCCTTGTCACAGAGGATATTATTATTTATTGTGTTTATGATTTGTAGGGCATTTAGCATGTTTGGAGACTTGCCCTCTCTCTTTGTTTTTGAGCCACCCGTACCTACATTAAAGCCCAACATCCAGGTTAAACCCTACTGATCAATTATGGGTAGTTTACATCATTGGTATATAATTTCATTATAAATTTTTTTCCATTTGACACCGGAAATGCCACTCCGAAAGAGTTAAAAAGGTCCACGCACGAATAACATGCACGCGCGAATCAAAAAAGCTTATCAAACGCCGACGTCACTACAGGTGCATATTAATGAGCCGAATCTAAAAGCTTATCAGACGCTAGCACGGCCGTGACGTCACTTCAGGAAACGTATGCCTTATGCTCGTCCGGGTCATAGTACTACTCGATATATGGCGCTGGCTAACGTTAGCATTATGTCTACTGTCGTGAACCATTTGAGATCGGGGCATGTAGAGGAGTTTGGGGAACGAGTAAAATCATGTCCAGGTCCTCTTCTCAGACCTGTGTGGCAAAGCACTACACACGCATCATGCAAGCTACATGTCGCTGCATGTTGATCAATGGTGGCCCACTCGGTGCATCACAGTGGGCTACTGTTGTGCTAACAACAACCGCGGTGTCCGGCTTGTCGGCCGGCATGAGTGCTCGATTTGGGGTGGTTCTCTCCTCTTTGTGTGCCCCCGTCCTCCCGGGTGTCCTGCCGGGGAGCTTGTGGACGCGACAACAGCGGCGGCCGTAGCGTTAGTTAGCTCATAGCTATCGTGTACCACTAGCGTTACGGCGGGCTCGAGCACCCTACGGCTGCCGCCGTTGTCGCGTCCATGGGCTCCCCGGCAGGGTACCTGTGGGGACGGGGGTGTACAGAGAGGAGAGAACCAACCGTCGGGATATGTTGTTAGCACAATAGCTACCAAGCTAAGCTATGTTAGCTTATAACGGTGTACACAATATGTACAACGACACAATGATTTACATTATTACAAATATGGTAACGTGGTTGTGGCTATTACAAATAGTGGTTCGCTTTAGAGATGGATGGCTATGATCACGGAGCAATAGTGTTGTTAGGTGAAACAGATACATTTTCATTCGGCTAGTAGTAGCAAGGCTCTCAGTGCCTGCCACTAGCTGTGTGTGACTCTCAGCGCCCCCTGGTGAGCCCCCTGGTGCCCTGCACCTCTTGTGACGACATCATTTCGATTACACACGCACGTTATGAACCATTGATTAAAATATCCACGTGCGTGGTGATTGTGTTGGGCAGACAAAATGTTTGTAAAAACGCTAAAACTGGGTCAATTTCAATACTTTTTTTTCCCTTCTTCATGAAAGTCACCGTTGGCCTAGTCCACATTGTTTATTGAACAAAAATACAACATGAAGGTTGGCCTTTAAAGGAGCAGTGCTCATATTTTAAGATTCAACACCTGCCTCCTGTCTATCCTCTGCTGGTCTGCGCTTGGGTTTTACTCTGTCCACCACCGTCATGTCTAATCGTAACACATTGCTACACAGGGGAACGTCCTGCACAAAACAGAAACCCGCCATCTTTAAATGACCTTGCATGAACATTAGCATTCATTATTTGTTTGCAGCAAGAACAAAGTGCAATAAACCAAAAAGGATACATTCACTGTGTGTTCTGCCTCATTTGTTGATGAAACAAAACCAACATTAGCTTACATGCTAATGTGATTGGGATGTACCATTATAATAGTTAGCATTGGGGCTAGCGTACATAGCGTACAAAGATTGCAGATTGTTGTTGGCTTACGTGTGGTTAGCTGGTGAGGCGCTGGTATCATGGAATGGAGTGGAAATACTTTAATCATCACGTCATTAATCAATAGATAATTGTCATTTCCAACATAAGTTAATGCTTAATAACGTTACACATGTGGAGACTAGCTTGCTGGACACAAACATTGTTGATATAGCAGTCTGGTTAATGTTGTTATAACGCTCGTATATAACGGTACTTGCAACAGCTCTGCCGTAAACACTGGAAATAATCTCGGTTACAGGGGAGGAAATTAGGCCACTTTACTCGCCAAATGCGAGTATTTTTTACGTTTGGCGAGTGATTCATGAAGACCACTCGCCAGTCTGGCGAGTATACAAAAAAAAAAAAAAAACATTCTGCAATCACTGCACTGGCAAACGGTGCGCGTCTTCTGAGTGCTCGCTTTAGTTGACAGTGCCACGAGAGCACTGCACAAGACCACCCGCGGACATATAATGTTTAATAAAAGTTCGCGCAGTACTGGCCAACCCGCGGACATATAATGATAAAAGTCCTGCGTTACTAGGCTAGCCATCAGGAGCACTCGCAAACGGATAACGTTAAACACAGCAGAAGATGGAAACCAGACAGACTGACCAACGGGGAACTGCATCCAACCCTAGCACAACCCTCGAGTATAAGTTACTAAGGACACATTTAAATCACAGAGGTGTAATGTTTACAGTGGTTAGCTTCTAGTTAGCGTTTTAACGTTAGCCCCGTGTGCTCAAAGCAGCCAGCTAGGTGTATCTGTTATGACTATAAGGTTTCCAAAAAAGCACCGGACTACGACGTAAGGTTAGACATTTTATTTCATGCTCAAAAGCCCCTGGCTTGCACATCTCAGTCACGAAAGGGGCTAGCTCAACCATAGATATCTATGAGCTCAACCAGTGCACAACAGCACACCAACCCAACTGACGTTACCACAACACTTGGACGGTATTTCACAGCACTGTCGTAAGACCACCGTGCTGTCTTAAAGGCACAGTGTGCCTACCCAGATGCATACACAACATTGACGAGGCTTGACAACCGAGGTTCAAAGTTAACTTGATTGATTGATTGAAAACTTTATTAACAGATTGCAGAATGGGTACAATACAGTACGGCTCAATACACACAAGAGTTAAGGGGATGCAGCCCAGAGAAAGACTTTCGTCTTGTTTACATCAGGGTCCCCCATTTTCAATTCATCATAACATATGACATACAGATAGACTACTGCTACATCTATACATTTCACATCTATCTATACACTTCACAACATACTTCGGTTTTTTTCTTTCACTGCCCAACCCAGTCCAACCCAGCATCTTTCACTGCCCAGTTCAGCCCAACCCAGTCCAGAATAGATACCTCTTTCATGTTAATATGTTTTATGCTAATATTGTGAAGAGTAGAGATTAATGTTTTATGCTAATAAATATTTTAAAGAGTAGAGACACAGTGTGATTATTTTACTATGATTGAAAATCTATTTAGACAAAGACATACAAAGAAGTAATTATCACAATTAGCGATTTTTTTTGTCTGGTAAAAAATCTGTTTGGCTGGTAAAAAAAATCAGATACTCGCCAGTTGGCTGGTAAGCCAAAAAGTTAGTTTCCTCCCCTGCTCGGTTACTATGTCTACACGCAACCACTGAAACCGGGATTCCCCCAAAACTTCACCCTGGACGGTTTTAAATGATCACGGTTGCAGTGTTCCAAAAACCCGGTTGCGTGTGGACGAACAGTGCAACCGCAAACATTAAATCACGGTTACATAAAACCCCACGTTCGTGTGGACTGGGCCTTAGATAGCACCTCCAAAGAGGCACTCTGACATCACATATTGGTCGGGGGCAGGGTGTGCAGCAGGGGTGATGGATATCAACCACTAGGAATTTTTTTTGTGACAATCTTTTTATTTTCATTTTTCAAACAAGAAACAACACAGCACAATAATTACAATAATACATACAGACATCCAAGAACACAAACTAACACAACAATAATTAGACAATAAATTAGACCTATTATATATTGCATACACAACCAGTCAAAATAATTTGACACAATGTCAAAGGATAATAAAATAAAATACATACTATAAAAAATGCTTACCGAGCCCCCTCCAACTCCAGGTCCCACAACCGCAAGCCACCACCCCGGAGGAACCACCGCCCGGCCCCCCCGCGAGCAAAAGCACCATGCCTCTTTAGCGCCCAACCTGCAGAGACCCCGAACCGCGGCCCCCCCCAGCCATAGCCCACGATCGCCAGACCAGACCAGAAGGGAGTCAGAAAATCAGAAACTATACATAGGATCAATATTGAGTGAAAAATAATAATAATAAACAAAACAAAAAATACAAAAAAACACCATAACCATCAACATACACGAATACTCACTTTAAAGTGCTCTACCATGAGAATATTTGCTGGAAGGAGGGTCGCCTTCGCAGCCTCGTTGAGTGGAAGAAATCCAGATAGGCTGCCGAAGTCATCTATTACTTGGAGGAGGTAGGGCAGAGAGACCGCTGGGTTCTGCATAAATAGGAGTACATCATCCACGTATAAGCTGATATGGTGATGTGTGCCCTTAATTGACACAGGGGACATAACCCGGGATTGTCTTATGTAGTAAGCTAAAGGTTCGAGCGATAAAGCAAAGAGTCCTGGGCTAAGAGGACAACCCTGTCTAGAAGAGTGCAAGACCGCGAAGAGTGGTGAGCAGAGCTTCCCTGTCAAAATCATGGCAGAGGGCCCTGTGTAGAGTACTTTGATCATGTGAATGAAACCCTCACCCAATCCCATCTTTCTAAGTACCGCCCATAAATATGACCAGTCCAATCTGTCAAAGGCCTTCATCGCGTCTAAGGATATGACAGCCGTAGGGGTTGCGACATCCTTACTGGCATCAATCACGTGCAGTAAACGTCTGATATTATCCGTGACCAGTCGGCCTCGTATAAAGCCGGTCTGATCGGGGTTCACCAGAAATGTCATATGCTTTTGGAGACGGATGGCTAGCACCTTAGCAAATAGCTTGAGATCGGCTCCGAGGAGACTTAATGGTCTATAGCTGCCGCATTCAGTGGGGTCCTTATCTTTCTTGAGTAGA
The DNA here is from genome assembly GCF_963971535.1 of Notolepis coatsorum. Lineage (NCBI taxonomy): Eukaryota > Metazoa > Chordata > Actinopteri > Aulopiformes > Paralepididae > Notolepis > Notolepis coatsorum. Next base: position 59,295,388 of record NC_140174.1, on the reverse strand, counting down.
ACAGATATAAGCGCCATATTGACATCCCTGGAAAAATTGCCCTCCTCGACTGAGTGTAAAATCATTGAGAGTAATAAGGGACCAAGTATATCCCAAAACGCAGTGTATAGCTCCGGTGGGATGCCGTCCCAACCTGGAGCCTTGCCCCGCTGCATGTCCGCAATTGCTTCCCTGAGTTCCTCCAGTGTGATATGTTCAGCTAACTGCTTTGCGTCCTCCTCTGAGACTTGTGGTAGGTTTATTTGATCAAGATAGCCCTCCAGCTTGGCGTGATCAAGGACCACTTCTGACTCCTATAGGTTGGAATAAAATTAGCGAAATGTGTCATTGATTTTCTTGGGGTCGGTGGTTATCTCCCCCTGTTGGTTCTTAATGGCAGGGATATCCGCAAATTGATCGCTGGCCTGTATTTTCATAGCCAGTAGGTGACTAGGTCTAGAGCCATGAAAGTAGTAGTGTTGTCTTGTTCTGTGCATTTGGAATTCAGACTGTTGTCTCAAAATGGAGTTTATCTCCTTTTTCACCTCTTTAATTTGGAGTTCCAGATGGTTAGAATATTTGCGCTGCATAGATGACATCAATGCTTTATGCTGCTCTTCCAATTCCACCAACTTGGATAGTAGGCTTGGGCGGTATGGCGGTATTACGGTATACCAGGGTATTTAGAAATCCCGACGGTATTGAAAATCAATACTGTCAAAACCGTCAAAATCACAGATGCGCTTCAGTTTCTATTACAGTGAAACAGAGTTTTGAGTGTAGTGCACACACGCGCCAGCAGAGGGCGAGACCAGTCCTCACTAGTGGAGCGAGTGGGTCACAACGGTGTTCACGTTTTACGGTAATGTTGCGACAGTGCTGTGAAAATACTGTAAAGCGTTGTGACGAGAGTTGGTGTGTGTTGTTGTGGTGCACTGGTGGAGCAAGCAAATAATCCGTCTCTTATTATATGTGAACTAAAGAGTACAAGGTTTACACAACAGCCCCCACCCGCTTTTTTATTGTATTTGTACCGTCCTGTACTATCCGCTGTCAGCTGTTTATCTCTCTCTGTGAGCTTGATTAACTAGCGTTAGCTCACGTTAACTAGCGTTAGCTCTGCGGCTAATCTTAGATTACCCTGAACTAAATCAATGACTAGGTTATAAAGCATTCGAGTAGTTTTCACTGCACATAGAAGTAGCCAAACAGCGGGAGCATTTCGGGAGCATATGACCAAAACCCAGGCAATTTCGAGCCCTTAAGGAATCAAATAGTCTGCCATGGCTAGGCTACATGCTAACGGTGCAGGCTTCTGACTGCCATTCTGAGAGCTAACGATGATTTGTTTACTTGGTAACACGGGTTGCCCCCCCCCCCCCCCCCCCCCGGCTGATGAAAATGAAAGTCATACCGTATATACCGGGTATTATGTCGTCAAGGTATGACGCTGTGAAAAAAATTATACCGCCCTAGGCGCCCCCTGCGGAGATTGGATGCAAATAAAGTGGTATTACTCCTAATAAACCCCTTGACCGCATTCCACAGAATTCTGGGGTCTTGCACCGAACCAGCATTAAACTGCATGAATTCAATGAGCTTCTCTCTAAATTAAAGATTAAATTCATCGTTCTCAAGCAGTGTTGAGTTAAAGCGCCATCTAGGGGCACGAGACGTCAATTTGCTGAGTGAACCCTTAAGGAGGATGTATTTGTGGTCTGACAGTGCAATTGGCTTTAATTCAACGTCAAAACTCTCGAATAGCCTAGGGGAGGAGAAGACATAATCAATTCTGGAGAAAGTCTCGCGGAGAAGAAAGAGTAGTCTCGCGAGGTTGGGTTGAGTACCCGCCACATATCCATAACCCTGGTGTCTTTAGACCAGCCATGTAGGGCCGCGGACGCCTGCTTTTGTTTGTGGGAGACTTCATCTCCGGATTTATCAACCAATGGATCCCACATGGCATTGAAATCAGCACCCACTATGAATGAGTACTCAGGTAATTTCAGCATCTCTGTAGTGAGTGCAGTATAAAATTGTGCAACATACACATTAGGGGCGTATGCAGCTATAAGAGCAATTTTCCTGTTAGTGTATTCCATTTTTGCTATAGTGATTCGTCCTTCAGCATCCGACCACACGTCTATTAGTTTAATATTTAGCTTCCGCTTAGCCACTATGGCTACCCCCCTGGATCTAGTGCTAAAAGAGGATGAACCTATATTATGATAAGATTTGTTCACAAGTTTAGCACTGTCAGCCTTCAAAAGATGTGTTTCACTCAGCAAAGCCACATCGACCTCCTGTCTCTTCATCCATGTAAGTACACTTGTGCGTTTATGGTGGATATTAAGCCCCTCTGAATTCCAGATTAAAATGTTTAAATTAGCCATAGTCCAACCAGGTTGCAGTATGATTGAACACGATTCCCCTGAAGTATAGTACCATAATATATACACAACCCCACGCTAATGACCTGTTGGGCGAGATGTCGATCAAACATCGCCTGGCACTGTGACCGGGTCACAGCAATCAGGACCACACTATGTAAAATTACCATTCTAACCAGAATTGTATATTGTAACAACTTAGAAATAGGGGGAATCCCCCGTCTCCCAATAGAGAGTATCAATCTATGTCTAAATAGACTTCAGTGCATAGAACATTATACATACGAAAAAGGCACATGGAACATAGCTCGTCCGAACTGAACTTGATTAAAGTGACTTACTCTTAACACTATGGCGACCGGCGGGGCGCGGCGATTTAGGCCTCAGAGGACAGAGGCTTGTAAACACTTTCTAAGAGCTTTATATATCATTTATCGTATTGCTATCTGTCCATTCTCATTGTCACTTGAGTGCATAAACCGTGCCTTCATAATGGCTTAAAGAAAATAAAAATCCATCGGTTGGTTGTCATTTTATAGCGTCGTGAATATAAGGTATATCGCACTTTTCGTCTAGGCTTTTCTGCAGGAGGCTGCAAAAAAGGCTAAACGTTGGCGCCGTTATATCAAACGCCATTTCTGCTGTATATATACGAATGAAATAAAACAAACTGCGTAGCATCCGGACTATTACAGAGCATCTATGGATGAAATGGGGGCGGCGGGGAACACCGATTACTATTATTGATTAGCAATACAGCATTGAGTTCAATATAGCATTTTCATTGATCGATCACGTTACGTTATAAAACAATGTCCAATCCAGCTGTAATTTGGGGTAATATTATCCTACCGTCAGGCCATGTGATCGCCGGCAGCATTTCCTCACCAGTCATCGGATTCTGGTAGATCGATATGCACATTGGCTAATCATAAATCCCATTATTCCACGCTGAAAAAAACGCTCGGCAAGCTGATCCAAGATGGAGGGTCTTCTTTTGGAATCAAGGATCTATGATCCGCCCACAGAACTGTAAAAGCATTTTTTTTTAAATCCACATAATGATACTGCAGTGGAGCGATGGCGCCCCTAAGCGGGTCTGGCCGGTACTGCATGTTTCGAAAATCAAATATGTGAAAAGATCCTGCTAGTGGATCGGGTACCTAAGAAGCGTTATAAATATGGAATAAAACAATAACAACTTGCCACGAGTATATACGTGGCTCTGGTCCACAACGCTCTTTTTCTAAACACGTATATATACATGGACGGACGCCATAGTGTTAACACACGTCGGAATAACATCATCGTGGAAAACAAACCCCCCGTGCTGTCCACGTTGAGATTGTGCAGTGTCGGCGACAGACCTGTATTCTGTTATGATAGAAAAGGAAAGTTAAATTCACAATATTGTCCGCCGCTGTAGGATCGCCTCAACTTGCCAGCCGCATATAGTTCGTTACAAGGGGGGAACAACCCCCTCGAATGAACGGATCATAATCATATTCAGTTTGTTTGAGTGAAGACTGTGATCTTCAACCCGCCCGGTCCAAGCCAAACGGAGATAATAAACAGTAAACAAACGTAATATCCCTTGCGCCGCTTACTGGGTAGTCCAAGTGCTGTATGATAAAAAGGCAATAGATAAATAATAATGAAAAAACTGATAAGAGTATAGGGCGTCTGAATTACATTCAATTAGTCCGTAAACATATCCGTGACTGAAACAGTGCCGTATAGAGAAGTCAGGTATTACCGTCTCGGGGATTGGATAAGCAGCGGACACGAGTGGTTACCCCAATGCCGGGCTGGCTAGCTAGCCGGTGTGCTAAACGCACATGTGCAGCAAGGATGGTAGCTTGGTTAGCTTGTATGCTAGCCGCCCACATGTGGAATCAGCCCCGCTCCCACGGGGAAGCAGCCTGGTAGCTAGCACGCTAGCAGGCCCCGCGCGAAGCCCGCCTCAGTTACCCGCTCCGGCCTCTCTCTGCCCGTCGCTCGGCACATGCATGACAATAATATTCATAAGGTGTTTGATCATTGTGTCGTTGTACATATTGTGTATACACCGTTGCGTTAGAAGCTAACGATAGCTGCGAGCTAACTAGGCTACAAGCTCAAACACCCTACAACCACCACTATTGTCGCGTCCACAAGCTCCCCCGGCAGAACAACCGCAAGGACAAAGGCACACAAAGAGGAGAGAACCACCCCAAATCAGGCACTCATGCCGGCCAACAAGCGACCTGCGTCTATGCCTTCTACATCGGGCATTCATGCTGGTGTTAGCACAACAATAGCTACCAGGCTAAGCTGCGTTAGCTTCTAACGGTGTATACATGTACAACGACACAATGATTTACATTATTACATATGGTAACGTGGTTGTGGCTTTTACAAATAGTGGTTAGCTTTAGAGATGGATGGCTATGATCACGGAGCAATAGTGCTGTTAGGTGAAACAGATAGAGCTTCATTCATCACTCGGCTAGTAGTAGCAAGGCTCTCTGGTCTGGCTGCCGCTAGCTGGCGTGTGACTCTCAGGCGTAAGCGGGGCAAGGGGGGCGTGCCAGCGTAGGGTCACGTGGGCTTAGTGGCCAATCAGGCCAACCCCGGAAATCAAATCCGTTGCGGAAGTGATACACGCGACCCGTCTTCACCTTTAACGTTGCTGGGAACAGCAGAAACCTCCACAGCTCGCTCCTGTGCCAGGTCCATAGCTCCTGCGAACGCCCTTCGTCGTCTGGCCGTATGGTCACTGAAGTCAGTGGAGAATCTCAACGTACATCCATTTACCACCGGAGGTTTCTGCCTGGCCTCTCTCAGTATGTGCTGCCTTGTCTGGAATCTCAGGCAGCAGAAAATAAATGTGCGGGGGTACGCACGACCGCCCTTCATCTGGGTAGCGGGCCTGAAAATCCTGTGTGCTCTTTCGATCTCCGGCCGAGCTATCTTGGGGAACCATTTTGGACCATTCTTTCAAGATACCCAATCGGGTCGTCATCTTCCGTCTCATCAGGCAGACCGTAAATCCTCACATTGCACCTCCTTCCGCGGTCCTCCAGGTCTGCCGCCTTCAGTTCACAATCACGCAGCCTGTCCTCCAAGTTTAATATCCCCGCGACGTTGGTCTCAGCCGCCTGTACGACCGCGGACATACCCTCTTCCGCCACGGTTAACCGGGTGCCTATTACAGCCACCTCCTCTTGTAACACATCCACCCTGCCCATTAGCTTAGCCAGGATAGCGTCCGTCTCCTCTCGGAATATCGCCCTGATGAGATCTCTATCCACCTGGTTCAGGGTTCCCAACTTGCACTGCTCATGTTTAGACATAGTTCCGACTTCTGGAAAATTAAATAGTGTAAAAAATAAAAAGTATTCAAGGATAATGTGGTCCGGTTGCTGAGCACGGAAAAATCAGCCAGCCATGCGCTGGCAGCCATGCGCTGCTCAAAAGTGCGTTCATTCTCAGCACTATATTATAACGGCGTTCAAAAGTGTGCCAGATTTCATATGCCTTTCAGCCGAAAACCCAGTTAAAACACACCATAAACAGGCTTTAAAATAATGCGGAAAACCACCCATTCTGGCAACCGCTCTGGGCGGGGCTTCGGGGAGTCTGGTAGAATAGCAGCTGCACTCGCACTTGGCTCTGCACTCGCTCAGAGTCAGACTCTACGACGTCGGCGTATGAGCATTTAAAAGAGTTTTAGTTAAAGTCAGTAAATGTTTTGCACTTTGAATATTGAACTTTGAGGTACAACCTTAGTTTCATACCTCAGCCTGGTTCCTACCTCGTGTTGTGTTAGTACAGAGTTATGTCGGGATTGTCGGCACATGTTTATATGTTTGCACAATGACTACTTTCACTTTTGGTACTTTAAGTATATTTAGATTATTATACTTAATAAAGACCATTCAAGCAGCACGTTTTTCCTCATGTTTTTGAACATATACTGTAGAGATGAAAGCTGCAGCTGCTACTAGTGTGGACTGAATGGGCGGCAGCAAAGCATTATGGAAATGGAAGTATTCTGTGGTTCTATTATGGGTTGTGGCAATAAATTTGACAAATAATAGCTTGCAGCAACGTATTGAAAAAAGAACTATAAACTATAATTTGTTCATTTTTGAAACCATGAACTTTAGTAAAAAAAAATTAATTATGAACTATGAACTGAACTAGTTCATTTAAAAATGTGTGAACTGTGAACTGAACTAGTTCATGTAGAAAGTGAACTTTCCCAAGACTGTCAGTTCAGGACTGTTCACAACCAGACGCGGTCACTCGTCCGAACGGCTTGTCAAATGACGCTCGCCGGATGTTTCATCTTGTAACTCGAGAATGGAATCACGCAATAGGTTGAGTGTGGTGACGAACGAAAGGCGGCAAATTCAACTTTTCAACAATGTATTGGTTGATCGGCGAAAACGCAGCCCGGGAACCGATAGACGAGAGCAAAGTGGCGCGACGTGCGATAAAATGCATAGTTTTTTGTACATACATTTTCTTCTGTAGTTAATTCATTGAAATTAACGCGATAAAGTCCCAGCCCTACTCAAAACACAATTGTAAATTGGCATCATCCATCCATGTTCCCTCGCTCCAATTCCGTTGTTAAGTCTGACGCCACATGTGAGGACCAACACTTCAGACAGCGGAGATACTAGGAGCAGATACCTCTTTAGACAGCAGGAGATACTAGGAGCAGATACCTCTTTAGACAGCAGAGATACTAGGAGCAGATACCTCTTTAGACAGCAGGAGATACTAGGAGCAGATACCTCTTTAGACAGCAGAGATACTAGAAGCAGATACCTCTTCAGACAGCAGAGATACTAGAAGCAGATACCTCTTTAGACAGCAGGAGATACTAGAAGCAGATACCTCTTCAGACAGCGGAGATACTAGAAGCAGATACCTCTTTAGACAGCAGGAGATACTAGAAGCAGATACCTCTTCAGACAGCGGAGATACTAGAAGCAGATAGGCTTGGGCGGTATGACTTTTTTCATACCGTTATACCTTGATTACCTAATACCCCGCTATACGGTGTATGACGGTATGACTCTCATTACCATCAGCGGGGGGGGGGGGGTGGCACTGGCAACCCGTGTTACCAAGTAAACAAATCACGGAGATGGCCAGTTCGCCCGCAGCATCTAGTGCTAACGTTAAGCTCTCAGAATGGTAGCAGTCCTCCCGCAGCATCTAGTGCTAGTAACGTTAAGCTCTCAGAATGGTAGCAGTCCTCCCGCAGCATCTAGTGCTAGTAACGTTAAGCTCTCAGAATGGTAGCAGTCCTCCCGCAGCATCTAGTGCTAACGTTAAGCTCTCAGAATGGTAGCAGTTAGCCCGCAGCTCTAGTGCTATTAACGTTAAGCTCTCAGAATGGTAGCAGTTAGCCCGCAGCTCTAGTGCTAGTAACGTTAAGCTCTCAGAATGGTAGCAGTTAGCCCGCAGCTCTAGTGCTAGTAACGTTAAGCTCTCAGAATGGTAGCAGTTAGCCCGCAGCTCTAGTGCTAGTAACGTTAAGCTCTCAGAATGGTAGCAGTTAGCCCGCAGCATCTAGTGCTAGTAACGTTAAGCTCTCAGAATGGTAGCAGCTCGCCCGCAGCATGCTAGTGCTAACGTTAAGCTCTCAGAATGGTAGCAGCTCGCCCGCAGCATGCTAGTGCTAACGTTAAGCTCTCAGAATGGTAGCAGCTCGCCTGCAGCATCCTACACACAACAACAACACACACTCGTTACCACAACGCTTTACGGTATTTTCACAGCACTGTCGCAACATTACCGTAAAGCGTGAACACCGTTGTGATCATACACAACACTACAGTTAGCTCTCAGAATAGCCAGTTAGCCCGCAGCACCAGCAACGGTAAGCGTGTCTCATTTAATTTCACTCACTGAAGCGGGGTTCCCCCTCCTCCTGTGTGTAGAAGACAACCAGCTCTGCATGGCTCGCCCCACTAGTGAGGACTAGTCTCGCCCTCTGCTGGCGCGTGTGTGCACTACAACAAAACTCCGTTTAGACGGTATTGATTTTCAATACCGTCGGTATTTCGAAATACCCCGGTATACCTTTTTTTTTTTTGATCAAATTTTTTTATTATTAATTACACGAAACAGGACAACACAATAACCACAGTAACAAAAAACATAACTTCACAGGAGAATAACAAACAATAATAATACAGAATAATAAATTATAAAGACAAAAGAAAAGAACAGCGTCCAACCTATCAAATACAGATGGCAATTTCAATAACAAAAATGTCTTCAAACATGCCAACCTTTCCCCACCTTTACAAAGTGGAGTGACTTAAAAGATTGTTTATGAGAGTGTTGCCGCAGATTTATTGTAGATAGCCTAGGTCCCTTACACATGTTCAAGACTGCCAAACTCGCAGAAGGTAAAGTGTAAGAAGAAAGAAATTCTTCCTCCAAGTTGGTTAACAGGTCAATCAGTCTGCCAATATTAGTCCCTTGGGGAGATGGCATGTGAATTGACATATAGCGCAGAATAGCTAAATACCTACCCCCCCTAAAATCCCCCCAGTCAAAGTTAAGAAGGACAAGACAAAAACCAAGACAGACAAGACATTTCCTCCTCCCCCTCCCCAGAGACCGCCGGACCCCCCCGATCAAGCGCCCCAACCCCGCTCAGCCGCACACGGCGGTCTTTACCTTCTCAGCTGCTGCGAACCACAGGTCAATGCCAGCCTGCCCTACCCCAATCACCCGAGCCGTGGATATCTCAAGATAAATCACATCCAATAGAGTTAGGGACCAGTTAATCATTGTAAGCTTCTCAGGTTCCTTCCATCTCCTTGCTATTAGCTTCTTCGCTGCTGTGACGCCCGCTAGGACAACCCTTTTCAGTTGTACGGACGCGGGTAGTGTCGTTATATCGTTCAGGAGTAGCGTAACAGCTGTGAATGGGATAGTTAAGCCACACAGATCTGAAAGTTTGTCCGTTATTGACCTCCAGAAGCGGGCCACTGGTGGGCAATCCCAATACATATACAAGTGCCAGTGGTCTTTTGAGAGCACAAAGTGCACCGAGAGTCGGTTATCAGTCCCATAGCAAATAGCTTCCTAGGTGTAAGATAGGTCCTATGAATATAATTAAAATTAATTTGCTGGTGATTGGGGTTGCGGGAAGATAATGCCACATTTGCCCAAACATCATCCCAGTCAAACTCGGGGTCCAACTCCGGGATATCCACACGCCAGATTGTATCCAATGATACATTTTTATACGTGGATTGAATTAAGAGCGTATAAAAGTCTGAGACAAACCCTCTGGATGTCGTCCTGTCCACTATGACATGAGGAAGGGGTGTGGGTGCAAAGCTTGAGCCCACGGTACGCCATGCGCCCTCAGTGCTGACCTTAGTTGAAGGTAAAGAAAGAAGGACTCGCCGGGTAGATCATAAAATTCTCTTAAGTCCTGAAACGCACGGAGGCCGTTCTTATCATAAATATCCTCCAGAGTATGCACTCCCCTCCTTTGCCATTGAGGAATATTAACCGGCTTGTGCCCAACAAGTAATTGCTGGTTATTAAAAATTGGAGAGTCCAGGTGCCATGGGCATTTAACCCCACACGACCTCTGTACATTACGCCACGTTTGGATCACGTGAGTTATGATCGGTCCATACCTCAGCCGGCATTTCGAAATAGAGACAGTGGAGTACACTACATCCTGCAATCTTAGCGGAGATACCGCCGCCGCTTCTAAGGAGCGCCACGATACAGCCTCTACAGGGTCCAGCCAGCACATCAGAGGTCTCAGTGAAAAGGACCAGAAATAAAGTTTAAAATCAGGGATTGCGAGGCCCCCTGCTTAGTTGTACTTAGATACCATCGATTGTACCTTGCGCCAGTGGTCTATTGGAGGGGGCAGGGGGAGCATTGAGCTAATAAAATTTATCCTAGGCAGGATGTTCATTTTGATTATGGAAGCCCGGGCTTGTAAGGAGTTAGGAAGGGACGACCACCTGTCTAGATCCTGGCGTATTTTATCATAAGTACCCGTGAAGTTGTACTTAGTAATTTGGTTCAGCGTGGGGAATATCTCTATGCCCAAGTATTTAAAATGTTCTACTATGGGGATATCAGCTGGTAGTCGTACCGCCTTGGCCAGCTCATTAAGAGGCAGGCAGGCTGATTTGTTCCAGTTAATCTTAAAGCCTGACAATTTACCAAAGTCGTCGATTATCCTCAATAATTTTGTGGCCGACCGGGATGGGTCGTCCATGAAAATCAGCAGGTCATCCGCATAGAGAGCAATTTTGTGTGGAGTATTATTGACCATTATGGGGACGATGTCCTCCGATTGCCTAATAAATTGGGCCAAAGGTTCGAGGGAAAGCGCGAACAGTCCTGGGCTCAGAGGGCAACCCTGTCTAGAAGATCTGGAGACTGGAAAGAGTGTGGAACAGTTTTTGCCTGTCAGTATCATCGCAGACGGCGAGGCATACAGGACTTTAATCATATGAATAAAACTCTTCCCAAGACCCATGACCTCAAGTACCTTCCACAGGTATGACCACTCAAGTCTGTCAAACGCCTTCATGGCATCCAAAGACAGAACTGTGGATGGAGTTGTATTGTCTTTACTGTTATCGATTACATGCAACAGCCTCCTAAGATTATCTGCAGCCAGACGCCCCGGGATAAAACCAGTTTGATCGCAGTGTACCAATACAGACATAAATCTCTGCAGGCGACGGGCCAGCACCTTGGCAAACACTTTTAAATCGGCCCCGAGAAGACTCAAGGGTCTATAGCTACCACAATCATTGGGATCTTTGTCCTTCTTGAGAAGTAAAGAAATCAACGCCATATTGACATCTCTTGAGAACTCCCCTTGTTCGATAGCGTAATTGATCATATCGAGCATCAATGGACCCAGTTGGTCCCAGAAAGCTAAATACACTTCGGGTGGAATACCATCCCAGCCTGGTGCCTTACCCCTCTGCATTTCAACAATCGTCTCCCTCAATTCCACGAGAGTAATCGGTCTCCCCAGTTCCTTGGCCTCTTCCTCAGAAATGTGGGGTATCTCAAGCCCGCCAATGAACGATTCAAATTTAGAGTCATCAAGATTACCCTCTGAGCTATATAACTGTGAGTAAAACTCTTTAAAAGTGTCATTGATCTTTTTCGAATCAGTAGTGACTGCACCCTGGCTCGTCCTAATCGAGGGGATATCCGAGAAATGATCATTTGAGCGTATTTTCATTGCCAATAGATGGCTAGGTCTGGAGCCGTGAAAATAGTAATTTTGTCTTGTCCTATGTATCAAGAACTCAGACTGTTGTTTAAGTATGGAGTTTATTTCTTTTTTGACTATCTTACGTTGTGTGTTTAGTCGTTCATTATAGTTAGTTTGCAAGGATGCGTATAGGTCCGCATATAATGATTCCAGTCCTTCTAGCTTTTTTGACCGGGATTTTCGCAAATTGGAGGCAAATAGTGTGACATGACCCCTGACAAATCCTTTCAATGCGTTCCACAGGACCCTAGGGTCTTCTACTGTGCCAACGTTGATCTGCAAAAATTCAGCTAGTTTACTCCTGAACTCAGAACAGAAGTCATCGTTCTTTAGCAAGGTCGAATTAAAACGCCATCTGGGAGCTCTTGCGGAGAGCCTGCCAAAGGTTGCCGTAAGGAAAATCCCCTTGTGGTCTGAGAGAGCCAAGGGAACCAATGAGACATCGAAACTATCAAACATATTAGGGGACGCGAATGCATAGTCAATTCGAGAGAAGCATTTGTGTCTGGCTGACAGGTGAGAGTAATCTTTGAGGGTGGGATTGGATAAGCGCCAAAGGTCTGTGAGCCCCGTGTCCTTGGCCCACATCCTAAGGGCCTTAGAGGCCCGTTTTTGGTCGCTCGTTTCAGAGGGCCCGGACCTATCCATCTCCGCATCCCAGCACGCATTAAAAT